>NC_092141.1:32682262-32985292 GCF_043159975.1 Macaca nemestrina | reverse complement strand
AAAAACTGGACAGAAGCTTTTGGAGCAACTGCCTTGTGATGTATGTATTCATCTCGTAGAGTAAAATCATTCTTTGGATTGAGCAGTTTGAAATCATTGTTTCTGTGGAACCTGAGAAAGGACATTTGGGAACGCTCTTAAGTATATGCTGAAAAAGGAATACCCTCCGGTAAAACCCAGAAGGAAAGTTTCTGTGAAACTGTTATAGGTCATGTGAAATCCACTCGCATAGTTAACCTTCTATTTCCATTAAGCAGTATTCTAACACTGTTTTTGGGGAGTCAGCTAAGGGATACTTGGGAGTGCTTTGAGGCTTATGGTGAAAACGGAAATATGTTCAGATAGATATTGGAGAGAATATTTCCGAGGAGTTCTATGTGACGTGTGCATTCCACTCACAGAGTTATACTTTTCTTCTCATAGAGGATTTTGGTACCCCGTTTGGTGAAAATGCTAACAGGGGACATTAGGGAGAATATGGATGACTATGGTGAAAAAGGAAATATCCTCCGACAAAAACCGGAAAGAAGATTTCTATTATACTGCTTGGGGATAGATATGTCTATTCATCTCAGATAGATAAAACATTTTTCTATTACACATTTTTTAATCTGTGTCATGGACGAATTCGTGATGGGTCACTCAGAAGCACATTTAGGCTGGTGGGGAATTAGGAGACATTCTCAGAAAAAAATTGGAGAGAAGCTTTCTTTGAAACAGTTTTGGGATGTGTGCATTCCACTCAGGGAGTTATACCTCTTTTCACATAAGGCAGTGTTTGAACACTGTTCCTGTAAAACTGAAAAGTGATATTTTACAGGGCATTGAAGACTATGGCGAAAAATGAAAAACTCAGAAATAAAACCCAGAAGGAAGCGTTCCAAGAACCTGCTCTCTGACGTGTGCATTCATTACAGAAAGTTAAAGGTTACACTACATTGCCCAGTTTGGAAACTCTGTGTTTGAGGAATCTGTGAAGGGATATTAAGTGGTGCCCGGAGGGTTGTGGTGGGAAAGGAAACGTCTTCTGATGACAACTGGCGAGAAGATTTCAGGGCAATTCTTTTCTGTTGCATGTATTCCTCTCATAGATATAAATCAGTCTTTGGATTGAACAGTTTGAAATCACTGTTTTAGTGGAACGTTAGAAAGGACATTTGGGAATGCTCTTAAGAATATCCTGAAAAAGAAATGCCTTCTGATAAAAAACAGAAGGAAACAATCTGTGAAACTGCTCTAGGTCACGTGAATTCCACTCGCACAGGTAAGCTTCTGTTTTTATTAAGCAGTATTCTAAAACTGTTTTAGGGTAGTCAGCTAAGGGATACTCGGGAGTGCTCTGAGGCTTATGGACAAACTGGAAATATCTTCAGATCGATACTGGGGAGAAGATTTCCGAGGAGCTGCTTTGTGACCTGTGCATTCCACTCACAGAGTAACACTTTTCTTCTCATAGAAGATTGGGGTATCCCGTTTGGAGAAAAAACTACCAGGGGACTTTCAGGATTCTATGGACGGCTATTTTGAAAAAGGAAATATGCTCAGAAAACACTGGAAAGAAGATATCTGTAAAACTGCTTTGGGACAGATTGTGTATTCATCTCACATAGATAAACCTTTCTTTCTATTATGCAGTTTTGCATCTGCGTCACGGACGGATTCACGAAGGGACATTCTAGAACACATTCAGGCCTCTGGAGAAATAGGAGATATCTTCAGTTAAAAACTGGAGAGAATCTTTCTGAGAAACTCCTTTGTCAAGCACACATTCCACTCAGGGAGTTATACCCCTTTTCTCATAAGGCAATGTTTCAACAATGTTCCTGTAAAACTGAAAAACTGATACTTTGCAGTGCATTGAAGACTATGGTGAACAGTGAAATATCCTGAAATAAAACTCAGAAAGAAGCATTCCAAGAAGCTGCACTCTGACGTGTGCAATCATTTCAGAGAATTGAAGCTTACAATACCTTGTCCAGTTTGAAACTCTGCCCTTGAGGAATCTGTGAAGGGATACTACGTGGCGCCCCGAGGGTTGTGGTGAGAAATGAAACGTCTTCCAATGAAAACTGGAGGGAAGCTATCGGAGCAACTGCTTTGTGATGCATATATTCAACTCATAGAGTTAAATCATTCTTTGGACTGAGCAGTTTGAAATCACTGTTTCTGTGGAATCTCCTAAAGGACATTTGGGAACGCTCTTAAGAATATGCTGAAAAACAAATACTCTCCAATAAAAACCAGAGGGAAACTTTCTGTGAAACTGTTCTAGGTCACGTGAATTCCACTCGCACAGTTAAGCTTCTGTTTTCATTGAGCATTATTGTAACACTGTTTTTGTTTAGTCTGCGAAGTGGTATTCCGTAGCACTTTGAGGCTTATGGTGAAAAAGGAAATACCTTCAGATAGCAACTGGAGAGAAGATTTCCCAGAAGCTGCTTTGTGACGTGTGCATTCCACTCACAGAGTTATACTTTTCTTCTCATAGAGGATTGGTAAATCATGTTTGGGATAAACACTACCAGGGGACATTTGGGAGTATATGGACGTCTATGGTGAAAAAGGAAATATCCTCAGACAAAAACTAGAAAGATGCTTTTGGTGAAATTGCCTTACGGTAGATATGTCTATTCATCTCACTTGGATAAAACTTTTTTCTATTACGCAGTTTTGAATCTTCAGCATGGACGGATTAGTGAAGTGACATTCAGAAGCACATTCAGGCCTGTGGGAAAATAGGAGATATATTCAGAAAAAAGTTGGAGAGAAGTTTTCTTAGAAACTGTGTTGTGACGTGTGCATTCTACTCAGGGAGTTATACCTCTTTTCTCATAATGGAGTGTTTGAACACTGTTCCTGTAAAACTGAAAAGGTGATATTTTGCATGGCCTTGAAGACTATGGCGAAAAGTGAAAAACCCAGGAATAAAACCCAGAAGGAAGCGTTCCAAGAAACTGCTCTTTGACGTGTGCATTCATTACAGAGAGTTAAAGGTTACACTACGTTGCCCAGTTTGGAAACTCTGTGTTTGAGGAATCTGTGAAGGGATATGAAGTGGCACCCGCAGGCTTGTGGTGAGAAAGGAAATGTCTTCTGATGAAAACCAGAGAGAATACTTTGGGGCAACTCCTTTCTGTTGTGTGTATTCATCTCAAAGACATAAATCGTTCTTTGGATTGAACAGTTTGAAACCACTGTTTTAGTGGAACCTTGGAAAGGACATTTGGGAATGCTCTTCAGAATATGTTGAAAAAGAAATACCTTCCGATAAAAGCAGAAGGAATCATCCTGTAAAACTCCTCTACATCACGTGAATTCCACTCGCACAGTTAAGCTTCTGTTTTCATTAAGCAGTAAGGGATACTCGGGAACACTTTGAGGCTTACGGTGAAAGTGGAAATATCTTCAGATAGATACTGGAGAGAAGATTTCTGAGGAGCTGCTTTGTGACCTGTGCATTCCACTCACAGAGTTACACTTTTCTTCTACTAGGGGATTGGGGAATCCCGTTTGGAGAAAAAGCTACCAGGCGACTTTTGGGATTCTATGGACGGCTATGGTGAAAACGGAAATATCCTCAGACAAAAACTGGAAAGAAGATTTCTGTGAAACTGCTTTGGGATAGATATGTCTATTCCTCTCACATAGATAAATCTTTCTCTCTATTACGCAGTTTTGAATCAATGGGAGGACATTCAGGCCTCTGGAGAAATAGGAGATATCTTCAGATACAAACTGAAGAGAATCTTTCTGAGAAACTGATTTGTGATGTGTGCATTGGACTCAGGGAGTTATACCTCTTTTCTCAAAGGGAGTGTTTGAACACTGTTCCTGTAAAACTGAAAAACTGATACTTTGCGGTGCATTGAAGACTACGGCGAACAGTGAAATATCCTAAAATATAACCCAGAAAGAAACGTTCCAAGAAAATACTCTCTGACTTGTGCAATCGTTTCAGAGAGTTAAAGCTTACACTACATTGTCCAGTTTGGAAACTCTGTCTTTGAGGAATCTGTGAAGGGATATTACGTGTCACTCGGAGGCTTGTGGTGAGAAAGGTAACGTCTTCTGATGAAAACTGGAGAAAAGCCTTCAGAGCAACTGCTTTGTGAAGCGTGTATTCAAGTCATAGAGTTAAATAATTCTTGGGACTGAGCAGTTTGAAATCACCGTTTCTGTGGAAACTGAGAAAGGACATTTGGGAACACTCTTAGGAATATACTGAAAAAGAAATACTCTCCAATAAAAAAAAGAAGGAAACTTTCTGTGAAACTGCTCTAGGTCACGTATACTCCATTCGCACAGTTAAGCTTCTGTTTTCATTGAGCAGTATTGTAACACTGTTTTTGTTAATTCTGCGAAGTGATATTCGGTAGCACTTGGGGTTTATGGTGAAAAAGGAAATACCTTCAGAAAACAACTGTAGAGAAGATTTTCCAGAACCTGCTTTGTGATGCGTGTATTCCACTCACAGCGTTATACGTTTCTTCTCATAGAGGATTGAGGAATCGTGTTTGGAGTAAATGCTACCCTGGGACATTAGGGAGTATATGGATGAGTATTTTGAAAAACGAAATATCCTCAGACGTAACTGGAAAGAAGCTTTCTGTGAAACTGCTTTGGGATAGGTATGTCTATTCATCTCAGATAGATAAAATATTTGTCTATTACGCAGTTTTGAATCTGTGTAATGGACGGATTCGTGAAGGGACACTCGGAAGCACATCAGGCCTGAGGGGAAATAGGAGATACCTTCAGAAAAAAATTGGAGAGAAGATTTCTGGGAAACTGTTTTGTGATGTGAGCATTCCACTCAGGGAGTTATACCTCTTTTCACATAAGGCAGTATTTGAACACTGTTCCTGTAAAACTGAAATGGAGATATTTTGCATGGCATTGATGATGATGGCGAAGAGTGAAAAACCTGGTAATAAAACCCAGAAGGAAGCGTTCCAAGAAACTGCTCTGTGATGTGTGCATTCATTACAGAGAGTTAAATTTACACTACGTTGCTCAGTTTGGAAACTCTGTGTTTGAGGAATCTATGAAGGGATATTAAGTGTCACCCGGAGGCTTGTGGTGAGAAAGGAAACGTCTTCTGATGAAAACTGGGGAGAAGCTATCAGAGCAACTGATTCGTTATGCGTATATTCAACTCATAGTGTTAAGTCATTCTTTAGACTGAGCAGATTGAAATCACTCTTTCTGCGGAGTCTGAGAAAGGACATTAGGGAACGCTCTTAAGAATATGCTGAAAAGGAAATAATCTCCAAAAAACTGGAAGGAAAATTTCTGTGAAACTGCTCTAGGTCACGTGAATTTCAATCACACAGTTAAGCTTCTGTTTTTGTTGAGTAGTAATGTAACACTGCTTTTGTTTTGTCTACGAAGTGATATTCGGTAGTGCTTTGAGGCTTGCGGTGAAAAAGGAAATACCTTCAGAAAACAACTGGAGAGAAGATTTCCCAGAAGCTTCTTTGTGACGTGTGCATTCCACTCACAGAGTTATACTTCTCTTCTCATAGAGGATTGAGGAATCGCGTTTGGAGTAAACGCTACCAGGGGACATTTGGGAGTATATGGATGGCTACGGTGAGAAAAGAAATATCCTCAGACAGAAACTGGAAAGAAGCTTTCTGTGAAACTGCTTTGGGATCGGTATGTCTAGTCATCTCACATAGATAAAGCTTTCTTTCTATTAGGCAGTTTTGAAACTGCCTCATGCACGGATTTGCGAAGGGACATTTGGGAGCACATTCAGGCCTGTGGGGAAAAATGAGATATCTTCAGATAAAAACTGGAGAGAAGCTTTCTGAGAGACTGTTTTTTGATGTTTGCGTTCCAGCAGGGAGTTATACCACTTTTTTCATAAGGCAGTGTTTGAACACTGTTCCTGTAAAACTGAATAAGTGATATTTTGCAGATCATTGAAGCCTATGGCGAAAAGTGAAAAACCCGAGAATGAAACCCACAAGGAATCATTCCAAGAAACTGCTCTCTGACGTGTGCATTCATTACAGAGAGTTAAAGGTTACACTGTGTTGCCCAGTTTGGAAACTCTGTGTTTGAGGTATTTGTGAAGGGATATTAAGTGGTGACCGGAGGCTTGTGGTGAGAAAGGAAACGCCTTATGATGAAAACAGAAGAGAAGATTTCGGGGAAACTCCTTTCTGCTGTGTGTATTCATTTCATAGAGTTAAATCATACTTTGGATTGAGCAGTTTGAAATCACTGTTTTAGTGGAGCTTTAGAAAGCACATTTGGGAACGCTTTTAAAAATAAGTTGAAAAAGAAATACCTTTCGATAAAAATCAGAATGAAACATACTGTGACACTGCTCTAGGTCATGTAAATTCCACTCGCACAGGTAAGCTTCTGTTTTCATTAAGCAGTATTCTAAAATTGTTTAAGTTAGCCAGCTAAGGGATACTCGGGAGCATTTTGATGCTTACGGTGAAAGCGGAAATATATTCAAATAGATACTGGGGAGAAATTTCGGAGGAATTGCTTTGTGACCTGTGCATTCCACTCACAGAGTTACACTTTTTTCTCATAGAGGATTGGGGAATCCCGTTTGGAGAAAAAGCTACCAGGGGACTTTCGGGATTCTATGGATGGATATTTTGCAAAAGGAAGTATCCTCAGACAAAAACTAGAAAGAAGTTTTCTGTGAAACTGCTTTGGGATAGATATATCTCTTCATCTCACATAGAAAAAACTTTCTGTTATGCAGTTTTGAATCTGCGTCACTAACGGATTCACGAAGGGACATTTGGGAGCACATTCAGGCCTCTGGAGAAATAGGAGATATCTTCAGATAAAAATTGGAGAGAATCTTTCTGAGAAACTGCTTTGTGATGTGTGCATTCCACTCACAGAGTTACACTTTTCTTCTTCTGGAGGACTGGGGAATCCCGTTTGGAGAAAAAGTTACCAGGGGACTTTCGGGAATCTATGGACGGCTATGGTGAAAAAGGAAATATCCTCAGACAAAAACTGGAAAGAAGCTTTCTGTGAAACTGCTGTGGGATAGGTATGTCTAGTCATCTCACATAAATAAAGCTTTCTTTCTCTTACGCAGCTTTGAAACTGCATCATGGACGGATTCGTGAAGGGACACTCGAAAGCACATTCAGGCCTGTGGGGAAATTGGTGATATCTTCAGAAAAAAAATTGGAGAGAAGCTTTCTGAGAAACTGTTTTGTGACGTGTGCATTCCACTCAGGGAGTTATACCTCTTACTTGAGGTTACACTCACATGAATTCCACCGGCATAGATAACCTTCCGTTTTCATTGATCAGTATTCTAACACTGTTTTTGGTTAGTCAGCTAAGGGATTCTTGGGAGCGCTTTGAGACATACGGTGAAAACTGTAATATCTTCAGATAGATACTGGAGAGAAGATGCCCATGGATCTGCTATGTGACGTTTACATTCCACACACAGAGTTCTACTTTCCTTCTCATAGATAATTTTTGTACCCCGTTTGGTAAAAATGCTCCCAGGGAACATTCGGGAGTATATGGATGGCTACGGTGAAAAAGGAAATATCCTCAGACAAAAACTGGAAAGAAGCATTTTGTGAAACTGCCTTGGGATAGGTATGTCTAGTCATCTCACAAAGATAAAACTTTCTTTTATTACGCAGCTTTGAAACTGCATCATGGACAGATTCCTGAATGGACATTCGGGAGCACATTCAGGTCTGTGGGTAAAAACGAGATACCTTCAGAGAAAAACTGGAGAGAAGCTTTCTGAGAGACTGGTTTTTGATGTTTGCATTCCACTCAGCGTGTTATACTTCTTTTCTCATAAGGCAGTGTTTGAACACTGTTCCTGTAAAACTGAAAAAGTGATATTTTGCAGTGCATTGAAGACTATAGTGAAAAGTGAAATATCCTGAAATAAAACCCAGAAAAAAAATTCCAAGAAATTGCTCTCTGACGTGTGCATTCACTTCAGAGAGTTAAAGTTTACATTACATTGCCCAGTTTGGAAACTCTGTGTTTGTGGAATGTGTGAAGGGATATTAAATGTCACCCGGAGGCTTGTGGTCGGAAAGAGGCATCTTCCAATGAAAACTCGATGGAAGTTTTCAGAGCCACTGCTTTGTGATGTGTGTATTCATCTCATAGAGTTAAATCATTCTATGGATTGAGCAGTTTGAAATCACTCTTTCTGTGGAACCTGAGAAGGGACATTTGGGAATGCTCTTAAGAATATGTTGAAAAAGGAATACCCTCCAGTGAAAACCAGAAGGAAACTTTCTGTGAAACTGATATAGGTCACGTGAATTCCACCCGCATAGTTAAACTTCTGTTCTCATTGAGCAGTATTCTAACACTGTTTTTGGTGAGTCAGCTATGGGATACTCGGGAGCGCTTTGGGATTACAGTATTATCGGAAATATCTTCAGATAGATACTGGAGAGATTTCCGAAGAGCTGCTATGTTACGTGTTCATTCCACTCACAGAGTTATACTTTTCTTCTCATAGAGGATTATGGATCCCGCTTCTGAAAAAAGCTACCAGGGGACATTTGGGAGTATATGGACGCCTATGGTGAAAAAGGAAATATCCTCAAACAAAAACTGGAAAGAAGCTTTCTGTGAAACTGCTTTGGGATAGATATGTCTATTCATCTCACATAGATAAAACTTTTTTCTATTACACAGTTTTGAATCTGCATCATGGACGGATTTGTGAAGGGACATTCGGAAGCACATTCAGACTTGTGGGGAAATAGAAGACATCTTCAGAAAAAAATTTTAGAGAAGCTTTCTGAGAAACTGTTTTGTGATGTGTGCATTCCACTCATGGAGTTATACCTCTTTTCTCAAAAGCAAGTTTGAACACTATTCATGTAAAACTGAAAAGGTGATATTTTGCATGGCATTGGAGTCTATGGAGAAAGGTTAAAAATCCCAGAAATAAAACCCAGAAAGAAGCATTCCAAGAAACTGCTCTCTGTCATGTGCAATCACTACAGAGAGTAAAGTTTACAATACGTTGCCCAGTTTGGAAACTCTGTGTTTGAGGAATCTCTGAAGGTATATGAAGTGGCACCTGGAGGCTTGTGGTGAGTAAGGATACGTCGTCTGATGAGAACTGGAGAGGAGATTTCAGGGCAACTGCTTTCTGTTGTGTGTATTCATCTCATAGTTTTAAATCATTCTTCAGAGTGAGCAGTTTGAAATCACTGTTTCTGTGGAATCTGTGAAAGGGCATTTGGGAACGGTCTTAAGTATATGCTGAAAAAGGAATACCCTCTGGTAAAACCCAGAAGGAATCTTTCTGTGAAACTGCTATAGCCTATGTGAATTCCTCTTGCATAATTAAACTTCTGTTTACATTGAGCAGTATTCTTACACTGTTTTTGGTGAGTCAGCAAAGGGATACTCAGGAGCGCTATGAGGCTTATGGTGGAAACGGAAATTTATTGAGATATATACTGGAGAGAAGATTTACGAGGAAATGCTATGTGACGTGTGCATTTCACTCACAGATTTATACTTTTCTTCTCATAGAGGATTTTGGTACGCCGTTTGGTGAAAATGCTAACAGGCGACATTCGGGAGAATATGGACGTATATGGTGAAAAAAGAAATATCCTCAGACAAAAAATGGAAAGAAGCTTTCTGTGAAATTGCTTTGGGATAGACATGTCTATTCATCACAGATAGATAAAACTTTTTTCTATTACGCAGTTTCGAATATGCATGATGGACGGATTTGTGAAGGGACACTTGGAAGCACATTCAGGCCTGTGGGGAAATAGGAGATATCTGCAGAAAAAAATTGGAGAGAAGCTTTCTGAGAAACTATTTTGTGATGTGTGCATTCCACTCAGGGAGTTATACCTCTTCTCTCATAAGACAGTGTTTGAACACTGTTCCTGTAAAATGAAAAGGTGATATTTTGCAGGGCATTGAAGACGATGGTGAAAAGTGAAAAACCCGGAAATAAAACCCAGAAGGAAGCGTTCCAAGAAACTGCTCTCTGAGGTGTGCATTCATTACAGAGAGTTAAAGGTTACACTATGTTGCCCAATTTGGAAATTCTGTGTTTCCACAATCTGTGAAGGGATATTAAGTGGCGTCCGGAGGCTTGTGGTGAGAAAGGAAACGTCTCCTTATGACAACTGGAGAAAAGCTTTCGGTGCAACTGCTTTGTGATGTGTGTATTCATCTCGTAGAGTTAAATCATTTTTTGGATTGAGCAGTTTCAAACCACTGTTTCTGTGGACCTGAGAAGGGACATTTGGGAATGCTCTTAAGAATATGCTGATAAAGGAATACCCTCCAGTTAATCCCAGAGAGAAACTTTCTGTGAATCTGCTATAGGTCACGTGAATTCCACTGGCATAGTTAACCTTTTGGTTTATTGAGCAGTATTCTAACACTGTTTTTGATGAGTCATCTAAGGGATACTCGGGAGCGCTTTGACTTACAGTGAAAAAGGAAATATCTTCAGATAGATACTGGAGAGAAGATTTCCGAGGAGCTGATATGTGACGTGTGCATTCCACTCACAAAGACACACTTCTTCTCATAGAGGATGTTTCGTACCCAATTTGGTGCAAATGCTACCAGGGGACATTCAGAAGTATATGGACCGCTATTTTGAAAATGGAAATAACCTTAGACAGAAACTGGAAAGAAGCTTTCTATGAAATTTCTTTGGGATAGATATGTCTATTCATCTGAGATAGATAAAACTTTTTTCTATTACGCAGTTTTGAACCTGCGTCATGGACGGATTCATGAAGGGACACTTGGAAGAACATTCAGGCCTTTGGGGAAATAGGAGATATCTTCAGAAAATAATTGGAGAGAAGGTTTCAGAGAAACTGTTTTTTGATATGTGCATTCCACTCAGGCAGTTATAGCTCTTTTCTCATTAGGCAGCGTTTGAACACTGTTCCTGTAAAACTGAATAGGTGATATTTTGCATTGCATTGAAGAATATGGAGAAAAGTGAAAAACCCGGAAGTAAAACCCAGAAGGAAGCATTCCAAGACACTGCTCGAGACGTGTGCATTCATTACAGAGAGTTAAAGATTACACTACGTTGCCCAGTTTGGAAACTCTGTGTTTGAGGAATCTGTGAAGGTATATGAGGTGGTGCCTGGAGGCTTGTGGTGAGAAAGGAAACGTCTTTAGATTAAAACCAGAGAGAAGATTTCGGGGAAACTACTTTCTGTGGTGTATATTCATCTCATAGACTTATATCATTCTTTGGATTGAGGAGTTTGAAATCATTGTTTCAGTGGAACCTTAGAAAGGACATTTGGGAACCCTCTTAAGAATATGTTGGAAAACAAATACCTTTCGATAAAAACCAGAAGGAAACATTCTGTGAAACTGCTCTAGGTCACATGAATTGCACTCGCACAGTTAAGCTTCTGTTTTCATTAAGCAGTATTCTAAAACTGTTTTAGGTTAGTCAGCTAAGGGATACCCGAGAGCACATTCAGGCTCACGGTGAAAGCGGAAATATCTTCAGATAGATACTGGAGAGAAGATTTCTGAGGAGCTGCTTTGTGACCTGTGCATTCCACTCACAGAGTTACACTTTTCTTCGCATAGAGGATTGGGGAATCCCATTTGGAGAAAAAGCTACCAGGGGACTTTTGGGATTCTATGGACGGCTATGGTAAAAAAGGAAATATCCTCAGACTGAAAATGGAAAGAAGATTTCTGTGAAATTCCTTTGGGATAGATATGTCTATTCATCTCTCATAGATAAAACTTTCTTTCTATTACACAGTTTTGAATCTGCGTCATGGACGGATTTGCGAAGGGACATTCGGGAGCACATTCAGGCCTGTGGGGAAAAAGGAGATATCTTCAGATAAAAACTGGAGAGAAGCTTTCGGTGAGACTGGTTTATGATATTTGCATTCCACTCAGCGAGGTATACCTCTTTTTTAATAAGGCAATGTTTAAACACTGTTCCTGTAAAACTGAGTAAGTGATATTTTGCAGCGCATTGAAGACTATGGTGAAAAGTGAAATATCCTGAATTAAAAACCAGAAAGAGGCATTCCAAGAAATTGCTCTCTAACCTGTGCATTCATATCAGAGAGTTAAGGCTTACATAATGTTGCCCAGTTTGGAAACTCTGTTTTTGAGGAATCTGTGAGTGGATATTAAGTGTCCCCTGGAGGCTTGTGGTGAGAAAGGAATCGTCTTCCGACGAAAACTGGACAGAAGATTTGGAGCAACTGCTTTGTGATGTGTGTATTCATCTCCTAGATTTAAATGATTCTTTGGATTGAGCAGTTTGAAATCACTGTTTCTGTGGAACCTGAGAGGCGACATTTGGGAACGCTCTTAAGAATATGCAGAAAAAGGAATACCCCCAGGTAAAACCCAGACAGAAACGTTCTGTGAAACTGTTATTGGTCACGTGAATTCCACTTGCATAGTTAACCTTTTGTTTTCATTGACCAGTATTCTAACACTGTTTTTGGTGAGTCAACTAAGGGATACTCGGGAGCACTTTGAGGATTATCCTGAAAACGGAAATATCTTCAGAAAGATAGTGGAGAGAAGATTTCTGAGGGGCTGTTATGTGACGTGCATATTCCACTCACAGAGTTATACTTTTCTTCTCATAGAGGATTTTGGTGCCCCGCTTGTTGAAAACGCTATGAGGGGACATTCAGCAGTATATGGACGGCTATGGTAAAAAAGGAAATATCCTGAGACAAAAACTGGAAAGAAGCTTTCTGTAAAATTACCTTTGGAAAGATATGTCTATTCATCTCAGACAGATAAAACTTTGTTTCTATTACGGAGTTTTGAATCTGTGTCACGGACAGACTCATGAGGGGACATTCAGGAGCACATTCAGGTCTCTGAAGAAATAGGAGGTATCTTCAGATAAAAATTGGAGAGAATCTTTTTGAGAAACTGCTTTGTGATGTGTGCATTCTACTCAGGGACTTATACCTCTTTTCTCATAAGGCAGTGTTTGAACACTGTTCATGTAAAACTGAAAAACTGATACTTTGCCGTGCATTGAAGACTACGGTGAACAGTGAAATATCCTGAAATAACACCCAAAAGAAGTGTTCCAAGAAGTTGCTCTCTGACGTTTGCAATCATTTCAGAGAGTTAAAACTTACAATACGTTGTCCAGCTTGAAATTCTGCCTTTGAGGAATCTGTGAACGAATAACATGTGGCGCCAGGAGGCTTATGGTGAGAAAGGAAACGTCTGCTGATGAAAACTGGAGGGAAGCTATCGGAGCAACTGCTTTGTGATGCATGTATTCAACTCATGGAGTTAAATCATTCTTTGGACTGAGCAGTTTGAAATCACTGTTTCTGTGGAATCTGAGAAAGGACATTTGGGAACGCTCTTAAGAATATGCTGAAAAAGAAATACTCTCCAATAAAAACCAGAAGGAAACTTTCTGTGAAACTGATCTAGGTCACGTGAAGTTCACTTTCACTGTTAAGCTTCTGTTTTCATTGAGCAGAATTGTAGCAGTGTTTTTGTTTAGTCTTCAATGTGATATTCCGTAGCGTTTTGAGGCTTACGGTGAAAAAAGAAATACCTTCAGATAAAAACTGGAGAGAAGATTTCCCAGAATCTGCTTTGTGACGTAACATCCACTCACAGAGTTATACTTTTCTTCTGATAGAGGATTGGGGAATCACATGTGGAGTAAACCCTACAAGGGGACATTCAGGAATATATGGACGGCTATGGTGAAAAAGGAAATATCCTCAGACAAAAACTGGAAAAAAGTTTTCTGTGAAACACTTTTGGGATAGGTATGTCCAGTCTCACATAGATAAACTTTCTATCTATTACGCAGTTTTGAAACTGCATCATGGACAGATTTGCGAAGGGACATTTGGGAGCACATTCAGGTCTGCGGGAAAAAAGAGATATGTTCTGATAAAAACTGGAGAGAAGCTTTCTGAGAGACTGCTTTTTGATGTTTGCATTCCACTCAGGGAGTTATACGTCTTTTTTCTTAATGCAGTACCTGAACACTGTTCCTGTAAAACTGAATAAGTGATATTTTGCAGCGCATTGAACACTATTGCGAAAAGTGAAATATCCCAAAACTAAACCCAGAAAGAAGATTTCGAAGAAATTGCTCTCTGACGTGTGCAATCATTTCAGAGAGTTAAAGCTTAAACTACTTTGCCCAGTTTGGAATCTCTTTGTTTGAGCAATCTATGAAGGGATACTATGTGGGCCCGGAGACTTGTGGTGAGAAAGGAAACATCTTCCGTCGAAAACTGGACAGAAACTTACGGAGCAACGGCTTTGTGATGTGTGTATTCATCTCATAGAGTTAAATCATTCTTTGGATTTAGTAGTTTGAAATCACTGTTTTTGTGGAATATGAGAAATTACATTTGGGAACGCTCTTAAGAGTATGCTGAACAAGGAATACCCTCTGGTAAAACCCAGAAGGAAACTTTCTGTGAAACTGCTCTAGGTCATGTGAAGTCGACTCGCACAGTTAAGCTTCTGTTTTCATTGAGCAGTATTGTAACACTGTTTTTGTTTAGTCTGCGAAGGGATATTCAGTAGTGCCTCGAGGCTTACGGTGAAAAAGGAAATACCTTCCGATAACCACTGAAGAGAAGATTTCCCAGAAGCTGATTTCTGACGTGTTCATTCCACTCACAGAGTTATAATTTTCTTCTCATAGAGGATTCGTGAATCCCATTTGGAGTAAACAGCACCAGGGGACATTCGGGTGTATATGGATGGCTATGGTGAAAAATGAAATATCCTCAGAAAAAACTGGAAAGAAGCTTTCTGTGAAACTGCTTTGGGATAGGTATGTCTAGTCATCTCACATAGTTAAAGCTTTCTTTCCATTACGCAGTTTTGGAACTGCTTCATGGATGGATGTGCGAAGCAACATTTCGGAGCATATTCAGACCTGTGGAGAAAAATGAGATATCTTCAGATAAAAACTGGAGAGAAGCTTTCTGAGAGACTGCTTTTTGATGTTTGCATTCAACTCAGGGAGTTATACCTCTTTTCTCATAAGGCAGTGTTTGAACACTGTTCCCGTAAAACTGAATAAGTGATATTTTGCATTGCATTGAACACTATTGCGAAAAGTGAAATATCCCAAAACTAAACCCAGAAAGAAGATTTCGAAGAAATTGCTCTCTGACGTGTGCAATCATTTCAGAGAGTTAAAGCTTAAACTACTTTGCCCAGTTTGGAATCTCTTTGTTTGAGCAATCTATGAAGGGATACTACGTGGGCCTGGAGACTTGTGGTGAGAAAGGAAACATCTTCTGTCGAAAACTGGACAGAAACTTACGGAGCAACGGCTTTGTGATGTGTGTATTCATCTCATAGAGTTAAATCATTCTTTGGATTTAGTAGTTTGAAATCACTGTTTTTGTGGAATATGAGAAATTACATTTGGGAACGCTCTTAAGAGTATGCTGAACAAGGAATACCCTCTGGTAAAACCCAGAAGGAAACTTTCTGTGAAACTGCTCTAGGTCATGTGAAGTCGACTCGCACAGTTAAGCTTCTGTTTTCATTGAGCAGTATTGTAACACTGTTTTTGTTTAGTCTGCGAAGGGATATTCAGTAGTGCCTCGAGGCTTACGGTGAAAAAGGAAATACCTTCCGATAACCACTGAAGAGAAGATTTCCCAGAAGCTGATTTCTGACGTGTTCATTCCACTCACAGAGTTATAATTTTCTTCTCATAGAGGATTCGTGAATCCCATTTGGAGTAAACAGCACCAGGGGACATTCGGGTGTATATGGATGGCTATGGTGAAAAATGAAATATCCTCAGAAAAAACTGGAAAGAAGCTTTCTGTGAAACTGCTTTGGGATAGGTATGTCTAGTCATCTCACATAGTTAAAGCTTTCTTTCCATTACACAGTTTTGGAACTGCTTCATGGATGGATGTGCGAAGTGACATTTCGGAGCATATTCAGACCTGTGGAGAAAAATGAGATATCTTCAGATAAAAACTGGAGAGAAGCTTTCTGAGAGACTGCTTTTTGATGTTTGCATTCAACTCAGGGAGTTATACCTCTTTTCTCATAAGGCAGTGTTTGAACACTGTTCCTGTAAAACTGAATAAGTGATAATTTGCAGCGTATGGAAGACTACGGCAAAAAATGAAATATCCTGAAATAAAACCCAGAAAGAAGCGTTCCAAAACATTGCTCTCTGACGTGTACAATCATTTCAGAGAGTTAAAGCTTACACTACATTGCCCAGTTTGGAAACTCTGTGTCTGAGGAATCTGTGAAGGGATACTAAGTGTCACCCGGTATCTTGTAGTGAGAAAGGAAACGTCTTCCGACAAAAACTGCAAAGAAGCTTTCAGAGCAACTGTTTTGTCATGTGTGTATTCATCTCGTAGAGTTAAATTGTTCTTTGGAGTGAGCAGTTTGAAATCACTGTTTTTGTGGAACCTGAGAAAAGATATTTGGGAACACTCTTAAGAATATGCTAAAAAAGGAATACCCTCCGCTAAAACCCAGAAGGAAACTGTGAAACTGCTATAGGTCACATGAATTCCACTCGCATAGTTAACCTTTGGTTTTCGTTGAGCAGTATTCTAACACTGTTTTTGGTGTGTGAACTAAGGGATACTCAGGAGCGCTTTGAGGCTTACGGTGAAAACGGAAATATCTTCAGATAGATAGTGGAGAGAAGATTTTTGAGGAGCTACTACGTGATTTGTGCATTCCACTCACAGAGTTATACTTTTCTTCTCATAGAGGATTTTGGGACCTTGCTTGTTGAAAACGCTACCCAGGGGACATATGGGAGTATATGGATGGCTGTGGTGAAAAAGGAAATATCCTCAAACAAAAACTTGAAAGAAGCTTTCTGTGAAATTGCCATAAAATAGATATGTCTATTCATCTCACATAGATAAAACTTTTTTCTATTACACAGTTTTGAATCTGCGTCACAGATGGATTCGTGAAGGGTCATTCGGGAGCACATTCAGGCCTCTGGAGAGATAGGCGATATCTTCAGATCAAAACTGGAGAGAATTTTTGTGAGAAAATGCCTTGTGATGTGCGCATTCCACTCAGGGAGTTATACCTCTTTTCTCATAAGGCACTGTTTGAACACTGTTCCTGTAAAACTGAAAAACTGATACTTTGCAGTGCATTGAAGACTACAGCGAACAGTGAAGTATCTTGAAATAAAACCCAGAAAGAAGTGTTCCAAGAAGCTGCTCTCTGACGTGTGCAATCATTTCAGAGAGTTAAAGCCTACAATATGTTGTCCAGTTTGAAACTCTGCCTCTGAGGAATCTGTGAAGGAATATCACATGACGCCCAGAGGCTTTTGATGAGAAAGGAAACGTCTTCTGATGAAAACTGGAGGGAAGCTATCGGGGCAACTGCTTTGTGATATGTGTATTCAACTCATAGAGTTAAATCATTCTTTGGACTGAGCAGTTTGAAATCACTGTTTCTGTGGAATGTGAGAAAGGACATTTGGGAATGCTCTTAAGAATATACTGAAAAAGAAATACTCTCCACTAAAAACCAGAAGGCAACTTTCTGTGAAAATGCTCTAGATCACGTGAAGTCCACTCGCACAGTTAAGCTTCTGTTTTCATTGAGCAGTATTGTAACACTGTTTTTGCTTAGTTTGAGAAGTGATATTCCATAGCACTTTGAGGCCTATGGTGAAAAAGGAAATACCTTCAAATAACAACTGGAGAGAAGATTTCCCAGAAGCTGCTTTGTGACATGTGCATTCCACTTACAGAGTTATACTTTTTTTCTCATAGAAGATTGGGGAATCACGTGTGTTGTAAATGCTACCAGGGGACATTTGGGAGTATATGGACGGCTATGGTCTAAAAGGAAATATCCTCAGACAACAACTGGAAAGAAGCTGCGTGTGAAACTGCTTTGGGATAGCTATGTGTAGTCATCTTACATAGATAAAGATTTCTTTCTATTATGCAGTTTGAAACTGCGTCATGGATGACTTCCCATAGGGAGATTCGGGAGCACATTCAGTCCTGAGGGGAAACAGGAGATATCTTCAGATAAAAACTTGAGAGAAGCTTTCTGAGAGACTGCTTTTTGATGTTTGCATTCCACTCAGGGAGTTTTACCTCTTTTTTCATAAGGCAGTGTATGAACACTGTTCCTGTAAAACTGAAAAAGTGATATTTTGCAGTGCATTGAAGACTATGGCGAAAAGTGAAATATCCTGAAATAAACCCAGAAAAAATCATTCCAAAAAATTGCTCTCTGACGTGAGCATTCATTTCAGAGTGTTAAAGCTTACACTACGTTGTCCAGGTTGGAAACTCTGTGTTTGAGGAATGTGTGAACGGATATTAAGTGTGGCCTGGACGCTTGTGGAGAAAAAGGAAACATCTTTGGTGGAAAACTGGAGAGAAGCTTTCGGAGCAACTGCTTTGTGATGTGTGAATTCATCTCATACAGTTAAATCTTTCTTTGGATTGCGCATTTGGATATCACTGTTTCTGTGGAAGCTAAGAAAGGACATTTGGGAACGCTCTTAAGAATATGCTGAAAAAGGAATACCCTCCGGTAAAACCCAGAAGGAAACTTTCTGTGAAACTGCTATAGGTAACGTGAATTCCACTGGCATAGTTAACCTCCTCTTTTCATTGAGCCGTATTCTAACACTGTTTCAGTTTAGTCAGCTAAGGGATACTCAGCAGTGCTTTGAGGCTTACGGTGAAAACGGAAATATCTTCAGATAGATACTGGAGAGAAGATTTCCGAGGAGCTGCTATGTGACGTGTGCATTCCACTCACAGAGTTATACTTTTTTTCTCATAGAGGATTTTGGTACCCCGTTTGGTGAAAACGCTACCCGGGGACATTCAGGAGTATATGGTGGGCTATGGTGAAAAAGGAAATATCCTCAGACAAAAACTGGAAAGAAAATATCTGTGAAATTGCTTTTGGGATAGATATGTCTATTCATCTCAGATAGATAAAACGTTTTACTATTAGGCAGTTTTGAATTTGTGTCACGGACAGATTTGTGAAGGGTCACTTCAAAGCACATTCAGGCCTGTAGGGAAATAGGAGATATCTTCAGAAAAAAATTTTAGAGGAGCTTTCTGAGAAAATGTTTTGTGATGTGTGCATTCCATTCAGGGAATTATACCTCTTTTGTCATAAGGAAGTGTTTGAACACAGTTCTTGTAAAACTGAAAACGTGATATTTTGCAGGGCATTGAAGACTATGGCCAAAGGTGAAAAACCCGGAAATAAAACCCAGAAAAAACTGTTCCATGACACTGCTCTCTGACGTGTGCATTCATTACAGAGATTTAAATGTTACACTACGTTACCCAGTTTGGAAACTCTGTGTTTGAGGAATCTTTGAAGGGATATTAAGTGGCGCCCGGAGTCTTGTGGTGAGAAAGGAAACATCTTCTGATGAAAACAGGAGAGAAGATTTCGGGGCAACTCTTTCTGTTGTGTGTATTCATCTCATAGAGTTAAATCATTCTTTTGATTGAGCAGCTTGAAATCACTGTTTTAGTGGAACCTTAGACAGGACATTTGGGAAAGCTCTTAAGGATATGTTGAAAAAGAAATACCTGCCGATAAAAACCAGAAGGAAACATTCTGTGAAACTGCTCTAGGTCATTTGGATTCCACTCGCACAGGTAAGCTTCTGTTTTCATTAAGCAGTATTCTAAAACTGTTTTAGGTTAGTCAACTAAGGGATACTCGGGAGCGTTTTGAGTCTTATGGTGAAAGCGGAAATATCTTCAGATAGATACCAGAGAGAAGATTTCTGAGGAGCTGCATTGTGACCTCTGCATTCCTCTGACACAGTTATACTTTTCTTCTCATACAGGATTGGGAAACCCCGTTTGGGGTAAAAGTTACCAGGGGACATTTTGGATTCTATTTACAGCTATGGTGAAAAAGGAAATATCCTCAGACAAAAACTGGAAAGAAGATTTCTGTGAAACTGCTTTGGGATATATATGACTATTCATCTCACATAGATAAAACTATCTTTCTATTACGCTGTTTTGAATCTGCGTCATGGACGGATTTGTGAAGGGACATTCGGGAGCACATTGAGGCCTCTGGAGAAATAGATGATATCTTCAGATAAAAACTGGAGAGAATCTTTCTGAGAAACTGCTTTGTGATGTGTGCATTCCACTCACGGAATTATACCTCTTTGCTCATAAGGCTGTGTTTGAACACTGTTCCTCTAAACCTGAAAAACTGATACTTTGCCTTACATTGAAGACTACTGTGAACAGTGAAATATCCCAGAAAGAAGCATTCCAAGAAGCAGCTCTCTGACGTGTGAAATCATTTCAGAAATTTAAAGGTTACAATACGCTGTCCAGTTTGGAAACTCTGCCTTTGAGGAATCCGTGAAGGGATATTACATGGCACCCAGAGGCTTGTGGTGAGAAAGGAAATGTCTTCCAATGAAAACTGGAGGGAAGCTATCGGAGCAACTGCTTTAGCATATATTCAACTCATAGAGTTAAATCATTCTTTAGACTGAGCAGTTCGAAATCACTGTTTCTGTGGATTCTGAAAAAGGACATTTGGGAACGCTCTGGAGAATAAGCTGAAAAAGAAATACTCTCCAATAAAAACCAGAAAGAAACTTTCTCTGAAACGGATCTAGGTCACGTGAAGTCCAATTGCACTGTTAAGCTTCTGTTTTCATTAAGCAGTATTCTAAAACTGTTTTAGGTTAGTCAGCTAAGGGATACTTGGGAGCACTTTGAGGCTTACGGTAAAAAAGGAAATACCTTCAGAAAACAACTGGAGAGAAGATTTCCCAGAAGCTGCTTTTTGACCTGTGCACTCCACTCACAGACTTATACTGTTTTCCTCATAGAGGATAGGGGAATCCCGTTTGGAGTAAATGCTACCAGGGGACATTCGGGAGTATATGGATGGCTATGGTGAAAAAGGAAACATCCTCAGACAAAAACTGGAAAGAAGATTTCTGTGACACTGCTTTGGGATAGATATGTCTATTCATCTCACATAGATAAAACTTTCTTTCTATTACGAGTTTTGAATCTGTGTCACAGACAGAATCACGAAGGGACATTCGGGAGCACATTCAGGCCTCTGGAAAAATAGGAGATATCTTCAGATAAAAAGTGGAGAGAATCTTTGTGAGAAACTGCTTTGTGATGTGTGCATTCCACTCAGGGAGTTATACCTCTTTTCTCATGAGGCAGTGTTTGAACACTATTCCTCTAAAACTGAAAAACTGATACTTTGCAGTGCATTGAAGAATATGGCGAACAGTGAAATATCCTCAAATGAAACCCAGAAATAAGCATTTCAGGAAACTACCTCTGACGTGTGCAATCATTTCAGAGAGTTAAAACTGACAATATCTTGTCCAGTTTGGAAACTCTGTGTCTGTGGAATATTTGAAGAGATATTACCTGGGGCCCAGAGGCTTGTGGTGAGAAAGTAATCGTCTTCCAATGAAAACTGGAGAGAAACTATCAGAGCAACTGGTTTGTGATGCGTGTATTCAACTCATAGATTTAAATCATTCTTTGGACTGAGCAGTTTGAAATCACTGTTTCTGTGGAATGTGAGAAAGGACATTTGGGAATGCTCTTAAGAATATGCTGAAAAAGAAATACTCTCAAACAAAAACCAGAAGGAAACTTTTTGTGAAACTGCTCTAGGTCACATGAAGTCCACTCGCATACTTAAGCTTCTGTTTTCATTGAGTAGTATTGCATCACTGTTTTTGTTTAGTCTTTGAAGTGATAGTTGGTAGCGCTTTGAGGCTTACGGTGAAAAGGAAATACCTTCATATAACAACTGAAGAGAAGATATCCCAGAAGCTGCTTTGTGATGTGTACATTCCAGTCACAGAGTTATACTTTTCTTCTCATAGAGGTTTATGGAATCGCGTTTGTAGTAAATGCCACAAGGGGACATTTGGGAGTATATGGACGGCTATGGTGAAAAAGCAAATATCCTCAGACACAAACTGGAAAGAAGCTTTCTTGAAACTGCTTTGGGATAGGTATATCCAGTCATCTGATATAGATAAAACTTTCTTTCTATTATGTAGTTTTGAAACTGCGTCATGGATGGATTCGCGAAGGGACATTCGGGAGCACATTCAGTCCTGTGGGGAGAAAGGAGATATCTTCAGATAAAAACTGGAGAGAAGCTTTCTGAGAGACTGATTTTTGATGTTTGCATTCCACTCAGGGAGTTAGACCTCTTTTTTCATAAGGCAGAGTTTGAACACTGTTCCTGTAAAACTAAAAAACTGATACTTTGCAGTGCATTGAGGAATACTGTGAACAGAGAAATATCCTGAAATAAAACCCAGAAAAACGTGTTCCAAGAAACTGGGATCTGATGTGTGCAATCATTTCAGAGAGCTAAGGCTTACACGACATTGTCCAGTTTGGAAACTCTGCCTTTGAGGAATCTGTGAAGGTATATTACGTGGTGCCCAGAGGCTTGTGGTGAGAAAGGAAACGTCTTCCGATGAAAACTGGACAAAAGCTCTCGCAGCAACTGCTTTGTGATGTGTGTATTCATCTCATAGAGTTAAATCATTCTTTGAATTGAGCAGTTTGAAAACACTGTTTCAGTGGAACCTGAGAAAGGACATTTGGGAACACTCTAAAGAATATGTTGAAAAAGGAATACCCTTCGGTGAAACCCAGAAGGAAATTTTCTGTGAAACTGCTATATCTAAGATAGAAAAATCTTTTCTATATTACACAGTTTTGGATATGTGTCATGGACAGATTCGTAAGAGGACAATGGAAGCACATTCAGGCCTGTGGGGAAATAGGAGATGTCTTCAGAAAAAAATTGGAGGGAAGCTTTCTGAGAAACTGTTTAGTTGTGTGTGCATTCCACTCAGGGAGTTATACCTCTTACGTGAGGATACATTTACGTGAATTCCACTCGCATTGGTTACCTTCTGTTTTCACTGAGCAGTATTCTAACACTGATTTTGGTGAGTCAGCTAAGGGATACTTGGGAGCAGTTTGAGGCTTACGGTGAAAACGGAAATATCTTCAGAAGGATACTGGAGAGAAAATTTCTGAGGAGCTGCTATGTGATGTGGGCATTCCACTCACAGAGTTTACTTTTCTTCCCATAGAGGATTTTGGTACCCCATTTGATGAAAACGCTACCAGGGGACATTCGGGACTATATGGACGGCTATGGTAAAAAAGGAAATATCCTCAGACAAAAACTGGAAAGAAGCTTTCTCTGAAATTGCTTTGGGATGGATATGTCTATTCATCTCACATAGATAAAAGTTTTTTCTATTGTGCAGTTTTGAATCTGCTTCATGGAGGGATTCATGAAGGGACATTCGGAAGCACATTTAGACCTGTGGGGAAATAGAAGATATCTTGAGAAAAAAATTGGTGAGAAGCTTTGTGAGAAACTGTTTTGTGATATGTGCATTCCACTCAGGGAGTTATACCTCTTTTCTCAAAAGCAAGTTTGAACACTGTTCATGTAAATTGAAAAGGTGATATTTTTCAGGGCATTGAAGTCTATGGTGAAAGGTTAAAAAACCCGGAAATAAAACCCAGAAAGAAGCATTCCAAGAAACTGCTCTCTGACGTGTGCATTCATTACAGAGAGTTAAAGGTTACACTACATTGCCCAGTATGGAAACTCTATGTTTGAGGAATCTTTGAAGGTATATGAAGTGGCGTCCAGAGGTTTGTGGTGAGAAAGGAAACGTGTTCTGATGAAAACTGGAGAGGAGATTTCGGGGCAACTCCTTTCTGTTGTGTGTATTCATCTCATAGTTTTAAATCATTCTTTGGATTGAGCAGTTTGAAATCACTGTTTCTGTGGAACGTGAGAAAGGATATTTGGGAATGCTCTTAAGTATATGCTGAAAAAGAAATACCCTCCGGTAAAACTCAGAAGGAATCTTTCTCTGAAACTGCTATAGGTTACGTGAATTCGTCTCGCATATCTAAACTTCTGTTTACATTGAGCAGTATTCTTACACTGTTTTTGGTGAGTCAGCTAAGGGATACTCAGGAGTGCTATGAGGCTTACGGTGGAAACGGAAATATATTGAGATAGATACTGGAGAGAAGATTTCTGAGGAGCTGCTATGGGATGTGTGCATTCCACTCACAGATTTATATTTTTCTTCTCATAGAGAATTTTGGTACCCCGTTTGGTGAAAACGCTTACAGGGGACATTTGGGAGAATATGGACGGCTATGGTAAAAAGGAAATATCCTCAGACAAAAAATGGAAAGAAGCTTTCTGTGAAATTGCTATGGGATAGATATGTCTATTCATCTCAGATAGATAAAACTTTTTTTTTTATTACGCAGTTTTGAATCTGCATCATGGATGGATTTGTGAAGGGACAGTTGGAAGCACATTCAGACCTGTGGGGAAATAGGAGATCTTCAGAAAAAAATTTTAGAGAAGCTTTCTGAGAAACTGTTTTGTGATGTGTTCATTCCATTCAGGGAGTTATACCTCTTTTCTCATAAGGCAGTGTTTGAACACTGTTCCTGTAAAACTGAAAAGGTAATATTTTGCAGGGTATTGAAGACAATGGGGAAAAGTGAAAAACCCAGAAATATAACCCAGAATGAAGCGTTCCAAGACACTGCTCTCTGACGTGTGCATTCGTTACAGAGAGTTAAAGGCTACACTACGTTGCCCAATTTGGAAAGTCTGTGTTTGAGGAATCTGTGAAGGGATATTAAGTATCGCCGGGAGGCTTGTGGTGAGAAAGGAAATGCCTTCCAATGAAAACCGGCTTCTGGTGAGAAAGGAAATGACTTCTGATGACAACTGGAGAGAAGATTTTGGGGCAACTCCTTTCTGTTGTGTGTATTCATCTCATAGAGTTAATTCATTCTTTGGATTGAGCAGTATGAAATCACTGTTTTAGTGGAACCTGAGAAAGGACATTTGGGAATGCTCTTAAGAATACGTTGAAAAAGAAATACCTTCCAATAAAAACCAGAAGGAAACATTGTGACACTGCTCTAGGTCACGTGAATTCCACACGCACAGTTAAGCTTCTGTTTTCAGTATTCTAAAACTGTCTCAGGTTAGTCAGCTAAGGGATACTCGGGAGCGATTTGAGGCTTACGGTGAAAGTGGAAATATCTTCAGATAGATACTGGAGAGAAGATTTCTGAGGAGCTGCTTTGTGACCTGTGCATTCCACTCACAGAGTTACACTTTTCTTCTCATAGAGGTTGGGGGAACCCCGTTTGGTGAAAAAGCTACCATGGGTCTTTTGGGATTCTATGGATGGCTATGGAGAAAAAGGAAATATCCTCTGAAAACAGTGGAAAGAAGGTTTCTGTGAAACTGCTTTGAGATAGATATGTCTATACATCTCACATAGATAAAACTTTCTTTCTATTACGCAGTTTTCAATCTGCGTCATGGCCAGATTCGCAAAAGGACATTCAGGCGCACATTCAGGCCTCTGGAAAAATAGGAGATATCTTCAGATAAAAACTGGAGAGAATCTTTCTGAGAAACTGCTTTGTGATGTGTGCATTCCACTCAGGGAGTTATACCTCTCTTCTCATAAGGCAGTGTTTGAATACTCTTCTTGTAAAACTGAAAAACTGAAACTTTGCAGTGCATTGAAGACTATGGCGAACAGTGAAATATCCTGAAATAAAACCAGGAAAGTAGCGTTCCAAGAAATTGACTCTCTGACGTGTGCAATCATTACAGAGAGTTAAAGCTTACAATACGTTGTCCAGTTTGGAAACTGTGTCTTTGGGGAATCTGTGAAGGGATATTACACAGCACCCGGAGGCTGTGGTGAGAAAGGAAATGTTTCCAATGAAAACTGGAGAGAAGTTATCAGAGCAACTGCTTTGTGATACGAGTATTCAACTGATAGAGTTAAATCATTCTTTGGACTGAGTAGTTCGAAATGACTATTTCTGTGGAATCTGAGAAATGACATTTGGGAACGCTCTTAAGAATATGTTGAAAAAGAAATGCTCTCCAATAAAAACCAGAAGGAAACTGTCTGTAAAATTGCTCTAGGTCATATAAAGTCCACTCGCAGAGTTAAGCTTCTGTTTTCATTGAGCAGTATTGTAACACTGTTTTGTTTATTCTGTGAAGTGATATTACATAGTGCTTAGAGGCTTATGGTGAAAAACGAAATACCGTCTGACAACAACTGGAGAGAAGATTTCCCAGAAGCTGCTTTGTGACGTGTGTATTCCACTCACATAGTTATACATTTCTTCTCATAGAGGATGGGGGAATCCCGTTTGGAGTAAACGCTACCAGGGGACATTCAGGAGTATATGGCCAGCTATGGTGAAAAAGGAAATATGCTCAGACAAAAACTGGGAGAAACTTTCTGTGAATCTACTTTGGGATAGTTATGTCTAGTCATTTCACATACACAAAGCTTTCTTTCTATTACACAGCTTTGAAACTGCATCTTGGACGGATTCACGAAGGGACATTTGGGAGCACATTCAGGCCTGTGTGGAAAAACGAGATATCTTCAGATAAAAAATGGAGAGAAGCTTTCTGAGAGACTGCTTTGTGATATGCGCATTCCACTCAGGGAGTTATGCTTGTTTTCTCATAAGGCAGTGTTTGAACATTCTTCCTGTAAAATTGAAAAACTGATAATTTGCAGTGCATTGCAGACTATGGTGAACAGTGAAATATCCTGAAATAAAACACAGAAAGAAGCATTCCAAGAAATTGCTCTCTGACGTCTGCATTCATTTCAGAGAGTTAAAGCTTACACTACGTTGCCCAGTATGGAAACTCTGTGTTTGAGCAATCTGTGAAGGGATATTAAGTGGCGCCCAGAGGCTTGTGGTGAGAAAGGAAACGTCTTCTGACGAAACAGGGCAGAAGTATTCAGAGCAACTACTTTGTGATGTATGTATCCATCTCCTAGAGTTAAATCATTCCTTGGATTGAGCAGTTTGAAATCACTGTTTTAGTGGAGCCTTAGAAAATACATTTGGGAACGCTCTTAAGAATATGTTGGAAAGAAATACCTTCCGATGAACACCAGAAGTTTATCCTTCTGCGAAACTGCTCTAGGTCACATGAATTTCACTCGCACAGTTAAGCATCTGTTTTCATTAAGCAGTATTCTAAAACTGTTTTAGGTTAGTCAGCTAAGGGATACTGGGGAGCGCATTGAGGCTTATGGTGAAAGCGGGTATATCTTCAGATAGATACTGGAGAGAAGATATCTGAGGAGGTACTTTGTGACCTGTAAATTCCTCTCACGAAGTTACTTTTTTCTGCTTAAAGAGGATTGGGGAATCCCATTTGGAGAAAAAGCTTCCAGGGGACTTTAGGGATTCTATGGACAGCTATGGTGAAAAAGGAAATATCCTCAGACAAAAACTGGAAAGAAGATTTCTGTAAAACTGCTTTGGGTTGGATATGTCTATTCATTTCACATAGATAAAACTTTCTTTCTATTACTCAGTTTTGAATCTGCATCATGGAAGGATTCGTGAAGGGACATTAGGGAACACATTCAGGCCTGTTTGGAAAAAGGAGATATCTTCAGATAAAAACTGGAGAAAAGCTTTCTGAGAGACTGTTTTTTGATGTTTGCATTCCACTCAGGGAGTTAAACTTCTTTTTTCATAAGTCAGTGTTTTAACACTGTTCCTGTGGAACCTCAGAAAGGACATTTGGGAACGCTCTAAAGAATATGCTGAGAAAGGAATTCCCTACAGTAAAACCCGGAAGTACACTTTCTGTGATCCTGCTATAGGTCACTTGAATTCCACTCGCACAGTTAACCTTCTGTTTTCATTGAGAAGTATTCTAACACTGTTTTCGGTTAGTCAGCTAAGGGATACTTGGAAGCGCTTTGAGGCTTCCAGTGAAAATGGAAATATCTTCAGATAGATACTGGAGAGAAGATTTCTGGGGAGCTGCTTTGTGACCTGTGCCTTCCACTCACAGACTGACACTTTTCTTCTCATAGAGGATGGGGAATCCCGTTTGGAGAAAAAGCTACCAGGGGACTTTTGGGATTCTATGGATGGCTATGGTGAAAAAAGAAATATCCTCAGACAAAAACTGGAAAGAAGATTTCTGTGAAGCCATATTGGGATAGATATGTCTATTCATCTCATATAGATAAAACTTTCTTTCTATTATGCGGCCTTGAATCTGCGTCACAGATGGATTCACGAAGGGACATTCGGGAGCACTTTCTGGCCTCTGAAAAATAGGAGATATCTTCAGGTAAAAACTGGAGAGAATCTTTCTGAGAAACTCCATTGTGATGTGCACATTCCACTCAGGAGGTTATACCTCTTTTTTCATAAGGCAGTGTTTGAACACTGTTCCTGTAAAACTGAAAAGGTGATATTTTGCAGGGCATTGAAAACTATGGCGAAAAGTGAAAAACCTGAAAATAAAACCCCAAAGGAAGCATTCCAAGAAACTACTCTCTGACGTGTGCATTCATTACAGAGAGTTAAAGCTTACACTACGTTGCCCATTTTGGAAACTCTGTGTTTAAGGAATCTGTGAAGAGATATTACCTGGCGTCCAGAGGCTTGTGGTGAGAAAGGAATCGTTTTATGATTAAAACTGGTAAGAAGATTTTGGGAAAACTCCTTTCTGTTGTGTGTAGTCATCTCAAAGAGTTAAATGATTCTTTGGATTGAGCAGTTTGAAATCACTGTTTTAGTGGAACCTTAGAAAAGACATTTGGGAACGCTCTTAGGAATATGTTGAAAAATAAATACCTTTCCATAAAAACCAGAAGGAAACATTCTGTGAAACTGCTCTAGGTCATGGAAATAACAGTTGCACAGTTAAGATTCTGTTTTCTTTAAGTAATATTCTTAAACTGTTTTTGGTTTGTCAGCTAAGGGATACTCGGGAGCACTTTGAGGCTTATGGTGAAATCGGAAATATCTTCAGATAGATACTGGATGGAAGATTTACGAGGAGCTGCTTTGGGACTTGTGCATTCCACTCACTGAGTTACACTTTTCTTCTTCTGGAGGACTGGGGAATCCCGTTTGGAGAAAAAGTTATCAAGGGACTTTCAGGATTCTGTGGACGGCTATGGTGAAAAAGGAAATATCCTCAGAAAAAAACTGGAAAGATTTCTGTGAAATTGCTTTGGGATAGATATGTCTATTCATCTCACATAGATAAACTTTCTTTCTATTATGCAGTTTTGAATTTCAGTCATGGATGAATTCGTGAGGGAACATTCAGGAGCACATTCAGGCCTCTAGAGAAATAGGAGATATCTTCAGATAAAAACTGGAGAGAATCCTTCTGAGAAACTGCTTTGTGATGTATGCATTCCACTCAGGGAGTTATACCTCTTTTCTCATAGGGCAGTGTTTGAACACTGTTCCTGCAGTACTGAAAAACAGATACTTTGCAAAGCTTTGAAGACTATGGCGAACAGTGAAATATCCTGAAATAAAACCCAGAAAGAAGCATTCCAAGAAAGTGATCTCTGACGTGCGCAATCATTTCAGAGAGTTAAAGCTTGCAATACGTTTCCTAATTTGGAAACTCTGTCTTTGAGGAATTTGGGAAGGGATATTATGTGGCGCCTGGAGGCTTGTGGTGATAAAGGAAACGTCTTCCGATGAAAACTGGAGAGAAGCTATCAGAGCAACTGCTTTGAGATGTGTGTATTCAACTCATAGAGTTAAATCATTCTTTCGACTGAGCAGTTTGAAATTAATTTTTCTGTAGAATCTGAGAAAGGACATTTGGAAACGCTCTTAAGAATATGCTGAAAAAGAAATACTCTCCAATAAAAACCAGAAGGAAACTTTCTGTGAAACTGATCTAGGTTACGAGAAGTCCACTCGAACAATTAAGCTTCTGTTTTCATTGAGCAGTATTGCAACACTGTTTTTGTTTAGTGTGCGAAGTGATATTCCATAGCGCTTTGATGCTTACGGTGAAAAGGGAATACCTTCAGATAACAACTGGAGAGAAGATTTCCCAGAAGCTGCTTTGTGACGTGTGCATTCCACTCAGAGAGTTATACTTTTCTTCTCATAGAGGATTTGGGAATCGCTTTTGGAGTAAACGGTACCAGAGGACATTCGGGAGTATATGGACGGCTAGGGTGAAAAATGATATATCCTCAGACCAAAAATGGAAAGAAGTTTTCTTTGAAACTGCTTTGGGATAGGTATACCTAGTCATCTCACATAGATAAAGATTTCTTTCTGTTACGCAGTTTTGAATCTGCATCATGGACGTATTCGCGAAGGGACATTCGGGAGCACATTCCAGCCTGGGGAAAAAGGAGATATCTTCAGATAAAAACTGGACAGAAGCTCTCTGAAAGACTGTGTCTTGATGTTTGCATTCCACTCAGGGAGTTATACCTCTTTTTTCATAAGGCAGTGTTTGAACACTGTTCCTGTAAAACTGAATAAGTGATATTTTGCAGCGCATTGAAGACTATGGTGAAAAGTGAAATATCCGGAAATAAAACCCAGAAAGAAGCTTTCCAAGAAATTGCTCTCTGACGTGTGCATTCATTTCAGAGAGTTAAAGCTTACACTACGTTACCCAGTTTGGAAACTCTGTGTTTGAGGAATCTGTGAAGGGATATTAAGTGTCACCCGGAGGCTTGTGGTGAGAAAGGAAACGTCTTCCGACGAAAACTGAACAGAAGTTTTCGGAGCAACTGGTTAGTGATGTGTGTATTCAAATCATAGAGTTAAACCAGTCTTTGGATTGAGCCATTTGATATCACTGTTTCTGTGGAACCTGAGAAAGGACATTTGGGAACGCTCTTAAGAAGATGCTGAAAAAGAAATACCCTATGGTAAAACCCAGAAGGAACCTTTGTGTGACACTGCAATAGCTCACGTGAATTCCACTCGCATAGTTAACCTTCTGTTTTCACTGAGCAGTATTCTAATTGTGTTTTTGGTTAGTCAGCTAAGGGATACTCGGGAGCACTTTGAAGCTTATGGTGAAAACGGAAATATCCTCAGATAGATACGGGAGTGAAGATTTCCAAGGAGATGCTATGTGACGTATGCATTCCACACACAGAGTTATACTTTTTTTCTCATAGAGGATTTTGGTACTCCGTTTGGTGAAAACGCTACCTGGGGACATTCAGGAGCATATGGACGACTATGGTGAAAAAGGAAATATCCTCAGACAAAAACTGGAAAGAAGCTTTCTGTGAAATTGCTTTGGGATAGATATGTCTATTCATCTCAGATAGAGAAAACTTTTTTCTATTATGCAAGTTTGAATCTGCATCATGGATGGATTAGTGAAGGGACACTCAGAAGCACATTCAGGCCTGTGGGGATAAAGAAGATATCTTCAGAAAAAAAATTGGAGGGAAGCTTTCTGAGAAACTGTTTTGTTGTATGTGCATTCCACTCAGGGAGTTATACCTCTTAAGTGAGGTTACACTCACGTGAATTCCACTCGCATCGTTTACCTTCTGTTTTCAATGGGCAGTATTTTAACACTGTTTTTGGTGAGTCAGCTAATGGATACTTCGGAGCATTTTGAGGATTATGGTGAAAACGGAAATATCTTCAGATAGATACTGGAGAGAAGATTTCCAAGGAGCTGCTATGTGACCTGTGTATTCCACTCACAGAGTTACACTTTTCTTCTCATAGAGGATTTTGGTACCCCATTTTGTGAAAATGCTACCAGTGGACATTCGGGAGTATATGGACGGCTATGGTGAAAAAGGAAGTATCCTCAGACAACAACTGGAAAGAAAATATCTGTGACATTGCTTTAGGATAGATATGTCTATTCATCTCAGATAGATAAAACTTTTTTCTATTACGCAGTTTTGAATCTATGTCATGGACAGATTCGTGAAGGGACACTAGGAAGCACATTCAGACCTGTGAAGAAATAGGAGATATCTTCAGAAAAAAATTGGAGAGAAGGTTTCTGAGAAACTTCTTGTGATGTGTGCATTCCACTCAGGGAATTATACCTCTTTTCTCATAAGGCAGTGTTTGACCACTGTTCCTGTAAAACTGAAAAGTGATATTTTGCAGGCATTGAAGACTATGGCGAAAGGTAAAATAGCCAGAAATAAAACCCAGAAAGAAGCGTTTCAAGAAACTGCTCTCTGACGTGTGCATTATTACAGACAGTTAAAGGTTACACTACATTGCCCCGGTTGGAAACTCTGTGTTTCAGGAATTTGTGAAGTGATATTAAGTGAAGCCTGGTGGCTTGTGGTGAGAAAGGAAACGTCTTCTGATGAAAACTGGAGAGAAGATTTCGGGGCAACTCCTTACTGTTGTGTGTATTCATCTCATGGAGTTAAATCATTCTTTGGATTGAGCAGTTTGAAATCACTGTTTCAGTCGAACGTTAAAAAGGACAATTGGGAAAGTTCTTAAGAATATGTTGAAAAACAAATTCCTTCTGATAAAAACCAGAAGGACACATTCTGTGACACTTCTCTAGGTCACCTGAATTCCACTTGCACACATAAGCTTCTCTTTTCATTAAGCAGTATTCTAAAACTGTTTTACTTTAGTCAGCTAAGGGATATTTGGGAGCGCTTTGAAGCTTATAGTGAAAGTGGAAATGTCTTCAGATAGATACTGGAGAGAAGATTTCCGAGGAGCTGCTTTTTGACCTGTGCATTCCACTCAGAGAGTTACACTTTTCTTCTCATAGACAATTGGGGAATCCCATTTGGAGGAAAAGCTACCAGGGGACTTTTGGGATTCTATGGACGGCTATGGTGAAAAAGGAAATATCCTCAGACAAAAACTGAAAAGAAGATTTCTGTGAAACACCTTTGGGATATATATGTCTATTCATCTCACATAGATAAAGCATTCTTTCTATTACGCAGTTTTTAATCTGCGTCACTGATGGATTCGCAAAGGGACATTCGAGAGCACATTCAGGCCATTGGAGAAATAGGAGATATCTTCAGATAAAAACTGGAGAGAATTCTTCTGAGAAGCTGCTTTGTGATGTGTGCATTTCACTCAGGGAGTTATACCTCTTTTCTCATAAGGCAATGTTTGAACACTGTTCCTGTAAAACTGAAAAACTGATACTTCACAGTGCATTGAAGACTATGGCGAACAGTGAAATATCCTGAAATAAATCCCAGAAAGAAACTTTCCAAGAAACTGCTCTCTGACTGGTGCAATCATTTCAGAGAGTTGATGCTTACAATATGTTGTCCATTTTGGAAACTCTGCCTTTGGGGTATATGTGAAGGGATATTATGAGGCACCCGGAGGCTTGTGGTGAGAATGGAAACGTCTTCCGATGAAAACTGGAGAAAAGCTATTGGAGCAACTGATTTGTGATGCATGTATTCAACTCATAGAGTTAAATCATTCTATGGACTGAGTAGTTCGAAATCACTGTTTCTGTGAAATCTGAGAAAGGACATTTGGGAACGCTCTCAAGAATATGCTGAAAAAGAAATACTCTCCAATAAAAACCAGAAAGAAACTTTCTGTGAAACTGCTCTAGGTCACGTGAATCGCACTCGCAAATTTAAGCTTCTATTTCCATTGAGGAGTATTGTAACACCGTTTTTGATTATTCTGTGAAGTGATATTCGGTAGCGCTTTGAGGTTTATGGTGTAAAAGGAAACACCTTCAGATAACAACTGTAGAGAAGATTTCCCAGAAGCTTCGTTGTGACGTGTGCATTCCACTCACAGAGTTATGCCTTTCTTCTCATAGAAGATTGTGGAATCCAGTTTTGAGTAAAGGATAAAAGGGGACATTAGGGAATATATGGATGGCTATGGTGAAAAAGGAAATATCCTCAGACAAAAACTAGAAAGAAGCTTTCTGTGAAACTGCTTTTGCATAGATATGTCTAGTCATCTCATATAGATAAAGCTTTCTTTCTATTTGCAGCTTTGAAACTGCGTCATGGATGGATTTGCGAAGGGACACTCGGAAGCACATTCAGGCCTGTGAGGAAAAAGGAGATATCTTCAGATAAAAACTGGAGAGAAGCTTTTTGAAAGACTGCTTTTTAATGTTTGCATCCAACCCAGGGGATTATACCCCTTTTTTCATAAGGCAGTGTTTGAACACTGTTCCTGTAAAACTGAATAAGTGATATTTTACAGCGCATTGAAGACTATGGCGAAAAGTGAAATATCCTGAAATAAAATCCAGAAAGAAGCATTCCAAGAAATTGCTCTCTGACGGGTGCATTCATTTTACAGAGTTAAAGCTTACACTACGTTGCCCAGTTTGGAAAATCTGTGTTTGAGGAATCTGTGAAGGGATATTAAGTGTCGCTCGGAGGCTTGTGGTAAGAAAGGAAATGTCTTCCGATGAAAACCAGCCAGAAGCTTTCGGAACAACTGCTTTGTGATGTGTGTATTCATCTTGTAGAGTTAAATCATTCTTTGGATTGAGTAGTTTGAAATCACTGTTTCTGTGGAACCTGAAAAGGGACATGTGGGAATGCTCTTAAAAATATGCTGAAAAAGGAATACCCTGAGGTGAAACCCAGAAGGAAACTTTCTGTGAAACTGCTATAGGTCACATGAATTCCACTCGCATCTTTAACCTTCTGTTTTCATTGAGCAGTATTCTAATACTGTTTTTGGTGAGTCAGCTAATGGATACTTTGGAGCGCTTTGAGGCTTATGGTGAAAACGGAAATATCTTCAGATAGATACTGGAGAGAAGATTTCCAAGGAGCTGCTATGTGACGTGTGCATTCCACTCACAGAGTTATACTTTTCTTCTCATAGAGGATTTTGGCACCCCGTTTCGTGAAAAAGTTACCAGGGGACATTTGGGAGTTTATGGACAGCTTGGTGAAAAAGGAAATATCCTCAGACAAAAACTCAAAAGAAGATTTCTGTGAAATTGCTTAGTGATAGATATGTCTATTCATCTCAGATAGATAAAACTTATTTCTATTACGCAGTTTTGAATCTGCGTCATGGACGGATTTGTGAATTGAAAGCACATTCAGGTAAAAAATGGTGAGAATCCTTGTGAGAAGCTGCCTTGTGCTGTGCTCATTCCACTCAGGGAGTTATACCTCTTTTCTCGTAAGGCTGTGTTTGAACACTGTTCCTGTAAAGCTGAAAAACTGACACTTTGCAGTGCATTGAAGACTACAGCCAATAGTGAAATATCCTGAAACAAAACCCAGAAAGAAGCATTCCAGGAAACTGTTCTCTGAGGTGTGCAATCATTTCAAAGAGTTAAAGCTTACAATACGTTGTCCAGTTTGGAAACTCTGTGTCTGAGGAATCTGTGCAGGGATATTATGTGTCACCCGGAAGCTTGTGGTGACAAAGGAAACATCTTCCGATGAAAACTGGAGAAAAGCTATCGGAGCAACTGCTTTGTTAGGCGTTTATTCAACTCATAGAGATAAATCATCCTTTGGACTGAGCAGTTTGAAATCACTGTTTCTGTGGAATCTGAGAGAGGACATTTGGGAACACTCTTAAGAATATGCTGAAAAAGAAATACTCTCCAATAAAAACCAGAAGGAAACTTTCTGTGAAACAGCTCTATGTCACATGAAGTCTAGTCACACACTTAAACTTCTGTTTTCATTGAGCATTATTGTGACACTGTTTTTGTTTAGTCTACGAAGTGATATTTGGTAGCGCTTTGAGGCTTATGGTGAAAAAGGAAATACCTTCAGATAACAACTAGAGAGAAGATTTCCCAAAAGCTGCTTTGTGACGTATGCATTCCACTCACAGAGAAATACTTTTCTTCTCATAGAGGATTGTGGAATCACGTTTGGGGTAAACGCTACCAGGGGACATTCGGGAGTATATGGACAGCTATGATGAAAAAGGAAATATCCTAAGACAAAAACTTGAAAGAAGCTTTCTGTGAAACGACTTTGAGATAGGTATATCTAGTCATCTCACAAAGATAAAGCTTTCTTTCTATTATGTAGTTTTGAGACTGCGTCATGGAAAGATATGTGATGGGACATTCGGGAGCACACTCAGGCCTGTGGGGAAAAAGTAGATATCTTCAGATAAAAACTGGAGAGAAGCTTTCTGAGAGACTGTTTTTGATGTTTGCATTCCACTCAGGGAGTTTACCTCTTTTTTCATAAGTCAGTGTTTGAACACTGTTCCTGTAAAAGTGAATAAGTGATATTTTGTAGCGCATTGAAGACTACTGTGAAAAGTGAAATATCCTGAAATAAAACCCAGAAAGAAGCATTCCAAGATATTGCTCTCTGACGTGTGCTTTCATTTCAGAGAGTGAAAGCTTACACTACACTGCTCAGTTTGGAAACTATGTCTTTCAGGAATCTGTGAAGGGATATTATGTGGTGCCCAGAGGCTTCTGGTGAGAAAGGAAACATCTTCCAAGGAAAACTGGACAGAGACTATCGGAGCAACTGTTTTGTGATGTGTGTATTCAACTCTTGGAGTTAAATCGTGCTTTGGACTAAGCAGTTTGAAATCACTGTTCCTGTGGAATCTGTGAAAGTACAATTGGGAATGCTCCTAAGAATATATTGGAAAATAAATACTCTCCAATAAAAACCAGAAGGAAACTTTCTGTGAACCTGCTCTAGTTCACGTGAATTCCACTTGCACAGTTAATCTTCTGTTTTCATTGAGCAGTATTGTAACACTGTTTTTGTTTATTCTGCGATGTGATATTCAATAGTGCTTTGAGGCTTACGGTGAAAAAGGAAATACATTCAGATAACAACTGGAAAGAAGATTTCCCAGAAGATGCTTTGTGACGTGTGTATTCCACTCACAGAGTTGTACTTTTCTTCTCATAGAGGATTGTGGAATCACGTTTGGGGTAAACGCTACCAGAGGACATTCGGGAGTATATAGACAGCTATGGTGAAAAAGGAAATATCCTCAGACAAAAGCTGGAAAGAAGCTTTCTGTGAAACGACTTGGGGATAGGTATGTCTAGCCATTTCACATAGATAAAGCTTTCTATCTATTACGTAGTTTTGAGACTGCATGATGGAAAGACACGTGAAGGGACATTCAGGAGCAACTCAGGCTGGTGGGTAAAAAGTAGATATGTTCAGATAAAAACTGGAGAGAAACTTTCTGAGAGGCTCTTTTTGAGGTTTGCATTCCACTCACGGAGTTATACCGCCTTTTTCATAAGGCAGTGTTTGAACACTGTTCCTATAAAAGTGAATAAGTGATATTTTGCAGCGTATTGAAGACTACTGCGAAAAGTGAAGTATCCTGAGATAAAACCCAGAAAAAAGTGTTTCAAGAAATTACTCTCTGAAGTGTTCATTCATTTCAGAGAGTTAAAGCTTACACTAGGTTGCCCAGTTTGGAAACTCTGTTTGCGGAATCTGTGAAGGGATATTAAGTGACACCCAGAGGCTTGTGGTGAGAAAGGAAATGTCTTCCGATGAAAACTGGACAGAAGCTTTCGGAGCAACTGCTTTGTGATGTGTGTATTCATCTCATAGAGTTAAATCATTCTTTGGATTAAGCAGTTTGAAATCGCTGTTTCTGTGGAATCTCAGAAAGAACATTTGGGAACGCTCTTAAGAATATGCTGGAAAAGGGATACCCTCCGGTAACACCAAGAAGGAAACTTTCAGTGAAACTGCTATAGGTCACGTGAAGTCCACTCACATAGTTAAACTTCTGTTTTCATTGAGCAGTATTCTAACACTGGTTTTGGTGAGTCAGCTAAGGCATATTCGGGAGTGCTTTGAGGATTAAGGTGAAAGCAGAAATATCTTCAGATACATACTGAAGAGAAGATTTCTGAGGACCTGCTATGTGACTTGTGCATTACACTCAGAGAGTTATATTTTTCTTCTCAGAGAGGATTTTGTTACCCCGTTTGGTGAAAACAATATCAGGGGACATCGGGAGTATATGGATGGCTATGGTGAAAAAGGAAATATCCTCAGACAAAAACTGGAAATAACATTTCTGTGATATTGCTTTGGGATAGATATGTCTATTCATCTCAGATAGATAAAACTTTTTTCTATTACGCAGTTTTGAATCTGCATCATGGACAGATTCGTGAAGGGAATTCGGAAGCACATTCAGGCCTGTGGGGAAATAGGAGATATTTTCAGAAAAAAATTGGAGAGAAGTGTTCTGAGAAACTGTTTTGTGATGTGTGCATTCCACTCAGGGTGTTAAACCTCTTTTCTCATAAGGGAGTGTTTGAACACTGTTCCTGTAAAATAGAATAGGTGATATTTTGCAGGGAATTGAAGACTATGGTGAAAAGGGAAAAACCTGGAAATAAAACCCAGAAGGAATCGTTCCAAGAAAGTGCTGTCTGACGTGTGCATTCATTACAGAGAGTTAAAGGTTACACTACGTTGCCCAGTTTGGAAACTCTGTTTTTGAGGAATCTGTGAAGGGATATTAAGTGGCACCCAGAGGCTTGCTGTGAGAAAGGAAACATCATCCGATGAAAACTGGAGAGAATCTATCAGAGCAACTGCTTTGTGATGCATGCACTCAACTCATTCTTTGGACTGAGTAGTTTGAAATCACTGTTTCTGTGGAACGCTCTTAAGAATATGCTGAGAAATATATACTCTCCCATAAATACTGGAAGGAAACTTTCTGTGAAACTGCTCTAGGTCATGTGAAGGCCACTCACACAGTTAAGCTTCTGTTTTCATTGTGCAGTATTGTAGCACTGTTTTTGTTTATTCTGCGAAGTGATATTTCGGTAGCTCTTGGAGGCTTACGGTGAAAAAGGAAATACCTTTAGAAAACAACTGGAGAGAAGATTTCCCAGAAACTGCTTCGTGACCTGTGCATTCCACACACAGAATTATACTTTTCTTCTCATAGTGGATTGGGGAATCGCGTTTGGAGTAAACGCTACCTGGGGACCTTCAGGAGTATATGCACAGCTATGGTGAAAATGAGCTTTCTGTGAACCTGCTTTGGGATAGGTATGTCTAGTGATCTCACATAGATTAAGCTTTCTTTTTATTACGCAGTTTTGAAACTGCGTCATGGATGGATTCACGAAGGGACATTCGGGAGCAGTCTGGCCTGTGGGAAAAAAGGAGATATCTTCAGGTAAAAACTGGAGAGAAGCTTTCTGAGAGACTAATTTTTGAGGTTTGCATTCCACTCAGGGGGATATAACTATTTTTTCAAGTGCAGTGTTTGAACACTGTTCCTGTAAAACTGAATAAGTGATATTTTGCAGCGTATTGAACACTATGGTGAAAAGTGAAATATCCTGAAATAAAACCCAGAAAGAAGCGTTCCAAGAAATTGCTCTCTGACGTATGCATTCATTTCAGAGAGTTAAACCTTACACTAGGTTGCCCAGTTTGGAAACTCTGTGTTTGAGGGATTTGTGAAGGGATATTAAGTGTCACCCGGAAGCTTGTGGTGAGAAAAGAAATGTCTTCCGACAAAAAATGGACAGAAGCTTTCGGAGAAACTGCTTTGTGATGTGTGTATTCATCTCATAGAGTTAAATCATTCTTTGGATTGAGCAGTTTGAAATCACTGTTTCTGTGGACCTGAGAAGGGACTTTTGGGAACGCTCTTAAGAATATGCTGATAAAGGAATACCCTCCAGTAAAACCCAGAAGGAAACTTTCTGTGAATCTGCTATAGATCACATGAATTCTACTCGCATAGTTAACCTTCTGTTTTCATTGAGAAGTATTCTAACACTGTTTTTGATGAGTCATATAAGGGATATTCCAGAGCGCTTTGAGGCTTATGGTGAAAAAGGCAATATTCTCAGATAGATAATGGAGAGAAAATTTGGGAGGAAGTGCTATGTGACATGTGTATTCCACTCACAGAGATATACTTGTTCTCATAGAGGATTTTTCTACTCAGTTTGGTGAAAAAGCTACCAGGGGACATTCGGGAGTATATGGACGCCTATGGTGAAAAAGGAAATATCCTCAGACAAAAATGGAAAGGAGCTTTCATGAAATTGCTTTGGGATAGATATTTCTATTCATCTCAGATAGATAAAACTTTTTTCTATTAGCAGGTTTGAATCTGCTTCATGGACAGATTCGTGAAAGGACACTCAGAAGCACTTACAGGCCTGTGGGGAAATAGAAGATATCTTCAGAAAAAAATTGGAGTGGAGCTTTCTGAGAAACTGTTTTGTGATGTGTGCATTACATTCAGGGACTTATGCCTCTTTTCTCATAAGGTAGTGTTTGACCACTGTTTCTGTAAAACTGAAAAGGTGATATTTTGCAGGGCATTGAAGGTGATGGTGAAAAGTGAAAAACCCGGAAATAAAACCCAGAAAGAAGTGTTCCAAGAAACTGCTCTCTGAGGTGTGCATTCATTACAGAGAGTTAAAGGTTACAATGCATTGCCCAGTTTGAACACTCTGTGTTTGAGGAATCTGTGAAGGGATATTAAGTGGCTCCCGGAATCTTGTGGTGAGAAAGTAAACGTCTTCTGATGAAAACTAGAGAGAAGGATTTGGCACAACTCCTTTCTGTTGTGTGTATTCATCTCATAGAGTTAAATTATTCTTTGGATTGAGCAGTTTGAAATCACTGTTTTATTGGAACCTTAGAAAGGACATTTGGGAATGCTCTTAAGAGTATGCTGAAAAAGAAATACCTTCCAATAACATCCAGAAGGAAACCTTCTGTGAAAGTTCTCTAGGTCATGTGAATTTCATTCGCACAGTTAAGCTTCTGTTTTCATTAAGCAGAATTCTGAAAGTGTTTTAGGTAAGTCAGCTTAGGGATACTCGGGAGCCTTGTGAGGCTTATGGTGAAAGCGGAAATATCTTCAGATAGATACTGGAGAGGAAGATTACCAAGGAGCTGCTTTGTGACCTGTGCATTGCCCTCACAGAGTTACACTTTTCCTCTCATAGAGGATTGGGGAATCCCGTTTGGAGAGAAAGCTACCAGGGGACTTTCAGAATTCTATGAATGGCTACAGTGAAAAAGGAAATATCCTCAGACCAAAACTGGAAAGAAAATTTCTGTGTAACTGCTTTGGAATAGATATATCTATTCATTTCAGATAGATAGAACTTTCTTTCTCTTACGCAGTTTTGAATCTGCATCACCGATGGATTCGCGGAGGGACATTAGGGAGCACATTCAGGCCTGTGGGGAAAAAGGAGATATCTTCAGATAAAAACTGGAGAGAAACTTTCTGAGAGACTGCTTTTTGATGTTTCCATTCCACGCAGGGAATTTTACCTTTTTTTTTTTTCATAAGGCAGTGTTTGAACACTGTTCCTGTAAACCTGAATAAGTGATATTTTGCAGTGCATTGAAGACTATAGCGAAAAGGGAAATATCCTGAAATAAAACGCAGAAAGAAACATTCCAAGAGATTGTTCTCTGACGTCTGCATTCATTTGAGAGAGTTAAGGTTTACACTACGTTGCCCAGTTTGGAAACTGTGTTTGAGGAATCTGTGAAGGGATATTAAGTGTCACCTGGAGGAGTGTGGTGAGATAGGAAATGTCTTCCAATGAAAACTGGACAGAAGCTTTTGGAGCAACTGCTTTGTGATGTGTATATTCATCTCATAGAGGTAAATCATTCTTTGGATTGAGCAGTTTGAAATCACTGTTTCTGTGGAACCTGAGAAAGGCACATTTGGGAACGCTCTTTAGAACATGCTGAAAAAGGAATACCCTCTGGTAAAATTCAGAAGGAAACTTTCTGTGAAACTGCTATAGGTCACGTGAATTCCACACGCATAGCTAATCTTCTGTTTTCATTGAGTAGTATTCTAACACTGTTTTTGGTGAGTCAGCTGAGGGATACTCAGGATCGCTTGGAGGCTTGCGGTGAAAACAGAAATATCTTGAGATAGATACTTTAGAGAAGATTTCTGAGAAGCTGCTATACAATGTGAGCATTCCACTCACAGAGTTATACTTTTCTTCTCATAGAGAAATTTGGTACCCCGTTTGGTGGAAACACTACCAGGGGACATTTGGGAGCATATGAATGGCTATGGCGAAAAAAGAAATATCCTCAGACAAAAACTGGAATGAAGATTTCTGTGAAATTGCTTTGAGATAGGTATGTCTATGCATCTCAGATAAGTAAAACTTTTTTCTATTATGCAGGTTTGAATCTGAGTCATGGACGGATTCATAAAGGGACACTTGGAATCACCTTCAGGCCTGTGGGGAAATACGAGATAACTTCAGAAAAAAATTGGAGAGAAGCTTTCTCAGAAACTGTTTTGTGATGTGTGAATTCCACTCAGGGAGTTATACCTCTTTTCTCATAAGACAGTGTTTGAACACTGTTCCTGTAAAACTGGAAACGTGATATTTTGCAGGGCATTGAAGATGATGGCAAAAAGCGAAAAATACGGAAATAAAACCCAGGAAGAAGCATTCCAAGAAACTGCTCTGTGACGTGTGCAATCATTTCAGAGAGTTAAAACTTACATTACGTTGTCCAGTTTGGAAACCCTGTGTTTGAGAAATCCGTGAAGGGATATTTTGTGGTGCCTGGAGGCTTGTGGTGAGAAAGGAAATGTCTTCTGTTGCAAACTGGAGAGACGCTATCAGAGACACTGCTTTGTGATGTCTGTATTGAACTCACAGAGCTAAATCATTCTTTGGACTGAGCAGTTTGAAATCGCTGTTTCTGTGGAATCTGAGAAATGACATTTGGGAACGTTCTTAAGAATATGCTGGAAAAGAAATACTCTCCAATAAAAACCAGAAGGAAACTTTCTCTGAAACTGCTCTAGGTCACGTGAAGTCCACTCACAGAGTTAGGCTTTTGTTTTCATTGAGCAGTATTGTAACACTGTTTTTGTTTAGTCTGCGAATTGATATTCAGTAGCGCCATGAGGCTTACGGTGAAAAAGGAAATACCTTCAGATAACAACTGGAGAGAAGATTGCCCTGAAGCTGTTTGTGAAGTGTGCATTCCCCTCACAGAGTTATACTTTTATTCTCATAGAAGATTGGGGAATCGCGTTTGGAGTAAACGCTACCAGGGGACATTCGGGAGTATATGGATGGCTATGGTGAAAAACGAAATACCTTCAGACAAAAACTGGAAAGGAGCTTTCTGTGAAACTGCTTTGGGATAGGTATGTGTAGTCTCACCTAGATAAAACTTTCTATCTATTATGTAGTTTTCAAACTGCGTCATGGACTGATTCACGACGGGACATTTGGGAACACAGTCAGGTCTACGAGAAAAAGGAGATACTTTCCGATGAAAACTGGAGAGAAGCTTTCTGAGAGACTGCTTTATGATGTGTACATTTCATTAAGGGAGATATACCTCTTTTTTTATAATGCAGTACTTGAACACTGTTCCTGTACAACTGAATAAGTGATAGTTTGCAGCACAACTAACACTATGGCTAAAAGTGAAATATCCTGAAATAAAACCCAGAAAGAAGCGTTCCAATAAATTGCTCTCTGTCGTGTGCATTCATTTCAGGGAGTTGAAGCTTACACTACGTTGCTCAGTTTGGAAACTCTGTCTTTGAGGAATCTGTGAAGGGATATTAAGTGTCACCCGAAAGCTTGTGGTGAGAAAGGAAATGTCTTCTGACGAAAACTGGACAGAAGCATTCAGAGCAACTGCTTTGTGATGTGTGTATTCATCACATAGAATTAAATCATTCTTTGAATTGAGCAGTTTGAAGTGACTGTTTCTGTGGAACCTGAGAAAGGACATTTGGGAATGCTCCTAAGAAAATGCTGAAAAAGGAATACCCTCCGGTAAAACCCAGAAAGAAACTTTCTGTGAAACTGCTATAGGTCACATGAATTCCACTCGCGTAGTTAACCTTCTGTTTTCATAGAACAGTATTCTAACACTCTTTTTGGTGAGTCAGCAAAGGGATACTCAGGAGTGCTTTGAGGCTTATGGTGAAAACGGAAATATCTTCAGATAGATACTGCAGAGAATATTTCTAGGAGCGGCCTTGTGATCTGTACATTCCACTCACAGAGTTACAGTTTTCTTCTCATAGAGGATTGAGGAATTGCTTTTGGAGAAAAAGCTACAGGGGACTTTCGGGATTCTATGGACAGCTATGGTGAAAAAGGAAATATCCTCAGACAAAAACTGGAAAGAAAATTTCTGTGAAAGTGCTTTGGGATAGATATGTCTGTTTATCTCACATAGATACTTCTTTCTTTCTATTACGCAGTTTTGAACCTGTGTCATGGATGGATTTGTGAAGGGATATTAGGGAGCACATTCAGGCCTGTGGGGAAAAAGGAGATATCTTAGGATAAAAAATGGAGAGAAGCTTTCTGAGAGACTGCTTTTTGATGTTTCCATTCCACTCAGGGAGTTATACCTCTTTTTTCATAAGGCAGTGTTTGAACATTGTTCCTGTAAACCTGAATAAGTGATACTTTGCAGTGCATTGAAGACTATGGCGAAAAGGGAAATATCCTGAAATAAAACGCAGAAAGAAACATTCCAAGAAATTGTTCTCTGATGTCTGCATTCATTTCAGAGAGTTAAGGTTTACATTACGTTGCCCAGTTTGGAAACTCTGTGTTTGAGGAATCTGTGAAGGGATATTAAGTGTTGCCCGGAGGCTTGTGGTGAGAAAGGAAACGTCTTCTGACGAAAACTGGACAGAAGCTTTCAGAGCAACTGCTTTGTGATGTGTGTATTCATTTCGTAGAGTTAAATCATTCTTTGGATTGCACATTTGTAAATCACTGTTTGTGTGAAAGCTAAGAAAGGACATTTGGGAATGCTCTTAAGAATATGCTGAAAAAGGAATACCCTCCAGTAAAACCCAGAAGGAAACTTTCTGTGAAACTGATATAGGTCACGTGATTTCCACTCGCATAGTTAACCTTCCGTTTACATTGAGCCGTATTCTAACACCGTTTCAGTTTAGTCAGCTAAGGGATACTCGGGAGTGCTTTGAGGCTTATGGTGAAAACGGAAATATCTTCAGATCGTTACTGGAGAGAAGATTTCCGAGGAGCTGCTATGTGACGTGTGCATTCCACTCACAACGTAATACTTTTCATCTCATAGAGGATTTTGGTACGCCGTTTGGTGAAAACGCTACAAGGGGACATTCAGGAGTATATAGAGGGCTATGGTGAAAAAGGAAATATCCTCAGACAAAAACTGGAAAGAAAATTTCTGTGAAATTGCTTTGGGATAGATATGTCTATTCATCTCAGATAGGTAAAACTTTTTTCTATTAGGCAGTTTTGAATCTGCGTCACGGACAGATTCATGAAGGGACACTCGGAAGCACATTCAGGACTATGGGGAAGTAGGAGATATCTTCAGAAAAAAATTGGACAGAAGCTTTCTGAGAAACTTTCTTGTGACGTGTGCATTCCACTCAGGGAGTTTTACCTCTTTTCTCATAAAGCAGTGTATGAACACTGTTCCTGTATAACCATAAAGGTGATATTTTGCAAGGCATTCAAGACTACCATGAAAAGTGAAAAACCCGGAAATAAAACCCAGAAAGGATTGTTCCAAGAAACTGCTCTCTGACGTGTGCATTCATCACAGAGAGGTAAAGGTTACACTATGCTGCCCAGTTTGGCAAGTCTGTTTTTGAGGAATCTGTGAAGGGATATGAAGTGGCGCCCACTGGCTTGTGGTGAAAAAGGAAATGTCTTCCGATGAAAGTTGGAGAGAAGATTTCGGGGAAACTCCTTTCTGTTGTGTGTCATCTCATAGATTTAAATCATTCTTTGGATTGAGCAGTTTGAAATCACTGTTTTAGGAGAGGCTCAGAAAGGATGTTTGAAAACGCTCTTAAGAATATGATGAAAAAGAAATACCTTCCAAAAAAAACCAAGGGAAACATTGTGTGAAACTTCTATAGGTCACGTGAATTCCACTCGCACAGGTAAGCTTCTGTATTCATTAAGCAGTATTCTAATACTGTTTTAGGTTAGTCAGCTAAGGGATACTTGGCAGCACTTTCAGACTTATGGTGAAAGCGGACATGTCTTCAGATAGATACTGGAGAGATTTCCATGGAGCTGCTTTGTGACCTTTGCATTCCACTCACAGAATTACACTTTTATTCTCATAGAGGATTGGGAAATCCCGTTTGGAGAAAAAGCTACCAAGGGACTTTCGGGATTGTATGGACGGCTATGGTGAAAAAGTAAATATCCTCAGACAAAAACTGGAAAGAAGATTTCTGTAAAACTGCTTTGGGATAGATATATCTATTCATCTCACATAGATAAAACTTTCTTTCTATTACGCAGTTTTGAATCTTCGTCACGGACGGATTTTGAAAGGATATTCTGGAGCACATTGAGGCCTCTGAAAAATTGGAGATATCCTCAGAAAAAACCTGTAGAGAATCTTTCTGAGAAACTGCTTTGTGAGGTGCGCATTCCACTCAGGGAGTTATACCTCTTTTCTCATAAGGCAGTGTTTGAACACTGTTCCTGTAAAACTGAAAAACTGATACTTTGCAGTGCATTGAAGACTATGGTGAACAGTGAAATATCCTGAAATAAAACCCAGAAAGAAGCGTTACAAGATACTGCTCTCTGACGAGTGCAATCATTTCAGAGAGACAAAGCTTACAATACGTTGTTCAGTTTGGAAACTCTGTCTTTGGCGAATCTGTGAAGGGATACTACGTGGCGTCCAGAGGCTTGTGATGAGAAAGGAAACGTCTTCCGATCCAAACTGGAGAGGACCTATCGGAGCATCTACTTTGTGATGCATGCATTCAACTCATAGAGTTAAATCATCCTTTGGACTGAGCACTTTGAAATCACTGTTTCTGTGGAATCTGAGAAAGGACATTTGAAAACGCTCTTAAGAATATGTGGAAAAAGAAATAATCTCCAATAAAAACCAGAGGTAAACTTTCTGTGAAATTGCTCTAAGTCACATGAAGTCCACCAGCACAGCTAAGCTTCTGTTTTCATTGAGCAGTATTGTAACACAGTTTTCGTTAATCTGCGAAGTGATATTCCGCAGTGCTTTGAGGCTTGTGGTGAAAAAGAAAATACCTTCAGATAACACCTGGAAAGAAGATTTCCCAGAAGTTGCCTTGTGACGTGTGCATTCCACTCACAGAATTATACTTTTCTCCTCATAGAGGATTGGTGTATCCCTTTTGGAGTAAATGCTACCAGGGGACATTCAGGAGTATATGGATGGCTATGGTGAAGAAGGAAATATCCTCAGACAAAAACTGGAAAGAAGCTTTCTGTGCAACTGCTTTGGGATAGGTATGTCTAGTCATCTCAAATAGAAAAAGCTTTCTTTCTATTATGCAGCTTTGAAACTGCATCATGGACGGATTCGTGAATGGACATTTGGAAGCACATTCAGGTCTTTGGGGAAAAAGGAGATATCTTCAGATAAAAACTGGAGAGAAGCTTTCTAAGAGACTGATTTTGGATATTTGCATTCCACTCAGGGAATTATACCTCTTTTTTTCATAAGACAGTGTTTGAACACTGTTCCTGTAAAACTGAAAACGTGATATTTTGCAGCGCATTGAAAACTATGGTGAAAAGTGAAATAACCTGAAATAAAACCCAGAAAGCAGTGTTCCAAGAAATTGTTCTCTGACGTGTGCATTCATTTCAGAGAGTTCAAGTTTACACTACTTTGCCCAGTTTGGAAACTCTGTGTTTCAGGAATCTGTGAAAGATATTAAGTGTTTCCTGGAGGCTTGTGGTCAAAAAGGTAGCATCTTCCGATGAAAACTCAATGGAAGTTTTAGGAGTAACTGCTTTGTGATGTGTGTATTCATCTCATAGAGTTAAATCATTCTTTGGATTGAGCAGTTTGAAATAACTTTTTTAGTGGAACCTTAGAAATGATATTTGGGAACGCTCTTAAGAATATGTTGAGAAAGGAACACCCTCCAGTGAAAACCAGAAGGAAACTTCCTGTGAAACTGCTATAGGTCACGAGAAATCCACTCACATAGTTAACCTTCTGTTTTCATTGAGCAGTATTCTAACACTGTTTTTGGTGGGTCAGTTAAGGGATACTCAGGATCACTTTGAGGCTCATGGTGTAATTGGAAATATCTTCAGATAGATACTGGATAGTAGATTTCCGAGGAGCTGCTATGTGATGTGTGCATTCCACTCACAGATTTATATTTCTCTTCTCATAGAGGATTTTGGTATCCCGTTTGGTGAAAACGCTACCGGAGGACTTCGGGATTCTATGAATGGGTACGGTGAAAAAGGAAATATCCTCAGACAAAAACTGGAAAGAAGATTTCTGTGAAACTGCTTTAGGACAGATACATCTATTCATCTCACTTAGATAAAGTTTTCTTTCTGTTACGCAATTTTGTATCTGCGTCACCGACAGATTCCCAAAGGGACATTTGGGAGCACATTAAAGCCTCTGGAGAAATAGGAGATACCTTCAGATAAAAACTGGAGAGAATCTTTCTGAGAAACTGCTTTGTGATGTGCGCATTCCAATCAAGGAGTTACACCTTTTTTCTCATAAGGCAGTGTTTGAACACTGTTCCTCTGAAACTGAAAAACTGATACTCTGCAGTGCATTGAAGACTACAGCGAATAGTGAAATATCTTGAAAGAAAACCCAGAATGAAACATTCCAAGAAACTGCCCTCTAAAGTGTGCAATCATTTTAGAGAGTTAAAGTGTACAATGCGTTGTCCACTTTGGAAACTCTGTCTTTGAGGAATCTTTGAAGAGGTATTACATGCCATCTGGAGGCTTGTGGTGAGAAAGGAAACGTCTTCCAATGACAACTGGAGAGAACTTTTCAGGGCAACTCATTTCTGTTGTGTGTATTCATCTCATAGAGTTAAATCATTCTTTGCATTGAGCAGTTTCAAATCACAGTTTTAGTGCAACCTTAGAAAGGATATTTGGGTGCGCTCTTTTTTTTTAATTTATTTATTATTATTATACTTTAAGTTGTAGGGTACGTGTGCATAACGTGCAGGTTTGTTACATATGTATACTTGTGCCATGTTGGTGTGCTGCACCCATCAACTCGTCATTTACATCAGGTATAACTTCCAATGCAATCCCTCCCCCCTCCTCCCTCCCCATGATAGGCCTCGGTGTGTGATGTTCCCCTTCCTGAGTCCAAGTGATCTCATTGTTCAGTTCCCACCTATGAGTGAGAACATGCGGTGTTTGGTTTTCTGTTCTTGTGATAGTTTGCTAAGAATGATGGTTTCCAGCTGCATCCATGTCCCTACAAAGGACACAAACTCATCCTTTTTTATGGCTGCATAGTATTCTATGGTGTATATGTGCCACATTTTCTTAATCCAATCTGTCACTGATGGACATTTGGGTTGATTCCAAGTCTTTGCTATTGTGAATAGTGCCACAATAAACATACGTGTGCATGTGTCTTTATAGCAGCATGATTTATAATCCTTTGGGTATATACCCAGTAATGGGATGGCTGGGTCATATGGTACATCTAGTTCTAGATCCTTGAGGAACTGCCATACTGTTTTCCATAATGGTTGAACTAGTTTACAATCCCACCAACAGTGTAAAAGTGTTCCTATTTCTCCACATCCTCTCCAGCACCTGTTGTTTCCTGACTTTTTAATGATCGCCATTCTAACTGGTATGAGATGGTATCTCATTGTGGTTTTGATTTGCATTTCTCTGATGGCCAGTGATGATGAGCATTTTTTCATGTGTCTGTTGGCTGTATGAATGTCTTCTTTTGAGAAATGTCTGTTCATATCCTTTGCCCACTTTTTGATGGGGTTGTTTGTTTTTTTCTTGTAAATTTGTTTGAGTTTTTTGTAGGTTCTGGCACAAGACAGGGATGCCCTCTCTCACCACTCCTATTCAACATAGTGTTGGAAGTTCTGGCTATGGCAATCAGGCAAGAGAAAGAAATCAAGGGTAGTCAGTTAGGAAAAGAAGAAATCAAATTGTCCCTCTTTGCATAAGACATGATTGTATATTTAGAAAACCCCATTGTCTCAGCCCAAAATCTCCTTAAGCGGATAAGCAACTTCAGCAAAGTCTCAGGATACAAAATTAATGAGCAAAAATCACAACCATTCTTATACACCAGTAACAGACAAACAGAAAGCAAAATCATGGATGAACTTCCATTCACAATTGCTTCAAAGAGAATAAAATACCTGGGAATCCAACTTACAAGGGATGTAAAGGACCTCTTCAAGGAGAACTACAAACCACTGCTCAGTGATATAAAAGAGGACACAAACAAATGGAAGAACATACCATGCTCATGGATAGGAAGAATCAATATCGTGAAAATGTCCATGCTGCCCAAGGTTATTTATAGATTCAATGCCATCCCCATCAAGCTACCAATGAGTTTCTTCACAGAATTGGAAAAAACTGCTTTAAAGTTCATATGGAACCATAAAAGAGCCCGCATCTCCAAGACAATCCTAAGTCAAAAGAACAAAGCTGGAGGCATCACGCTACCTGACTTCAAACTATACCACAAGGCTACAGTAACCAAAACAACATGGTACTGGTACCAAAACAGAGATATAGACCAATGGAACAGAACAGAGTCCTCAGAAATAATACCACACATCTACAGCCATCTGATCTTTGACAAACGTGAGAGAAACAAGAAATGGGGAAAGATTTCCTATTTAGTAAACGGTGCTGGGAAAATTGGCTAGCCATAAGTAGAAAGCTGAAACTGGATCTTTTCCTTACTCCTTATACGAAAATGAATTCAAGATGGATTAGAGACTTAAATGTTAGACCTAATAGCATAAAAACCCTAGAAGAAAACCTAGGTGGTACCATTCAGGACATAGGCATGGGCAAAGACTTCATGTCTAAAAACCAAAAGCAACGACAACAAAAGCTAAAATTGACAAATGGGATCTAATTAAACTAAAGAGCTTCTGCACAGCAAAAGAAACTACCATCAGAGTGAACATGCAACCTAAAAAATGGGAGAAAATTTTTGCAATCTACTCATATGACAAAGGGCTAATATCCAGAACCTACAAAGAACTCAAACACATTTACAGGAAAAAAAAAACAACCCCATCAAAACGTGGGCAAAGGATATGAACAGACATTTCTCAATAGAGGACATTCATACAGCCAACAGACACATGAAAAAATGCTCATCGTCACTGGCTATGAGAGAAATGCAAATCAAAACCACAATGAGATATCATCTCACACCAGTTAGAATGACATTCATTAAAAAGTCAGGAAACAACAGGTGCTGGAGAGGATGTGGAGAAATAGGAACACTTTTACACTGTTGGTGGGATTGTAAACTAGTTCAACCATTATGGAAAACAGTATGGCGATTCCTCAAGGATCTAGAACTAGAAGTACCATGTGTCCCAGCCATCCCATTACTGGGTATATACACAAAGGATTATAAATCATGCTGCTATGAAGACATATGCACACGTATGTTTATTGCGGCACTATTCACAGTAGCAAAGACTTGGAATCAACCCAAATGTCCATCAGTGACAGACTAGGTTAAGAAAATGTGGCACATATACACCATGGAATACTATGCAGCCAAAAAAAGGATGAATTTGTGTCCTTTGTAGGGACATGGATGCAGCTGGAAACCATCATTCTCAGCAAACTATCACAAGAACAGAAAAGCAAACAGCGCATGTTCTCAGTCACAGGTGGGAATCAAACAATGAGATCACTTGGACTCAGAAAGGGGAACATTATACACCAGGGCCTCTCACGGGGTAGCAGGAGGGTGGAGGCATTGCATTGGAAGTTATACCTGATGTAAATGACGAGTTGATAGATGCTGACGAGTTGATGGGTGCAGCACACCAACATGACCCAAATATACATATGTAACAAACTTGCACTTTACACATATGTACCCTAGAACTTAAAGTATAATTAAAAAAAAAAGAAATCACTGTTTTTGTGGAACCTGAGAAAGGACATTTAGGAACGCTTTTAAAAATATGCTGAAAAATAAATACCCTCCGGTAAAACCCAGAATTAAACTTTCTGTGAAACTGCTATAGGTCACATGAATTCCACTTGCATAGTTAGCCTTCCGTTTTCATTGAGCAGTATTCTAACACTGTTTTTGGTGAGTCAGCTAAGGGACACTCGGGAGCGCTTTGAGGCTTATGGTGAAAGCAGAAATATCTTCAGATAGATACTGGAGAGAAGATTTCCGAGGAGCTGTTTTGTGACCTGTGCATTCAACTCGCAGAGTTACACTTTTCTTCTCATAGACGATTGGGGAATCCCGTTTGGAGAAAAAGCTACCAGAGACATTCGTGATTCTATGGACAGTTATGGTGAAAAAGGAAATACCCTCAGACAAAAACTGGAAAGAAGATTTCTGTGAAACTACTTTGGGATAGATATGTCTATTCATTTCACATAGATAAAACTTCCTTTCTATTACACAATTTGGAATCTGCATCATGGACGGATTCGCGAAGGGACATTCAGGATCACATTCAGTTCTCTGGAGAAATGGGAGATATCTTCAGATAAAAACTGGGGAGAATGTTTCTGAGAAACTGCTTTGTGATGTGCGCATTCCAGTCAGGGAGTTATACCTCTTTTCTCATAAGGCAGTGTTTGAACACTGTTCCTGTAAAACTGAAAAACTGATATTTTGCAGTGCATTGAAGACTACGGTGAACAGTGAAATATCCTGACATAAAACATAGAAAGAAGCGTTCCAAGAAACTGCTCTCTAACATGTGCATTCATTTCAGAGAGTTAAAGCTTACAATACGATGTCCAGTTTGGAAACTCTGCCTTTGAGGAATCTGTGAAGGGATATTACATGGAGCCCTGAGGCTTGCAGTGAGAAAGGAAACGTCTTTCGATGCAAACTGGAGAGAAGCTATCAGAGCAACTGCATTGTGATGCGTGTATTCAACTCATAGGGTTAAATCATTCTTTGGACTGAGCAGTTTGAAATCACTGTTTCTGTGAAATGGAATCTGAGAAAGGACATTTGGGAAGGCTCTTAAGAACATGTTGAAAAGGAAATACTCTCCAATAAAAACCAGAAGGAAACTTTCTGTGAAATTGCACTAGGTCATGGTAATTCCACTCGCATAGTTAAGCTTCCGTTTTCATTGAGCAGTATTCTAACACTGTTTTTGGTGAGTCAGCTGAGGGATAATCGGGAGCGCTTTGAGGCTTACAATGGAAACGGAAATATCTTCAGATAGATACTGGAGAGATTTCCGAGGAGTTGCTATGTGACGTTTGCATTCCACTCACAGAGTCATACTTTTCTTCTTATAGAGGATTTTGGTACTCCATTTGGTGAAAACGCTACCAGAGGACATTCGGGAGTACATACACGGCTATGGTGAAAAAGGAAATATTCTCAGACAGTAACTCTAAAGAAGCTATCTGTGAAATTGGTTTGGGATAGATATGTCTATTCATCTCAGATAGATAAAACTTTTTCCATTACTGAGTTTTGAATCTGCGTCATGGACGGATTCTTGAAGGCACACTCGGAAGCACATTCAGGCCTGTGGGAAAATAGGAAATATCTTCAGAAAAAAAATGGAGAGAAGCTTTCTGAGAAACTTTTTTTGTGATGTGTGCATTCAACTCAGGGAGTTATACCTCTTTTCTTATACAGCAGTGTTTGAACACTGTTCCTGTAAAACTGAAAAGGTGATATTTTGCAGGGCTTTGAATACTATGGCAAAAAGTGAAAAACTCGGAAATAAAACCCAGAAAGAAGCCTTCCAAGAAACTGCTCTCTGACGTGTGCATTCATTACAGAGGGTTAAAGGTTACCCTACGTTGCCCAGTTTCGAGACTCTGTTTTAGAGGAATCTGTGAAGGAATATTACGTGGTGCCTGGAGTCTTGTGGTGAGAAAGGAATCATCTTCCGATGAAAACTGGAAAGAAGCTATTGGAGCAACTGCTTTGTGATGCCTGTATTCACCTCATAGAGTTAAATCATTCTTTGGATTTAGTAGTTTGAAATCACTGTTTCTATGGAACAAGAGAAAGGACATTTGGGAATGCTCTTAAGAATATGCTGAAAAAGGAATACCCTCTGGTAAAACCCAGAAGAAAGCTTTCTGTGAAACTGCTCTAGATCACGTGACAACCACTCACACAGCTTCTGTTTTCATTGAGCAGTATTGTAACACTCTTTTTGTTTAGTCTGCGGATTGATATTCCGTAGCGCCTTGAGGCTCATGGTGAAAAAGGAAATAACTTCAGATAACCACTGAAGAGAAAATTTCTCAGAAGCTGATTTCTGACATATGCATTCCACTGACAGAGTTATACTTTTCTTTTCGTAGAGGATTGGGGAGTCCCATTTGGAGTAAACACTACCAGGGGACTTTCAGTAGTATATGGATGGCTATGTTGAAAAAGGAAATATCATCAGACAAAAACTGGAAAGAAGCTTTCTATGAAACTGCTTAGGGATAGCTATGTCTAGTCATCTCACATAGATAAAACTTTCTTTCTATTACGCAGTTTTGAGACTGCTTCATGGACGAATTCACGAAGAGACATTTGGGAGCACCTTCAGACCTGTGGAGAAAAATGAGATATCTTCAGATAAAAACTGGAGAGAAGCTTTCTGAGAGACTGCTTTTTGATGTTTGCATTCCACTCAGGGAGTTATACCTCTTTTCTCATAAGGCAGTGTTTGAACACTGTTCCTGTAAAACTGAGTAAGTGATACTTTGCAGCACATTGAAGACTATGGTGAAAAGTGAAATATCCTGAAATAAAACCCACGAAGATGTGTTCCAATAAATTGCTCTCTGACGTCTACATTCATTTCAGAGAGTTAAGCTTCCACTATGTTGCCCAGTTTGGAAACTCTGTGTTTGAGTAATCTGTGAAAAGATATTAAGGGTCACCCGGAGGCTTGTGGTGAGAAAGGAAATGTCTTCCGATGAAAACTGGACAGAAGCTTTTGGAGCAACTGCTTTCTGATATCTGCATGCATCTCATAGAGTTAAATCATTTTGCGAATTCAGCAGTTGGAAATCACTGTTTCTGTGGAACCTGAGAAAGGACATTTGGGAACACTCTTAAGAATATGCTGAAAAAGGAATACCCCCCGGTAAAACCCAGACAGAAACTTTCTGTGAATCTGCTATTGGTCACGTGAATTCAACTCGAATAGTAAACCTATTGTTTCCATTGACCCGTATTCTAACACTGTTTTTGGTGAGTCAAGTAAGGGATACTCGGGAGCGATTTCAGGATTATGGTGAAAACGGAAATATCTTCAGATAGATACCGGAGAGAAGATTTCCAAGGAGCTACTATGTGACATGTGCATTCTACTCACAGAGTTATACTTTTCTTCTCATAGAGGATTTTGGGACCCCGCTTGTTGAAAACGCTACCAGGGGACATTGGGGGTATATGGACGTCTATGGTGAAAAAGGAAATATCCTCAGACAAAAACTGGAAAGAAGCTTTCTGTGAAATTGCCTTAGGATAGATATGTCTATTCATCTCAGATAGATAAAACTTTCTTTGTATTACACAGTTTTGAATCTGCGTCGCGGACGGATTCGCAAAGGGACATTCGGGAGAACATTCATGCCGCTGGAGAAACAGGAGATATCTTCAGATAAAAAATGGAAAGAATCTTTGTGAGAAACTGCCTTGTGATGTGCGCATTCCACTCAGGGATTATACCTCTTTTCTCATAAGGCAGTGTTTGAACACTCTTCCTGTAAAACTGAAAAACTGATACTTTGCAGTGCATTGAAGACTACGGCGAACAGTGAAATATCCTGAAATAAAACCCAGAAAGAAGTGTTCCAAGAAGCAGCTCTCTGACGTGTGCAATCATTACAGAGAGTTAAAGCTTACAATACGTTGTCCAGTTTGAAACTCTGCCTTAGAGGTATCTGTGAAGGAATATAACGTGGTGTCCAGAGGCTTGTGGTGAGAAAGGAAACATCTTGCAATGAAAACTGGTGGGAAGCTATAGGAGCAACTGCTTTGTGATGCAAATATTCTACTCATAGAGTTAAAGCATTCTTTGGACTGAGCAGTTTGAAATCATTGTTTCTGTGGGATCTGAGAAAGCACATTTGGGAATGCTCTTAAGAATATGCTGAAAAAGGAATACTCTCCAATAATAAAAGAGAAGGAATCTTTATCTGAAACTGCTCTAGGTCTCGTGAAGACCACTCGCAGAGTTAAGCTTCTGTTTTCATTCAGCAGTGTTGTAAAATTGTTTTTGTTTATTCTGCAAAGTGATATTCCATAGTGCTTTGAGGCTTACGGTGAAAAAGGAAATATCTTCACATAACAAGTGGACAGAAGATTTCTCAGAAGCAACTTTGTGACGTGTGCATTCCACTCACAGAGTTATACTTTTCTTCTCATAGAGGATTGGGGAATCACGTGTGGAATAAACACTACCAGGAAACATTCAGGAATATATGGACTGTTATGGTTAAAAAAGTAAATATCGTCAGAAAAAAACTGGAAAGCAGCTTTCTGTGAAACTGCTTTGGGATAGGTATGTCTAGTCATCTCACATACATGAAGCTTTCTTGCTATTACGCAGTTTTGAAACTTCGTCATGTGCTGATTCGTAAAGGGACATTCGGCAGCACATTCAGGCCTATGGGAAAATAGTAGATATCTTCTGATAAAAACTGGAGAGAAGCTTTCTGAGAGACTGCTTTTTGATGTTTGCATTCAACCCAGGGAGTTTCACCTCTTTTTTCATAAGGCAGTGTTTGAACACTGTTCCTGTAAAGCTGAATAAGTGACATTTTGCAGCGCATTGGAGACTATGGCGAAAAGTGAAATATCCGAAAATAAAACCCAGAAAGAAGCGTTCCAAGAAATTGCTCTCTGAAGTCTGCATACATTTCAGAGAGTTAAAGCTTACACTACGTTGCCCAGTTTGGAAACTCTGTGTTTGAGCAATGTGTGAAGGGATATTAACTGTCGCCCAGAAGCTTGTGGTGAAAAAGGAAACGTCTTTTGACAAAACCTGGACAGAAACTTTCGGAGCAACTGATTTGTGAGGTGTGTATTCATCTCATAGAGTTAAATCATTCTTTAGATTGAGCAGTTTGAAGTCACTGTTTCAGTGGAACCTGAGAAAGGACATTTGGAAAAGCTCTTAAGAATATGCTGAAAAAGGAATACCCTCTGGTAAAACCCAGAAGGAAACTTTCTGTGACACTGTTATAGGTCACATGAATTCCACTCACATAGTTAACCTTTGTTTTCATTGAGCAGTATTCTAACACTGTTTTTGGTGAGTGAACTAAGGGATACTCGGGAGTGCTTTGAGGCTTATGGTGAAAACGGAAATATCTTCAGATAGATACTGGAAAGAAGATTTCCTAGGAGCTGCTATGTGGCGTGCGCATTCCACCCAGAGAGTTATACTTCTCTTCCCATAGAGGATTTTGGTTCCCCATTTGGTGAAAACGCTAACAGGGGACATTCGGGAGAATATGGATGGCTATGGTGAAAAAGGAAATATCCTCAAACAAAAACTGGAAAGAAGCTTCCTGTGAAATTGCTTTGGGATAGATATGTCTATTCATCTCAGATAGATAAAACTTTTTTTTATAACGCAGTTTTGAATATCCGTCATGGACGGATTCGTGAAGGGACACTCGGAAGCACATTCTGGCCTGTGGGGAAATTGGAAATATCTTAAGAAAAAAATTTGAGAGAAGATTTCTGAGAAAGTGTTTTGTGATGTGTGCATTCCACTCAGGGAGTTATACCTCTTTTCTCACAAGGCAGTGTTTGAACACTGTTCCTGTGAAACTGAAAAGGTGATATTTTGCAGGGCTTTGAAGACTATGGCGAAAAGTGAAAAACCCGGAATTAAAACCCAGAAGGAAGTGTTCCAAGAAACTGCTCTCTGACGTGTGCATTCATTTCAGAGAGTTAAAGGTTACACTACATTGCCCAGTTTGGAAACTCTGTGTTTGTGGAATCTGTGAAGTGACATTCAGTGGCGCGCGGAGGCTTGTGGTGAAAAAGGAAATGTCTTCTGATGAAAACTGCAGAGAAGATTTCGGGGCAACACCTTTCTGTTGTGTGTATTCATCTCATAGAGTTAAATCTTTCTTTAGATTGAGCAATTTGAAATCACTGTCTTAGTGGTACCTGAGAAAGGATATTTGGGAACGCTCTTAATAATATGTTCAAAAATTAATACCCTCCGTTAAAAACCAGAAGGAAACATTCTGTGAAACTGCTCTAGGTCTCGTGAATTCCACTCGCACAGGTAAACTTCTGTTGTCATTAAGAAGTATTCTAAAACTGTTTTAGGTTAGTCAGATAAGGGATACTCGGGAGTGCTTTGAGGCTTACGGTGAAAGCTGAAATATCTTCAGATAGCTACTGGAGAGAAGATTTCCGAGGAGCTGCTTTGTGACATGTGCATTCCATTCACAGAGTTATACTTTTCTTCTCAAAGAGGATTGAGGAACCCTGTTTGGAAAAAATGCTACCACGGGACTTTCAGGATTGTATGGATTGCTAGGGTGAAAAAGGAAATATCCTCAGACAAAAACTGGAAAGAAGATTTCTGTGAAACTGCTTTGAAATAGATATGTCTATTCATATCAGATAGATAAAACTTTTTTCTATTACGCAGTTTTGAATCTGCGTCACTGACGGATTTGCGAAGGGACATTCGGGAGCACATTCAGGCCTGTGGAGAAATAGGAGATATCTTCAAATAAAAACTGGAGAGAATCTTTCTGAGAAGCTGCTTTGTAATGTGCACCTTCCACTCAGGGAGTTATACCTCTTTTCTCATAAGGCAGTGTTTGAACACTGTTCCTGTAAAACTGAAAAAGTGATATTTTGTAGGACATTGAAGACGATGGCAAAAGTGAAAAACCCGGAAATAAAACCCAGAAAAAATGGGTTCCAAGAATCTGCTCTCTGACGTGTGCATTCATTACAGAGAGTTAAAGGTTACACTACGTTGCCCAGTTTGGAAATTCTGTGTTTGAGGAATTTGTGAGGGGATATTAAGTGGTGTCCAGAGACTTGTGTTGAGAAAGGAAACGTCTTCTGATGAAAACTGGAGAGAAAAAGTCAGGGCAGCTCCTTTCTGTTGTGTGTATTCATCTCATAGAGCTAAATCATTCTTTGGATTGAGAAGTTTGAAATCACCATTTTAATGGAAACTTAGAAAGGACATTTTGGAATGTTTTTAAGAATATGTTGGAAAAAAACCTTCCGATAAAAACCAGAAGGAAACATTCTGTGAAACTTCTCTAAGTCACGTGAAATCCACTCACACAGTTCAGCTTCTGTTTTCATTAAGCAGTATTCTAAAACTGTTTTAGGCTAGTCAGCCAAGGAATACTCGGGAGTACTTTGAGTCTTATGGTGAAAGCAGAAATATCTTCAGATAGATAGTGGAGAGAAGATTTCCGAGGAGTTGCTTTGTGACCTGTGCATTCCACTCACAGAGTTACATTTCTCTTCTCATAGAGGATTGGGGAATCCCGTTTTGAGTAAATGCTACCAGGGGACATTCGGGAATATATAGGCAGCTATGGTGAAAAAGGAAATATACTCAGACAAAAACGGGAAGATGCTCTGTGTGAAACTGCTTTGGGATAAGTATGTCTAGTCATCTCACATAGATAAAGCTTTTTTTGTATTACTCAGTTTTGAATCTGCATCACGGATGGATTCGCAATGGGACATTAGGTAGCACATTCAGGCCTCTGGAGAAATAGGAGACATCTTCAGATAAAAAATGGAGAGAATCATTCTGAGAAACTGCTTTGTGATGTGCGCATTCCACTCAGGGAGTTACACCTCTTTTTTCATAAGGCACTGTTTGAAAACTGTTCATGTAAAACTGAGAAACTGATACTTTGCAGTCCAATGAAGACTACGGCAAACAGTGAAATATCCTGAAACAAAACACAGAAAGAAGCATTCCAAAAAAGTGGTCTCTGAAGTGTGCAATCATGTCAGAGCGCTAAAGCTTAAACTACTTGCCCAGTTTGGAATCTCTGTGTTTGGGCAATCTGTGAAGGGATATTACATGGTACCCGGAGGCTTGTGGTGAGAAAGGAAATGTCTTCCATCGAAAACTGGACAGAAGCTTACGGAACAACTGCTTTGTGATGTGTGTATTCATCTCATAGACTTAAATCATTCTTTAGATTGAGCAGTTTGAGATCACTGTTTCTGTCCAACCTGAAAAAGGACATTTGGGAACGCTCTTAAGAATATGCTGAAAAAGGAATACCCTCTGGTAAAACCCAGAAGGAAACTTTCTGTAAGACTGCTATAGGTCATGTGAATTCCACTGGCATAGTTACTGTTCTGTTTTCAATGAGCAGTATTCTAACACTGTTTTAGGTTAGTCAGCTAAGGGATACTCTGGAGTGCTTTGAGGCTTACGGTGAAAATGGAAATATCTTCAAATATATACTGGAGAGAAGATTTCCGAGGAGATGCTATGTGACGTGTGTTTTCCACTCACAGTTATACTTTTCTTCTCATAGATGATTTAGGTACCCTGTTTGGTGAAAATGCTTCCAGTGGACATTCCCAAGTATATGGACGGCTATGATGAAAAAGGAACTATCCTCAGACAAAAACTGGATAGAAGCTTACTGTGAAATTGTTTTGGGATAGATATGTCTATTCATCTCACATAGGTAAAACTTTCTTTCTATTATGCAGTTTTGAATCTGCGTCATGGTCGGATTCGGGAAGGGACATTCGGGAGCACATTCATGCCTCTGGAGAAATAGGAGACACCTTCTGATAAAAACTGGAGAGAATCTTTCTGAGAAACTTCTTTGTGATGTGCGCATTCCACTCAGGGAGTTATACTTCTTTTCTCATTAGGCAGTGTTTGAACACTGTTCCTGTAAAACTGAATAAGTGATATTTTGCAGCACAATGAAGACTATGGTGAAAAGTGAAATATCTTGAAATAGAACCCAGAAGGAAGCGTTCCAAGAAATTGTTCTCTGACGTGTGCAATCATTTCAGAGAGTTAAAGCTTACAATACGTTTTCCTGTTTGGAAACTCTGTGTTTCAGGAATTTGTGAAGGGATATTATGTGGCACCCAGAGGCTTGTGGTGACATAGGAAACGTCTTCTGATGAAAACTGGAGAGAAACTATCGGAGGAACTGCTTTGTGATGCATATATTCAACTCATAGAGGTAACTCATTCTTGGACTGAGCAGCTTGAAATCACTGTTTCTGTGGAATCTGAGAAATGACATTTGGTAATGCTCTTAAGAATATGCTGAAAAAGAAATACTCCCCAATAAATACTAGAAGGAAACCTTAAGTGAAACTGCTCTAGGTCACGTGAAGTCCACTGGCAGAGTTAAGCTTCTGCTTCCATCGTGCAGTATTGTAACACTCTTTTTCTTTAGTTGCAAAGTGATATTCTGCAGCGCTTTGAGGCTTACAGTGAAAAAGGAAATACCTTCAGATGACAACTGGAGAGAAGATTTCCCAGAAGCTGCTTTGTGACGTGTACATTGCACTCACAGAGTTATACTTCTCTTCTCATAGAGGATTGCTGAATCCCATTTGGAGTAAACGCTACCAGGGGCATTCGGGAGTATATGGACAGCTATGGTGAAAAAGGTAATATCCTCAGACAAAAACTTGAAAGAAGCTTTCTGTGAAACTACTTTGGGATACATATGTCTATTCATCTCACATAGATAAAGCTTTCTTTCTATTACGCAGCTTTGAAACTGCGTCATGGATGGATTTGCGAAGGGACATTCGGGAGAACATTCAGGCCTGTGGAGAAAAAGGAGATATCTTCAGATAAAAACTGGAGAGAAATTTTCTGAGAAACTGTTTTGTGATGTGTGCATTCCACTCAGTGAGTTATACCTCTTTTCTAATAAGACAGTGTTTGAACACTGTTCCTGTAAAACTGAAAGGGTGATATTTTGCAGGGAACTGAAGACTAAGGTGAAGAGTGAAAAATCCGGAAATAAAATGCAGAAAGATGTGTTCCAAGAAACGACTCTCTGAAGTGTGCATTCATTACAGAGAGATAAAGGTTACACTACGTTGCCCAGTTTGGAAACTCTGTGTTGAGGAATCTGTGAAGGGATATTACATGGTGCCCGGAGGCTTCTGGTGAGAAAGGAAACATCTTCCGATGAAAACTGGACAGAAGCGCTCACAGCAACTACTTTGTGATGTGTGTATTCATCTCATAGAGTCAAATCATTCTTTGGATTGAGCAGTTTGAAATCACTGTTTCAGTGGAACCTGAGAAAGGACATTGGTGACCCTCTATAGAATATGCTGAAAAAGGAATACCCTCCGGTAAAACCCAGAAGGAAACTTTCTGTGAAACTGCTATATCTAAGATAGGAAAAACTTTTCTCTATTACACAGTTTTGAACCTGCGTCTTGGACGGATTCATAAGGAGACATTTGGAAGCACATTCAGACCTGTGGGGAAATAGGAGATATCTTCAGAGAACTTTTGGAGGGAAACTTTCTGAGAAACTATTTTATTATGTGTGCATTCCACTCAGGGAGTTTTACCTCTTACTTGAGGATATATTCACGTGAATTCCACTCGAATTGTTTACCTTCTGTTTTCATTGAACAGTATTCTAACACTGATTTTGGTGAGTCAGCTAAGTGATACTCGGGAGCGCTTTGAGGTTTACAGTGAAAACGGAAATATCTTCATATAGATACTGTAGAGAAAATTTCCAAGGAGCTGCTATGTGACGTGTGCATTCCACTCACAGAGTTATACTTTTCTTCTTATAGAGAATTTTGGTACCCTGTTTTGTGAAAACGCTACCAGAGGATATTCGGGAGTATATGGATGGCTTTGGTGAAAAAGGAAATATCCTGAGACAAAAACTGGAAAGAAGCTTTCTGTGAAATTGCTTTGGGATAGATATGTCTATTCATCTCAGATAGATAAAACATTTTTCTATTATGCAGTTTTGAATCTACGTCATGGAGGGATTCATGAAGGGATGTCCAGGAGCATATTCAGGCCTGTGGAGAGATAGAAGATATCTTCAGAAAAAAATTGGAGAGAAGATTTGTGAGAAACTGTTTTGTGATGTGTGCATTCCACTCAGGGAGTTATACCTCTTTTCTCAAAAGCAAGTTTCAACACTGTTCATGTAATACTGAAAAGGTGATATGTTGCAGGGCATTGAAGTCTATGGTGAAAGGTAAAAATCCCGTAAATAAACCCAGAAAGAAGCTATCCAAGAAACTGCTCTCTGACGTGTGCATACATTACAGAGAGTTAAAGGTTACACTATGTTGCCCAGTTTGGAAACTCTGTGTTTGAGGAATCTGTGAAGTGATATTAAGTGGTGCCTGGAGGCTTGTGGTGAGAAAGGAAACATCTTCTGATGAAAACTGGAGAGGACATTTTGGGGCAACTCCTTTCTGTTGTGAGTATTCATCTCATAGACTAAAATCGTTATTTGGATTGAGCAGTTTGAAATCACTGTTTCTGTGGAACCTAAGAAAGGACATTTGGGAATGCTTTTAAGTATATGCTGAAAAAGGAATACCCTTCGTTAAAACCCAGAAGGAATCTTTCTGTGAAACTGCTATAGGTCACGTGAATTCCTCTCGCATAATTAAACTTCTGTTTACATTGAGCAGTATTCTAACACTGTTTTTGGTGAATCAGCTAAGGGATACTCGGGAGCGCTTTGAGGCTTATGGTGGAAATGGAAATATATTGAGATAGATACTGGAGAGAAGATTTCCGAGGAGCTGCTATGGGATGTGTGCATTCCAGTCACAGATTTATACTTTTCTTCTCATAGAGGATTTTGGTACCCCGTTTGGTGAAAACGCTACCAGGGGACATTTGGGAGAATACGGATGGCTATGGTGAAAAAGAAAATATCCTCAGACAAAAAATGGAAAGAAGCTTTCTGTGAAATTGCTTTAGGATAGATATGTGTATTCATCTCAGATAGATAAAACTTTTTTTTATTATGCAGTTTTGAATCTGCATCATGGACAGATTTATGAAGGGACACTCGGAAGCACATTCAGGCTTGTGGGGAAAGAGGAGATATCTTCAGAAAAAAATTGGAGAGAAGCTTTCTGAGAAACTGTTTTCTGATGTGTGCATTCCACTCAGGGAGTTATACCTCTTTTCTCATAAGGCAGTGTTTGAACATTGTTCCTGTAAACCTGAAAAGGTAATATTTTGTAGGGCATTGAAGACGATGGCGAAAAGTGAAAAACTCAGAAATAAAACCCAGAAAGAAGCGTTCCAAGAAACTGCTCTCTGTCCTGTACATTCATTACAGAGAGTTAAAGGTTACACTACGTTGCCCAATTTGGAAACTCTGTGTTTCAGGAATCTGTGAAGGGATATTAAGTGGCGCCCGGAGGCTTGTGGTGAGCAAGGAAACGTCTTCTTATGACAGCTGGAGAAAAGATTTTGGAGCAACCGCTTTCTGTTGTGTGTATTCATCTCATAGAGTTAAGTCATTCTTTGTATTGAGCAATTTGAAATCACTGTTTTAGTGGAACCTTAGAAAGGACATTTGGAAACGCTCTTAAGAATATGTTGAAAAAGAAATACCTACCGATTGAAACCTGAAGGAAACATTCTGTGAAACTGCTCTATGTCACGTGAATTCCACTTGTGCAGGTAATCTTCTGTTTTCAATAAGCAGTATTCTAAAACTGTTTTAGGTTACTCAGTTAAGGGACACTCGGGAGCACTTTTAGTCTTAAGGTGAAAGCGGAAATATCTTCAGATATATACTGGAGAGAAGATGTCCAAGGAGCTGCTTCGTGACTTGTGCATTCGACTCACAGAGATTCACTTTTCTTCTCATACGATTGAGGAATCCCATTTGGAAAAAAAGTTAACAGGGGACCTTTGGGATTCTATGGATGGCTATGGTGAAAAGGGAAATATCCTCAGACAAAAACTGGAAAGAAGATTTCTGTGAAACTGCTTTGGGAGAGATATGTACATTCATCTCACATAGATAAAACTTTCTTTCTATTACGCTGTTTTGAATTTGAGTCACGGATGGATTCGCGAAGGGATATTCATGAGCACATTCAGGTCTCTGTAGATATAGGAGATATCTTCAAATAAAAACTGGAGAGAATCTTTCTGAGAGACTGCGTTGTGATGTGCACATTCCAATCAGGGAGTTGTACTTCTTTTTTCATAAGGCAGTGTTTGAACACTGTTCTTGTAAAACTGAAAAACTGATAGTTTGCAGTGCATTGAAGACTACGGCAAACAGTGAAATATCCTGAAATAAAACTCAAAAAGAAGCATTCCAAGAAACTGCTCTCTTACGTGTGCATTCATTTGAGAGAGTTAAAGCTTACAATACGTTGTCCAGTTTGGAAGCTATGTCTTTGAATAATCTGTGAAGGGATATTTCCTGGCGCCCAGAGGCTTCTGGTGAGAAAGGAAACATGTACGATGCAAACTGGAGAGAAGCTATCGGAGCAACTGCTTTGTGATTTTTGTACTCAACTCATAGAGTTAAATTATTCTTTGGACTGAGCAGTTTGAAATCACTGTTTCTGTGGAATCTCAGAATGGACATTTGGGAGCACTCTTAAGAATATGCTGAGAAAGAAATACTCTCCAATAAATACTAGAAGGAAACTTTCTGTGAAACTGCATCAGGTCACGTGAAATCCGCTCACACAGTTAAGCTTCGGTTTTCATTGAGCAGTATTGTAACACTGTTTTTGTTTAGTCTGCAAAGTGATATTCAGTAGTGCTTTGAGGCTTACGGTGAAAAAGGAAATACCTTCAGATAACAATTGGAGAGAAGATTTCCCAGAAGTTGCTTTATGACGTGTGCATTCCACTCACAGAGTTATATTTTCTTCTCATACAGGATCGGGGAATTCCATTTGGGGTAAATGCTACCAGTTGATATTCAAGAGTGTTTTGACGGCTATGGTGAAAAAGGAAATATCCTCAGACAAAAACTGGAAAGAAGCTTTCTGTGAAACTGCTTTGGGATAGGTATGTCTAGTCATCTCACATTGATGAAAGCTTTCTTCTATTACGGAGCTTTGAAATTGCATCATGGAAGGATTCGCAAAGGGACATTCGGGAGCACATTCAGGCCTATGGGTAAAAAGGAGATGTCTTCAGGCAAAAACTGGTGAGAAGATTTCTGAGAGACTGCTTTTGATGTTTGTATTCCACTCAGTTAATTACACCTCTTTTTTCGTAAGGCAGTGTTTGTACACTGTTCCTGTAAAAGTGAATAAGTGATATTTTGCAGCACATTGAAGACTATGGCAAAAAGTGAAATATCCTGAAATAAAACCCAGAAAGAAGCGTTCCAAGAAATTGCTCTCTGACGTGTGCAAATATTTCAGAGAGTTAAAGCTTACAATACGTTTTCCAGTTTGGAAACTTTGTGTTTGTGGAATCTGTGAAGGGATATTAAATGTCACCTGGAGGCTTGTGCTGAGAAAGGAAACGTCTTCTGATGAAAACTGGACAGAAGCTTTTGGATCAATTGCTTTGTGATGTGTGTATTCATCTCGTAGAGTTAAATCATTCTTTGGACTGAGCAGTTTGAAATCACTGTTTCTGTGAACCTGAGAAGAGACGTTTGGGAACGCTCTTAAGAATATGCTGATAAAGGAATACTCTCCGGTAAAACCCAGAAGGAAACTTTCTGTGAACCTGCTATAGGTCACGTGAATTCCACTGGCATAGTTAACCTTCCGTTTTTATTGAGCTGTATTCTAACACTGTATTTGGTTAGTCATCTAAGGGATACTCGGGAGTGCTTTGAGGCTTATGGTGAAAAAGGAAATATCTTCAGATAGATATTGGAGAGAAGATTTCCGAGGAGCTGCTATGTGATGTGTGCATTCCATTCACAAGATACACTTCCTCTCATAGAGGATTTTTTTGTACCCAGTTTGGTGAAAACGTTACCATGGGACATTCGGGAGAATATTGACTGCTATTTTGAAAATGGAAATATCCTCAGACAAAAGCTGGAAAGAAGCTTTCTGTGAAATTGCTTTGGGATAGATATGTCTATTCACCTCAGATAGATAAAACTTTTTTCTATTACACAGTTTGGAATCTGTGTCATGGACGGATTCGTGAAGGGACACTCGGAAGCACATTCATGCCTCTGGAGAAATAGGAGACACCTTCCGATAAAAACTGGAGAGAAGCTTTCTGAGAGACTGCTTTTAGTGTTGGCATTCCACTCAGGGAGTTATACCTTTTTTTTCATAAGGCAGTGTTTGAACACTGTTCCTGTAAAAGTGACTAAGTGATATTTTGCAGCACATTGAAAACTATACCGAAACGTGAAATATCCCGAAACAAAACCCACAAAGGAGCATTCCAGGAAACTGCTCTCTGACGTGTGCAATCATTTCAGAGAGTTAAAGTTTACAACACGTTCACCAGGTTGCAATCTCTGTCTTTGAGGAATCTGTGAAGGGATATTACGAAGCGCCCGGAGGCTTGCGGTGAGAAAGGAAACATCTTCCGATGAAAACTGGACAGAAGTTTCAGAGCAACGGCTTTATGATGCGTGTATTCAACTTACAGAGTGAAATCATTCTTTGGACTGAGCAGTTCGAAATCACAGTTTCTGTGGAATCTGAGAAAGGATATTTGGGAGCGCTCTTAAGAATATGCTGAAAAAGAAATGCTCTCCAATGAAAACGAGAAGAAAACTTTCTGTGAAACTGTTCTAAATCACGTGAAGTGCAATCGCACAGTTAAGCTTCTGTTTTCATTGAGCAGTATAGTAACTCTGTTTTTGTTAAGTCTGTGAAGTGATATTCAGTAGCGCTTCAAAGGTTACAGTGAAAAAGGAAATACCTCCAGAAAACAACTGGAGAAAATATTTCCCAGAAGATGCTTTGTGATGCGTTCATTTCACTCACAGAATTACACTTTTCCTCACATAGGGAATTGGGAATTGTGGAAACACGTTTGGAGTAAACACTACCTGGAGACATTCGGGAGTATATGGACGACTATGTTGAAAAAGGAAATATCCTCATACAAAAACTCGAAGGGAGCTTTCTGTGAAACTGCTTTGAGATAGGTATGTTTGGTCATCTCACATAGATAAAACTGTATTTCTATTACACAGTTTTGAAACTGTGTCATGGACGGATTTGCGAAGGGACATTCAGAAGCACATTCAGGCCTGTGGAGAAAAAGAAGATATCTTCAGATAAAAACAGGAAAGAAGCTTTCTGAGAGACTACTTTTTGATGTTTGCATTCCAATCAGGGAGTTATACCTCTTTTTTCATAAGGCAGTGTTTGAACACTGTTCCTGTAAAACTGAATAAGTGATATTTTGCAGCACATTGAAGACTATGGTGAAAAGTGAATATCCCGGAAGTAAAACCCAGAGGGAAGCCTTCCAAGACATTACTCTCTGACATGCACATTCATTACAGAAAGTTAAATATTACACTATGTTGCCCAGTTTGGAAACTCTGTGTTTGAGGAATCTGTGAAGGGATATGAAGTGGTGCCCAGAGGCTTGTGGTGAGAAAGGAAACGTCTTCCGATGAAAACAGGAGAGAAGGTTTCCGGGCATCTCCTTTCTGTTGTGTGTATTCATCTCATAGACATAAATCATTCTTTGGATTAAGCAGTTTCAAATCACTGTTTTAGTGGAACCTTAGAAAGGACATTTGGGAATGCTCTTAAGAATATGTTGAAAAACAGACCGGGCGCGGTGGCTCACGCCTGTAATCCCAGCGCTTTGGGAGGCCGAGGCGGGCGGATCACAAGGTCAGGAGATCGAGACCACGGTGAAACCCCGTCTCTACTAAAAATACAAAAAATTAGCCGGGGCTGTTGTGGGCGCCTGTAGTCCCAGCTACTCGGGAGGCTTAGGCAGGAGAATGGCGTGAACCCGGGAGGCGGAGCTTGCAGTGAGCCGAGATCGTGCCACTGCACTCCAGCCTGGGCGACAGAGCGAGACTCCGTCTCAAAAAAAAAAAAAAAAAAAAAAAAGAATATGTTGAAAAACAAATACCTTCCGATAAAAACCAGAAGGAAAACTTCTGTGAAACTGCTCTAGGTCAAGTGAATTCCACTTACACAGTTAAGCTTCTGTTTTCATTAAGCAGTATTCTAAAACTGTTTTAGGTTAGTCAGATAAGGGATACTCGGGAGCGCTTTGAGGCTTACGGTGAAAGCGGAAATGTCTTCAGATAGATACTGGAGAGAAGATTGCCGAGGAGCTGCTTTGTGACCTGTGCATTCCACTCACAGAGTTATACTTTTCTTCTCCTAGAGGATTGGGGAATCCCATTTGGAGAAAAAGCTACCAGGGGACTTTCCAGATTGTATGGATGGCTATGGTGAAAAAGGAAATACCCTCAGACAAAAACTAGACAGAAGATTTTTGTGAAACTGCTTTGGGATAGATATATCTATTCATCTCACATAGTTAAAGCTTTCTTTCTATTACGCAGTTTTGAATCTGCATCATGGACGGATTCGTGAAGGGACATTCAGGACCACATTCAGGCCTTTGGAGAAATAGGAGATATCTTCAGATAAAAATTGGCGAGAATCGTTCTGAGAAACTGCCCTGCGATGTGCACATTGTCCTCAGAGAGTTATACCTCCTTTTTCGTAAGGCTGTATTTGAACACTGTTCCTGTAAAACTGAAAAACTGATACTTTGCAGTGCACTGAAGACTACAACAAACAGTGAAATACCCTGAAATAAAACCCAGAAAGAAGCATTCCAAGAAACTACTCTCTGACGTGTGCAATCATTTCAGAGAGTTAAAGCTCACACTACATTGTCCAGTTAGGAAACTGTGTCTTTGAGGAATCTGTGAAGGGATATTACCTGGTGCCCGGAGGCTTGTGGTGAGAAAGGTAAAGTCTTCCTATGAAAACTGGAGAGAAGCTATCGGAGCAACTACTTTGTGATGTGTGTATTCAACTCATAGAGTTAAATCATTCTTTGGACTGAGGAGTTTGAAATCACTATTTCAGTGGAATCTGAGAAAGGACATTTGGGAACGCTCTTAAGAATATGCTGAAAAAGAAATACTCTCCAATAAAAACCAAAGGAAACTTTCTGTCAAACTGCTCTAGGTCAAGTGAATTCCAGTTGCACAGTTAAGCCTCTTTTTTCACTGAACAGTTTTGTAAAACTGTTTATGTTTAGTCTTCAAAGTGATATTCAGTAGTGCTTTGAGGCTTACAGTGAAAAAGAAAATACCTTCAGAAAACAACCGGAGAAAAGATTTCCCAGAAGCTGCTTTGTGACGTGTGCATTCCACTCACAGACTTATACTTTTCTTCTCATAGAGGATTGGGGAATCAAGTGTAGAGTAAACGCTATCAGGGGTCTTTCAGCAGTACATGGATGGCTATGGTGAAAAAGGAAATATCCTCATATGAAAACTGGAAAGAAGCTCTCTGTGGAACTTCTTTGGGATAGATACGTCTAGTCATCTCACATAGAAAAAGCTATCTTTCTATTACGCAGTTTTGAAACTGCATCATGGACAGATTCGCAAAGGGACATTCGGGAACAGATTCAGGCCTGTGGGGAAAAAGGAGATATCTTCAGATAAAAACTGGAGAGAAGCTTTCTGAGAGACTGCTTTTTGATGTTTACATGCCACTCAGGGAGTTATATCTCTTTTTTCATAAGGCAGTGTTTGAACACTGTTCCTGTAAAAGTGAATAAGTGATATTTTGCATTGCATTGAAGACTATGACGAAAAGTGAAATATCTTGAAATAAAACCCAGAGAGAAGCTTACCAAGAAATTGCTCTCTGACGTGTGCATGCATTTCAGAAGGTTAATGCTTACACTACGTTGCCCAGTTTGGAAACTCCGTGTTTGAGGAACCTGTGAAAGGATATTAAGTGTCTCCGGGATGCTTGTGGTGAGAAAGGAAAAGTTTTCCGAAGAAAACTGGACAGAAACTTTCGCACCAACTGCTTTGTGATATGTGTATTCATATCGCAGAGTTAAATCATTCCTTGGATTGAGCAGTTTAAAATCACTGTATCTGTGGAACCTGAGAAAGGACATTTGTGAACACTCTTAAGAATAAACTGAAAAAGGAATACCCTCCGGTAAAACACAGAAGGAAACTTTCTGTGAAACTGCTATAGGTCATGTGAATTCCACTGGCATAGTTAACCTTCTGTTTTCATTGAGCAGTATTCTAACACTGTTTTTGCTGAGTCAACTAAGGGACATTCGGGAGCACTTTGAGGCTTACGGTGAAAACAGAAATATCTTCAGATAGATACTGGAGAGAAGATTTCCAAGGACCTTCTATGTGACGTATGTATTCCACTCACAGAGTTACACTTATCTTCTCATAGAGGATTGGGGACTCCCATTTGGAGAAAAAGCTACCAGGGTACTTTCAGGATTCTATGGAGAGCTATTTTGAAAAAGGAAATATCCTCAGACAAAAACTGGAAATAACATTTCTCTGAAACTGCTTTGGGATAGATATGTCTATTCATCTCAGATAGAGAAAACTTTTTTCTATTATGCAAGTTTGAATCTGCATCATGGATGGATTAGTGAAGGGACACTCGGAAGCACATTCAGGTCTCTAGAGAAATAGGAGATATCTTCAGTTAAAAACTGGAGAGATTCTTTCTGAGAAACTGCTTTGTGATGTATGCATTCCACTCAGGGAGTTATACCTCTTTTCTCATAAGGCAGTGTTTGAACACTGTTCCTGTAAAACTGAAAAAGTGAAACTTTGCAGTGCATTGAAGACTATGGCAAACAGTGAAATGTCCTGAAATAAAACCCAGAAAGAAGCGTTCCAAGAAACTGCTCTCTGAAGTGTGCAATCATTTCAGAGAGTTAAAGTTTAAATACTTTGACCAGTTTGGTAAATCTGTCTTTGAGGAATCCATGTAGGGATATTACGTGGCACACAGAGACTTTTGGTGAGAAAAGTAATGCCTGCCGATGAAAACTGGAAAGAAGCTATCAGAGCAACTGCTTTTTGATGCATGTATTCAACTCACAGAGCTAAATCATTCATTGAACTGAGCAGTTTGAAATCACTGTTTCTGTGGAATCTGAGAAAGGACATTTGGGAACGCTCTTAAGAATACACTGAAAAAGACATATTCTCCAAAAAAAAAAAAAACCAGAGGGAAACTTTCTGTGAAACTGCTCTAGGTCACGTGAGGTCCACTCACACAAGTAAGCTTCTGTTTTCATTGAGCAGTATTGTAACACTGTTTTTGTTTAGTCTGCAAAGCGATATTCCATAGTGCTTTGAGGCTTATGGTGAAAAAAGAAATAACTTCAGATAGCAACTGGAGAGAAGATTTGCCAGAAGCTGCTTTGTGAAGTGTGCATTCCACTCACAGAGTTGTACTTTTCTTCTCATAGAGGATGTGGAATTGTGTTTGGGGTACACGCTACCAGGGGACATTCGGGAGTATATGGACTGCTATGGTGAAAAAGGAAATATCCTCAGACAAAAACTGGAAAGAAGCTTTCTGTGAAACTGCTTTGGGATAGGTATGTCTAGTCATCTCACAAAGATAAAGCTTTCTTTCCATTACATAGTTTTGAGACTGCGTCATGGAAAGATACGTGAAGGGACATTCGGGAGCACATTCAGGCCTGAGGGGAAAAAGTAGATATCTTCAGATAAAAACTGAGGAGAAGCTTTCTGAGAGACTGTATTTGATGTTTGCATTCCACTCAGGGAGTTATACCGCTTTTTTCATAAGGCAGTGTTTGAACACTCTTCCTGTAAAAGTGAATAAGTGATATTTTGCAGTGCATTGAAGACTACTGCGAAAAGTGAAATATCCTGAGATAAAACCCAGAAAGAAGTGTTTCAAGAAATTACTCTCTGACGTCTGCATTCATTTCAGTGAGTTAAAGCTTAAAATACGTTGCCCAGTTTGGAAACTCTGTGTTTCAGGAATCTGTAAAGGGATATTAAATGTCGCCCAGAGGCTTGTGGTGAGAAAGGAAACGTCTTCCGATGAAAACTGGACAGAAGCTTTCGGAGCAACTGCTTTGTGATGTGTGTATTCATCTCATAGAGTTAAATCATTCTTTGGATTGAGCAGTTTGAAATCGCTGTTTCTGTGGAACCTCAGAAAGAATATTTGGGAATGCTCTTAACAATATGCTGGTAAAGGAATACCCTCTGGTAAAACCCAGAAAGAAAGTTTCTGTGAAACTGCTCTAGGTCACATTAAGTTCACTCACATAGTTAAGCTTCTGTATTCATTGAGCAGTATTCTAACACTGTTTTTCATAAGTCAGCTAAGGGATACTCGGGAGCGCTTTGAGGCTTAGGGCGAAAACGGAAATATCTTCAGATACATACTGGGGAGAAGATTTCTGAGGAGCTGCTATGTGACGTGTGCATTCCACTCAGAGAGTTATACTTTTATTCTCACAGAGAACGTTCATACCTCGTTTGGTGAAAACACTATTAGGGGACATCAGGAGTATATGAATACATATGTCTATTCACCTCAGATAGATAAAACTTTTTTCTATTACGCAGTTTTGAATCTGCATCATGGATGGATTCGTGAAGGGAACTTGGAAGCACATCAGGCCTGTGGGAAAATAGGATATATTCAGAAAAAAATTGGAGAGAATCGTTTTGAGAATCTGTTTTGTGATGTGTGCATTCCATTCAGGGAGTTAAAACTCTTTTCTCATAAGGCAGTGTTTGAATACTGTTCCTGTAAAACTGAAATGGTGATATGCTGCAGGGCATTGAAGACTACGGCAAAAAGTGAAAAACCTGGAAATAAAACCCAGAAGGAAGCGTTCCAAGAAAGTGCTCTCTGACGTGTGCATTCATTGCAGAGAGTTAAAGGTTACACTATGTTGCCTTGTTTGGAAACTCTATTTTTGAGGAATCTGTGAAGGGATATTAAGTAGCGCCCAGAGGCTTGCGGTGAGAAAGGAAACATCTTCCGATGAAAACTGGAGAGAACCTATTGGAGCAACTGCTTTGTGATACATGCACTCAACTCATTCTTTGGACTGAGCAGTTTGAAATCACTGTTTCTGTGGAATCTGAGAAACGACATTTAGGTACACTCTTAAGAATTTGCTGAAAAATATATACTCTCCAATAAATACTAGAAGGAAACTTTCTGTGAAACTGATCTATATCATGTGAAGGCCACTTGCACAGTTAAGCTTCTGTTTTCATTGAGCAGTATTGTAACACTGTTTTTGTTTATTCTGTGAAGTGATATTCGGTAGCGCTTTGACGGTTATGGTGAAAAAGGAAATACCTTCAGAAAACAACTGGAGAGAAGATTTCCCAGAAGATGCTTTGAGACGTGTGCATTCCACTCACAGAATTATACTTTTCTTCTCATAGTGGATTGGGGAATAGAGTTTGGAGTAAACCCTTCCCAGGGACTTTCAGGAGTATATGGACGGCTATGGTGAAAAAGGAAATATCCTCAGACAAAAACTGGAAAGGAGCTTTCTGTAAAAATGCTTTGGAATAGGTATGTCAAGTGATATCACATAGAGTAAGCTTTCTTTCTATTACGCAGTTTTGAAACTGCATCATGGACGGATTTGCGAAGGGACATTCGGGAGTACATTCAGGCCTGTGGGTAAAAAGGAGATATTTTCAAATAAAAATTGGAGAGAAGCTTTCTGAGAGACTACTTTTTGATGTTTGCATTCCACTCAGTGAGTTATACCTCTTTTTTCATAATGCAGTGTTAGAACACTCTTCCTGTAAATCTAAATAGGTGATATTTCACAGCATATTGAAGACTATGGTGAAAAGTGAATTATCTTGAAATAAAACCCAGAAAGAAGTGTTCCAAGAAATTTCTCTCCTACATGTGCATTCATTTCAGAGAATTAAAGCTTACACTACGTTGCCCAGTTTGGAAACTCTGTGTTTCAGGAATCTGCGAAGGGATATTCAGTGTCGCCTGGAAGCTTGTGGTGAGCAAGGAAATGTCTTTTGACAAAAACTGGACAGAAGTTTTGGAGCAACTGCTTTGTGATGTGTGTATTCATCTCATAGAGTTAAATCATTCTTTGGATTGAGCAGTTTGAAATCACTGTTTCAGTGGAACCTGAGAAGGGACATTTGGGAATACTCTTAAGAATATGCTGATAAAGGAATACCCTCTGGTAAAACCAGAAGGAAACCTTCTGTGAATCTGCTATAGATCACCTGAATTCTACTCACATAATTAAACTTCTGTTTTCATTGAGCAGTATTTTAACACTGTTTTTGGTGAGTCAGCTAAGGGATACTTGGGAGTGCTTTGAGGCTTATGGTGAAAAAGGAAATATCTTCAGATAGATAATGGATAGAAGATTTCTGAGGAAGTACTATCTGACGTGCGCATTCCACTCATAGAGATATACTTCTTCTCATAGAGGATTTTTCGTCCTCAGTTTGGTTAAAATGCTACCAGGGGACATTCGGGAGTATATGGATGGCTATGGTGGAAAAATAAATATCCTCAGACAAAAACTGGAAAGAAGCTTTCTGTGAATTTGCTTTGGGATAGATATGTCTATTCATCTCAGATAGATAAAACTTTTTTCTATTACGCAGGTGTGAATCTGCGTCATGAACAGATTTGTGAAGGGACACTCAGAAGCACATTCAGGCCTGTGGGGAAATGGGAGATATCTTCAGAAAAAAATTGGAGTGAAGCTTTCTGAGAAACTGTTTTGTAATGTGTGCATTCCATTCAGAGAGTTATACCTCTTTTCTCATCAGTCATTGTTTGAACACTGTACCTGTAAAACTGAAAATGTGATACTTTGCAGGGCATTGAAGGCGATGGTGAAAAGTGAAAAACCCGGAAATAAAACCCAGAAAGAAGCGTTCCAAGAAGCTGCTCTCTGACGTGTGCATTCATTACAGAGAGTTAAAGGTTACACTACGTTGCCCAGTTTTGAAACTCTGTGTTTGAGGAATCTGTGAAGGGATATTAAGTGGCGCCCAGAGGCTTGTGGTGAGAAAGGAAAAGTCTTCTGATGAAAAATGGAAAGAAGGTTTTGGGGCAACTCCTTTCTGCTGTGTGTATTTATCTCATAGAGTTAAATCTTTCTTTGGATTGAGCAGTTTGAAATCACTACTTAACTGGAACCTTAGAAAGGACATTTAGGAACGATTTTAGGAATATGTTGGAAAAGAAATATCTTCCGATAAAAACCAGAAGGAAACATTCTGTGAAACTGCTCTAGGTCACTTGAATTCCAGTCGCACAATTAAGCTTCTGTTTTCATTAATCAGTATTCTAAAACTGTTCTGGGTTAGTCAGCTACGGGATACTCAGGAACACATTGATGCTGATAGTGAAAGCAGAAATGTCTTCAGATAGATACTGGAGAGAAGATTTCCGAGGAGCTGCTTTGTGACTTCTGCATTCCATTCACAGAGTTACACTTCGCTTCTCATAGAGTATTGGGGAATTCCATTTGGGGAAAAAGCTACCAGGGGATTTTCGGGATTCTATGGACAGCTATGGTGAAAAAGTAAATATCCTCAGACAAAAACTGGAAAGAAGATTTCAGTGAAACTTCTTTGGGATAGGTATGTCTAGTCATTTCACATAGATAAACTCTCTTTCTATTATGTAGTTTTGAAAATGTGTCATGGACGGATTCGCAAACGGACATTGGGAGCACATTCAGGCCTGTGGAGAAATTGGAGATATTTTCAAATAAAAACTGTAGAGAATCTTTCTGAGAGACTGATTTTTGATGTTTGCATTCCACTCATGGAGTTATACATCTTTTTTCAAGGGCCAGGGTTTGAATACTGTTTCTGTAAAACTGAATAAGTGATATTTTACAGTGCATTGAAGACTATGGTGAAAAGTGAAATATCCTGAAATACAACCCAGAAAGAAGCGTTCCAAGAAATTGCTCTCTGACATATGCATTCATTTCAGAGAGTTAAAGTTTACACTACGTTGCCTAGTTTGGAAACCCTCTGTTTGAGGAATCTGTGAAGGCATATTAAGTGTCATGTGGAAGCTTGTGGTGAGAAAGGAAACGTCTTCCAACGAAAACTGGACAGAAGCTTTCAGAGCAACTGCTTTGTGATGTGTGTATTCCTCTCCTAAAGTTAATCATTCTTTGGATTGAGCAGCTTGAAATCAATCTTTCTGTGGAACCTGAGAAAGGACATTTGGGAACACTCTTACGCATATGCTGAAAAAGGAATACCCTCCAGTAAAACACAGAAAGAAACTTTCTGTGAAACTGCAAAAGGTCACGTGAATTCCACTCGCATAGTCAAGCTTCTTTTTCATTGAGCAGTATACTAACACTGTTTTTTGTGAGTCAGCTAAAGGATACTCGTGAGTGCTTTGACACTTAAGGTGAAAATGGAAATATCTTCAGATAGATACTGGAGAGATGATTTCTGAAGAGCTGCTATATGACTTGTGCATTTCACTCACAGAGTTATACTTTTCTTCTCTTAGAGGATTTTGGTAACCTGTTTGGTGAAAACGGTACGAGGGGACATTCGGAAGCATATGGATGGCTATGGTGAAAAAGGAAATATCCTCAAAAAAACTGGAAAGAAGCTTTCTGTGAAATAGTTTTGGGAAATAGGAGATATCTTCAGAAAAATATTTTAGAGAAGCTTTCAGAGAAACTATTTTGTGATGTGTGCATTCTACTCAGGGAGTTACATCTCTTTTCTCATAAGGCAGTGTTTGAACACTGTTTCTGTAAAACTGAAAATGTAATATTTTGCAGAGCTTTGAAGATGATGGCGAAAAGTGAAAAACCTGGAAATAAAACCCAGAAAGAAATGTTCTAAGAAACTGCTTTCTGACGTGTGCATTCATTACAGAGAGTTAAAGGTTACACTACGTTACCCAGTTTGGAAACTCTGTGATTGAGGAATCTGTGAAGGGATATTAAGTGTCGCCCGGAGGCTAGTGATGAGAAAGGAAACGTCTTCCGATGAAAACAGGACAGAAGCTTTTGGATAAACTGCTTTGTGATGTGTCTATTCATCTCATAGAGTTAAATCAGTCTTTGGAATGAGCTGTTTGAAATCACTGTTTCTGTGGAACCTGAGAAAGGGTATTTGGGAACACTTTTAAAAATATGCTGAAAAACAAATACCCTCTGGTAAAATCCAGAAGGAAACTTTCTGTGAAACTGCTATAGGTCACGTGAATTCCACTCTCACAGTTAACCTTCTGTTTTCATTGAGCAGTATTCTAACACTGTTTTTGGTGAGTCAGCTAAGGGATACTCCAGAGCGCTTTGAAGCTTACGGTGAAAACGAAAATATCTTCAGATAGATAATGGAGAGAAGATTTCCGAGGAGCTGCTATGTAACGTGTGCATTCCACTGAGAGAGTTATACTTTTCTTCTCATAGAGGATTTTGGTACCGCATTCGGTGAAAATGCTACCTGGGGACATTTGGGAGTATATGGATGGCTATGGTGAAAAAGGAAATATCCTCAGACAAAAGCTTGAAAGAAGCTTTCTGTGAAACTTCTTTGGGATAGGTATGTCTAATCATCTCAAATAGATAACTTTCTTTCTATTACGCAGTTTTGAAACCGTGTGATGTACGTATTCACGAAGGGACATCTGGGAACACATTCAGGCCTCTGGAGAAATAGGAGATATCTTCAGATAAAAACTGGAGAGAATCTTTCTGAGAAACTGCTTTGTGATGTACACATTCCAATCAGGGAGTTATACTTATTTTCTCATGACGTAGTGTTTGAACACTGTTCCTGTAAAACTGAAAAACTGATACTTTGCAGTGGATTGAAGACTACATACAATAGTGAAATATCCTGAAACAAAACCCGGAAAGAATCGTTCCAAGAAACTGCTCTCTGAAGTGTGCAATGATTTCAGAGAGTTAAAGCTTACAATACGTAGTCCAGTTTGGAAACTCTGCCTTTGAGGAATCTGTGAAAGGATTTTACGTGGTGACTGGAGGCTTTTGGTGAGAAAGGAAATGTCTTCCAATGAAAACTGGAGAGAAGCTATGAAAGCAACTGCTTTGTGATGCGTGTATTCAACTCATAGAGTTAAATCATTCTTTGGACTGAGCAGTTTGAAATCACTGTTTCTGTGGAATCTGAGAAAGGACATTTGGGGATGCTCTTAAAAATATGCTGAAAAAGGAATACTCTCCAATAAAAACCAGAGGGAAACTTTCTGTGAAACTACTCTAGGTCACATGAAGTCCACTCGCACAGTTAAGTTTCTGTTTTCATTGAGCAGTATTGTAACTCTGTTTTTGTTTAGTTTGCGAAGTGATATTCGGTAGCGCTATGAGGCTTGCGGTGAAAAAGGAAACACCTTCTGGTATCAACTGGAGAGATGATTTCCCAGAAGCTGCTTTTTGATGTTTGCATTCCACTCACAGAGTTACCCTTTTATTCTCATAGAGGATTGGAATCCCTTTTGAAGTAATCACTAATAGGGGAAATTCAGGAGTATATGGATGGCTATGGTGAAAAAGGAAATATCCTCACACAGAAAGTGGAAAGAAGCTTTGTGTGAAACTGCTTTGGGATAGGTATGTCTAGTCATCCCACATAAACAAAGCTTTCTTTCTATTACTCAGTTTTGAAACTGCGTCATGGATGGATTAGTGAAAAGACATTGTGAAGCACACTCAGGCCTGTGGGGAAAAAGGAGATATCTTCCAATAAAAACAGGACAGAAACTTTCTGACAGACTGCTTTTTGATATTTGCATTCCACTCAGAGATTTATACCTCTTTATTCGTAAGGCAGTGTTTGAACACTGTTCCTGTAAAACTGAAAAACTGATACTTTGCAGTGCGTTGAAAACTATGACTAACAGTGAAATATCCTGAAATAAAATCCAGAAAGAAGTGTTCCAAGAAACTGGGCTCTGACGTGTGCAATCATTTCAGAGAGTTAAGGCTTACAATACGTTGTCCAGTTTGGAAACTCTGCCTTTAAGGAATCTGTGAAGGGATACTACGTGGCGCCCTGAGGCTTGTGGTGAGAAAGGAAAAGTCTTCTGACGAAAACTGGACAGAAGCTTTCACAACAACTGCTTTATGATGTGTGTGTTCATCTCATAGAGTTAAATCATTCTTTGGATTGAGTAGTTTGAAATCACTGTTTCAGTGGAGCCTGAGAAGGATATTTGGGAACGCTCTAAAGAATATGCTGAAAAAGGAATACCCTCTGGTAAAACCCAGAAGGAAACTTTCTGTGAAACTGCTATATCTAAGATAGAAAAAACATTTCTCTATTATGCAGTTTTGAAACTGCATCATGGATGGATTCGTGAAGGGACACTTGGAAGCACATTCAGGCCTGTGGAAAAATAGGAGATATCTTTGGAAAAAAATTGGAGGGAAGCTTTCTGAGAAACTGTTTTGTTGTGTGTGCATTCCACTCAGGGAGTTATATCTTTTACATGAGGTTACACTCACGTGAATTCCACTCTCATATTTACCTTCTGTTTTCATTGAGCAGTATTCTAACACTGTTTCTGTGAGTCAGCTAAGTGATACTCGGGATCACTCTGAGGCTTACGGTGAAAACGGAAATATCATGAGATAGATACTGGAGAGAAGATTTCGGAAGAGCTACTATGTGACGTCTGCATTCCACTCACAGAGTTATACTTTTCTTCTCATAGAGGATTTTGTTACCCTAATTTGTGAAAACGTTACCAGAGGACATTCAGAAGTATATGGACGGCTATGGTGAAAAAGGAAATATCCTCAGACAAAAACTGCAAAGAAGTTTTCTGTGAAATTGCTTTGGGATAGATATGTCTATTCATCTCAGATCGATAAAACTTTTTTGTATTATGCAGTTTTGAATCTGGGCATGGATGGATTCCTGAAGGGACACTCAGAAGCACATTCAGGCCTGTGGGGAAATAGGAGATATCTTCAGAAATGAATTGGAGAGAAGCTTTCTGAGAAACTGTTTTGTGATGCATGCATTTCACTCAGGGAGTTATACCTCTTTTCACATAAGGCACTGTTTGAGCAATGTTCCTGTAAAACTGAAGAAGTGATATTTTGCAGGGCATTGAAGACTATGGCGAAAAGTGAAATATCCTTAAATGAAACCCAGAAGGCAACATTCCAGGAAACTGCTCTCTGACGTGTGCATTCATTACAGAGTGTTAAAGGTTTCACTAGGTTGCCCAGTTTGGAAACTCTGTGTTTGAGGAATCTGTGAAGGGATATTAAGTGGCCATCGGAGGCTTGTGGTGAGAAAGGAAATGTGTTCTGATGAAAACTGGAGAGAAGATTTTGGGGCAACTCCTTTCTTTTGGGTGTATTCATCTCAGAGAGTTAAATCATTCTCTGGATTGAGCAGTTTGAAATCACTGTTTTAGAGGAAGCTTAGAAAGGACATTTGTGAACGCTCTTAAGAATGCATTGAAAAAGAAATGCCTTCCGATAAAAACCAGAAGGAAACATTCTGTGAAACTTCTCTAGGTCACGTGAATTTCACTCGCACAGTTAAGCTTCTGTTTTCATTAAGCAGTATTCTAAAACTGTTTTAGGTGAGTCAGCTAAGGAAGCCTCATGAGCACTTTGAGGCTTATGGTGAAAGTGGAAATATCTTCAGTTAGATACTGGAGAGAAGATTTCCAATGAGCTGCTTTGTGACCTGTGCATTCTATCACAGAGTTACACCTTTCTTCTCATAGAGGATTGGGCAATTCCATTTGGAGAAAAAGCTACCAGGGGACTATCAGGATTCTATCTATGGCAATTTTGAAAAAGGAAATATCCTCAGACAACAAATGGAAAGAATATTGCTATGAAACTGCTTTGGGATAGATATGTCTATTCATCTCACATAGATAAAATTTTCTTTCTCTTATGCAGTTTTGAATCTGCGTCATGGACGGATTCACGAAGGGACATTCGGGAGTACATTCAGGCCTCTGGAGAAATAGGAGATATGTTCAGATACAAACTGGAGAGAATCTTTCTGAGAAACTGCTTTATGATGTCTGCATTCCACTTAGTGAGTTATATCCTTTTTCTCATAAGGCAGTGTTTGAACACTGTTCATGCAAAACTGAAAAACTGATACTTTGCTGTGCATTGAAGACTATGGCGAACAGTGAAATATCCTGAAATAAAACCCAAAAATAAGCGTTCCAAGAAGTTGCTCTCTGACGTGTGCAATCATTTCAGAGAGTTAAAGTTTACAGTGCGTTGTCCAGTTTGGAAACTCTGCCTTTGAAGCATCAGTGAAGGGATATTAAGCGTCGCCCGGAGACTTGTGTGAGAAAGCAAACGTCTTCTGATGAAAACTGGACAGAAGCTTTTGGAGCAACTGCTTTGTGATGTGTGTATTCATCTCGTAGAGTTAAATCATTCAATGGATTGAGCAGTTTGAAATCACTGTTTCTGTGGAACCAGAGAAAAGACATTTGAGAGTGCTCTTAAGAATATAATGAAACAGGAATACTCTCCGGTAAATCCCAGAGGAAAAAATTCTGAGAAACTGCTCTAGATAACGTGAATTCCACTGGCATAGTTAACCTGCTGTTTTCATTGAGCTGTATTCCAACATTGTTTTTAGTAAGCCAGCTAAGGGATACTCGGGAGCGCTTTTTGGCTTACAGTGAAAATGGATATATCTTCAGATAGATACTGGAGAGAAGATTTCCGAGGAGCTGCTATGTGACGTGTGCATTCCACTCACAAAGTTATACTTTTCTTCTCATAGAGAATTTTGGAACCCCATTTGGCGAAAACGCTACCAGGGGACATTCAGAATTATATAGACGGCTATGGTGAAAAAGGAAACATCCTCAGACAAAAACTGGGAAGAAGTTTTCTGTGTAGTTGCTTTGGGATAGGTATGTCTATTCATCTCAAATGGATAAATTATTTTTTATTAAGCAGTTTTCAATCTGCGTCATGGACGGATTCGTGAAGGGACACTAGGAAGCACATTTAGGCCTGTCGGGAAATAGGAGATATCTTTAGAAAAAAATTGGAGAGAAGCTTTCTAAGAAACTGTTTTGTGATGTGTGCATACCCCCCAGCGAGTTATACCTCTTTTCTCATAAGGCAGTGTTTGAACACTGTACATGTAAAAGTGAAAAGGTGATATTTTGAACGGCCTTGAAGACTATGGCAAAAAGTGAAATACCGGAAATAAAACCCAGAAGGAAGTGTTCTAAGAGACTGCTCTCTGACGTGTGCATTCATTACAGAGAGTTAAAGGTTACACTACGTTGCCCAGTTTGGAAACTCTGCTTTGAGTAATCTGTGAAGGGATATTTAGTTACTCCCGGAGGCTGGGGTTGAGAAATGAAACGTCTTGTCATGATAACTGAATAGAAGATTTCGGGGCAACTCCTTTCTGTTGTGTGTATTCATATCATAGATTTAAATTATTCTTTGCATTGAGCAGTTTGAAATCATTGTTTTAGTGGAACCTTAGAAAGGACATTTGGAAACGATTTTAGGAATATTTTGGAAAAGAAATACCTTCTGATAAAAAACAGAAGGAAACATTCTGTGAAACTGCTCTAGGTCACTTGAATTCCAGTCGCACAGTTAAGCTTCTGTGTTCATTAAGCAGTATTCTAAAACTGTTTTAGTTTAGTCAGCTAAGGGAAATTTCGGAGCACTTTGAGGCTGATGGTGAAAGCAGAAATGTCTTCAGATAGGTATTGGAGAGAAGATTACCGAGGAGCTGCTTTGTGACCTGTGCATTCCATTCACAGAGTTACACTTCTCTTCTCATAGAGGGTTGGGGAATCCCGTTTGGAGAAAAAGCTACCAGGGGACTTTTGGGATTCTATGGACAGCTTTGGTGAAACAGTAAATATCCTCAGACAACAACTGGAAAGAAGCTTCATGTGAAACTGCTTTGGGATAGGTATGTCCAGTCATCTCACATAGATAAAGCTTCCTTTCTATTATGCAGCTTTAAAACTGCGTCATGTACGGATTCGCAAAGGGACATTAGGGAGCACATTCAGGCCTGTGGTGAAAAAGGAGATATCTTCAGATAAAAACTGGAGAGAAAGTTTCTTACAGACTGCTTTTTGATGTTTACATTCCTCGCAGGGAGTTATACCTCTCTTTTAATAAGGCAGTGTTTGAACACTGGTCCTGTAAAACTGAACAAGTGATATTTTGCAGTGCATTGAAGACTATGGCAAAAAGTGAAATATCCTGAAATAAAACCCAGAAAGAAGCGTTCTAAGAAATTCCTCTCCGACGTTTGCATTCATTTCAGAGAGTTAAAGGTTACACTATGTTGTATTAAGTGTCGCCCAGAGGCATGTGGTGAGATAGGAAACGTCTTCCAATTTAAACTGGACAGAAGCTTTTGGACCACCTGCTTTGTGATGTGTATATTCATCTCATAGAGTTAAATCATTCTTGGGATTGAGCAGTTTGAAATCACTGTTTCTGTGGAACCTGAGAAAGGCACATTTGGGAACGTTCTTAAGAATATGCTGAAAAAGGAATACAATCCGGTAAAACTCAGAAGGGAACTTTCTGTGAAACTGCTCTAGGTGACGTGAATTCCACTCGCATAGTTAACCTTCTGTTTTCATTGAGTAGTATTCTAACACTGTTTTGGTGAGTCAGAAGAGGGATACTCTGGATCGCTTGGAGGCTTATGGTGAAAACTGTAATATCTTCAGATAGATACCGGAGAGAAGATTTCTGAGGAGCTGCTTTGTGTCCTGTGCATTCCACTCACAGAGTTATACTTTTCTTCTCATAGAGGAATTTGGTACCCCATTTTGTGAAAACGCTACCAGGGGACATTCGGGAGCATATGAATGGCTATGGTGTAAAAGAAAATATCCTCAGACAAAAACTGGAATGCAGATTTCTGTGAAATTGCTTTGAAATAGATATGTCTATGCATCTTAGATAGATAAAACTTATCTCTATTATGTAGTTTTGAATCTGAGTCATGGAAGGATTCATGAAGGGACACTCAGAATCACCTTCAGGCCAGTGGGGAAATAGGAGATACCTTCAGACAGAAATTGGAGAGAAGCTTTCTGAGAAACAGTTTTTTGATGTGTGCATTCCACTCAGGGAGTTATACCTCTTTTCAATAAGGCAGTGTTTGAACACTGTTGCTGTAAAACTGAAAAGTGATATTTTGCAGGGCATTGAAGACTATGGCGAACAGTGAAATATCCTGAAATAAAACCCAGAAAGAATTGTTCCAAGAAGCTGCTCTCTGACGTGTGCAGTCATTTCAGACAGTTAAAGTTTGCAATATATTGTCCAGTTTGGTAACTCTGCCTCTGAGGAATCTGTCAAGGGATATTAAGAGTCACCTGGAGGCTTGTGGTGAGAATGGAAACGTCTTAAGAGGAAAACTGGACAGAAGCTTTTGGAGCAACTTCTTTCTAATGTCTGTATTCATCTCCTAGAGTTAAATCATTCTTTGAATTGAGCAGTTTGAAATCACTGTTTCTGTGGAACCAGAAAAAGGGCATTTGGAAGCGCTCTTAAGAATTTGCTGAAAAGGGAATACCCTCTGGTAAAACCCAGAAGGAAACTTTCTGTGAAGCTGGTATAGCACACATGAATTCCACTCGCACAGTTAAGCTTCTGTTTTCATTGAGCAGTATTGTAACACTGTTTTTGTTTATTCTGCGAAGTGATATTCGATAGCGCTTTGAGGATTACGGTGAATAAGGAAATAACTTCAGATAACAACTGGGGAGAAATTTTCCCAGAAGCTGTCTTGTGACGTGTGCATTCCACTCACAGAGTTATACTTTTCTTCTCATAGAGGATGGGGAATCGCTTTTGGAGTTAAAGCTCCCAGGGGATATTTAGAAGTATATGGACAGCTATGGTGAAAAAGGAAATATCCTCAGAAAAAAACTGAAAAGAAACTTTCTGTGAAACTGCTTTGAGATAGGTATGTCTGGTCATCTCACATAGATAAAGCTTTATTTCTATTACGCAGTTTTGAAACTGCGTCATGGACGGATTCGCGAAGGAACATTCGGGAGCACATTCAGACCTGTGGAGAAAAAGGAGATATCTTCAGATAAAAACTGGGAGGAAGCTTTCTGAGAGACTGCTTTTTGATGTTTGCATTCCAATCAGGGAGTTATACTTCTTTTTTCATAAGGCAGTGTTTGAACACTGTTCCTGTAAAACTGAATAAGTGATATTTTGCAGCACATTGAAGACTATGGTGAAAAGTGAAATATCCTGTAATAAAACCCAGAAGGAAGCGTTCCAAGAAATTGCTCTCTGACGTGGTCATTCAGTGCAGAGAGTTAAAGGTTACACTACGGTGCCCAGTTTGGAAACTCTGTGTTTAGGAATCTGTGAAGGGATATTAAGTGGCGCCTGGAGGCTTATGGTGACAAAGGAAATGTCTTCTGAGGAAACTGACAGAAAATTTTGGGGAAAGTTCTTTCTGTTGTGTGTATTCATCTCACAGAGTTAAATCATTCTTTGGATTGAGCAGTTTGAAATCACTGTTTCTGTGGAACCTCAGCAAGGACGTTTGGGAACACTCTTAAGAATACGTTGAAAAAAATATACCTTCCGATAAAAATCAGAAGGAAACATTCTGTTAAACTGCTCTAGGTCACATGAATTCCACATGCACAGGTAAGCTTCTGTTTTCAGTAAGCAGTATTCTAAAACTGTTTTAGGTTAGTCAGCTAAGGTATACTCGGGACCACTTTGAGTCTTACTGTGAAAGCAGAAATATCTTCAGATAGATACTGGAGAGAAGATTTCTGAGGAGCTGGTTTGTGACCTGTGCATTCCACTCACAGAGTTACAATTTTGTTCTCGTAGAGGATTGGGGAATCCCCTTTAGAGAAAAGGCTACCAGGGGACTTTCAGTATTCTAAGGATGGCTATGGTGAAAAAGGAAATATCTTCAGACAAAAACTGGAAAGAAGATTTCTGTGAAACTGCTTTGGGATAGATATGTCTAATCATCTCACATAGATAAAACTTTCTTTCTGTTATGCAGTTTTGAATTTGAGTCATAGATATATTCACGAAGAGATATTCTTGAGCACATTCAGGCCTCTGGAGAAATAGGAGATATCTTCAGATAAAAACTGGAGAGAATCTTTCTGAGAAACTGCTTTGTGATGTGCGCATTCCACTCAGGGGGTTATACCTCTTTTTTCTTAAGGCAGTGTTTGAACACTGTTCCTGTAAAACTGAAAAACTGATAATTTGCAGTGCATTGAAGACTACAGCGAATAGTGAAATATCCTGAAATAAAACCCAGAAAGAAGCGTTCCAAAAAACTGCTCTCTGATGTGTGCAATCATTTCAGAGAGTTAAAGCTTACAATATATTGTCCAGTTTGGAAACTCTGTCTTTGAGGAATCTGTGAAGGGATATTACGTGGCTCCCGGAGGCTTGTCATGAGAATGGAAATGGCTTCCGATGAAAACTGGAGAGAACCTATCCGAGGAACTGCTTGGTGATGTGTGTATTCAACTCAGAGAGTTAAATCATTCTTTGGAGTGAGCAGTTTGAAATCACTGTTTCTGTGGAATCTGAGAAAGGACATTTGGAAATGCTCTTAAGAATATGCTGAAAAAGAAATACTCTCCAATAAAAACCAGAAGGACACTTTCTGTGAAACTGCTCTAGGTCACGTGAAGATCACTCACACAGTTAAGCTTCTGTTTTCATTGAGCAGTCTTGTAACACTCTTTTTCCTTTGTCTGCGAAGTGATATTGGATGGCGCATTGAGGCTTACAGTGAAAAAGTAAATACCTTCAGATAACAACTGGAGAGAAGATTTCCCAGAAGCTGCTTTGTGACGTGTGCATCCCACTCACAGAGTTATACTTTTCTTCTCATAGAGGACTGGAGAATCCCGTTTGCAATAAATGTTACTAGGGAACATTCAGGAGTATATGGACAGCTATGGTGGAAAAGGAAATATCCTCACACAAAAACTGGAAAGAAGCTTTCTGTGAAACTGCTTTGGGATAGCTATGTCTAGTCAACTCACATAAATAAAGCTTTCTTTCTATTATGCAGCTTTGAAACTGCATCATGGATGGACTCACAGAAGGACATTCGGGAGCACATTTAGGCCTGTGGGGAAAAGGAGATATCTTCAGATAAAAACGACAGGATCTTTCTGAGAAACTACTTTGTGATGTGTGCATTCCACTCAGAGTGTCATACCTCTTTTCTCATAAGGCAGTGTTTGAACACTGTTCCTCTAAAACTGAAAAACTGATACTTTGCAGTGCTTTGAAGACTATGGCAAACAGTGTAATATCCTGAAACAAAACACAGAAAGAAGCGTTCCAAGAAACTGCTCTCTGACGTGTGCAATCATTTCACAGAGTTAAAGCTTGCAATACGTTTTCCAGTTTGCAAACTCTATCTTTGAGGAATCTGTGAAGGGATATTGCGTGGTGCCGGGAGGCTCGTGGTGAGAAAGGAAACGTCTTCCAGTGCAACCTGGATAGAAGGCTTCAGAACAACTGCGTGGTGATGGGGCTATTCAACTAATACAGTTAAAACATTCTTTGGACTGAGCTGTTCGAAATCACTGTTTCTGTGGAATCTGAGAAAGAACATTTGGGAATGCTCTTAAGAATTTGCTGAAAAAGAAATACTCTCCAATGAAATCCAGAAGGAAACTTTCTGTGAAACTGTTCTAGGTCACGTGAAGTCCACTTGCACAGTAAAGCTTCTGTTTTCATTGAGCAGTAACACTGTTTTTGTGTAGTCTGCAAGGTGATATTCGGTAGTGCTTGGAGGCTTACAGTGAAAAAGAAAATACCTTCAGAAACAAGTGGAGAGAAAATTTTCCAAAAGCTGCTTTGTGACGTGTGCATTCCACTCACAGAGTTATACTTTTCTTCTCTTAGATGATTTGGGAATCGCATTTAGAGTAAACGCTACCAGGGGACATTCGGGAGTATATGGATGGCTATGGTGAAAAAGGAAATATCATCAGACAAAAACTGGAAAGAAGCTTTCTGTGAAACTGCTTTAGGATAGGTATGTCTAGTCATCTCACATAGATAAAGCTTTCTTTCTATTATGCAGTTTTGAAACTGTGTCATGGACAGATTCTCGAATGGACAATAGGGAAGACATTCAGGCCTGTGGGGAAAAAGGAGATATCTTCAGATAAAAACTGGAGAGACCCTTTCTGAGAGACTGCTTTTTGATGTTTACATTCCACTCAGTGAGTTATAACTCTTTTCTCATAAGGCAGTGTTTGAACCCTGTTCCAGTAAAACAGAATAAGTGATATTTTGCAGCACTTTGAAGACTATGGCAAAAAGTGAAATATCCTGAAATAGAACACAGAATGAAGCATACCAAGAAATTGCTTTCTGACGTGTGCATTCATTTCACAGACTTAAAGCTTACACTATGTTGCCCAGTTTGGAAAGTCTGTGTGTGAGGAATGTGTGAAGGGATATTAAGTGTCGCCCGGAGGCTAGAGGTGACAGAGGAAACGTCTTCGGATGAAAACTGGATGGAAACTTTCGGAGCAACAACTTTGTGATGTGTGTATTCATCTCCTAGAGTTAAATCATTCTTCAGATTGAGCATTTTGAAATCACTGTTTCTGTGGAACCTGAGAAAGGATATTTGTGAATTATCTTAAGAATATCCAAAAAAGGAATACCCTATGGCAAAACCCAGAAGGAAACTTTCTGTGACACTACTATAGGTCACGTGAATTCCACTCGCAGAGTTAACCTTCTGTTTTCATTGAACAGTATTCTAACACTGCTTTTGGTGAGTCAGCTAAGGGATACTCGGGAGCGCTATGAGGTTTACGGTGAAAACTGAAGTATCTTCAGATAGATACTGGAGAGATGATTTCCGAGGAGCTGTTATGTGACGTGTGCATTCCACTCACAAAGTTATACTTTTCTTCTCATAGAGGATTTTGGTACCCTGTTTGGTGAAAACGCTACCAGGGGCCATTCGGGAGTATATGGACAGCTATGGTGAAAAAGGAAATATTCTCAGACCAAAACTGGAAAGAAGATTTCTGTGAAATTGCTTTGGAATAGATATGTCTATTCATCTCAGATCGATAAAACTTTTTTCTATTACGCAGTTTTGAATCTGCGTGATGGAGGGATTTGTGAAGGGACACTCGGAAGCACATTCAGGCCTGTGGGTAAATAGGAGATATCCTCATAAAAAAATTGGAGAGAAGCTTTCTGATAAACTGTTTTGTGATGTGTGCATTTCCCTCATGGAGTTATACCTCGTTTGTCAAAAGGCAGTGTTTGAACAGTGTTCCTGTAAAACTGAAAAGGTGATATTTTGCACAGCATTGAAGACAATCACGAAAAGTGAAAGACCCGGAAATAAAACCCCAAAGGAAGCGTTCCAAGAAACTGCTCTCTGACGTGTGCATTCACTACAGAGAGTTAAAGGTTACACTACGTTGCCCAGTTTGTAAACTCTATGTTTGAGGAATTTCTGAAGAGATATTAAGTGGTGCCCAGAGGCTTGTAGTTAGAAAGGAAACGTCTTCTGATGACAACTGGAGAGAAGATTTCGGGGCAACTCTTTTCTGTTGTGTGTATTCATCTCATAGAGTTAAATCATTCTTTGGATTAAGCAGTTTGAAATCACTGTTTTAGTGGAACTTTAGAAAGGATATTTGGGAACGATTTTAAGAATATGTTGAAAAAGAAATACCTTCCAATAAAAACCAGAAGGAAACATTCTGTGATACTGCTCTAGGTCACATGAATTCTACTCGCACAGTTAAGCTTCTGTTTTCATTAAGCAGTATTCTAAAACTGTTTTAGGTTAGTCAGCTAAGTGATACTCCAGAGCGCTTTGAGACTTACGGTGAAAGCGGAAATATCTTCAGATAGATACTGGAGAGATGATTTCTGAGGAACTCCTATGTGACATGTGCAGTCCACTCACAGAGTTACACATTTCTTCTCATAGACTATAGGGGAATCCAGTTTGGAGTGAAAGCTACCAGGGGACTTTCAGGATTCTATGGACGGTTGTGTTGAAAAAGGAAATATCCTCAGACAAAAAAGGAAAGAAGATTTCTGTGAAACTGCTTTGGGATAGGTATGTCTATTCATCTCACATAGATAAAACTTTTTTTCTATTATGCAGTTTTGAATCTGCGTCACGGATGGGTTTGTGAAGGGACGTTCAGGAGCACATTAAGGACTCTGGAGAAATAGGAGATAATTTCAGATAAAAACTGGAGAGAAACATTCTGAGAGACTGCTTTTTGATGTTTGCATGCCACTCAGGGAGTTATACCTCTTTTCTCATAAGGCAGTGTTTCAACACTGTTCCTGTAAAACTGAAAAACTGATACTTTGCAGTGCATTGAAGACTATGGCGAACAGTGAAATATCCTGTAATAAAACCCAGAAAGAAGCGTTCCAGGAAACTGCCTCTGACGTGTGCATTCATTTCACAGAGTTAAAGCTTACAATACCTTGTCCAGTTTGTAAAGTCTGTGTGTGAGGAATCTGTGAAGGGATATTATGTTGCACCCAGAGGCCTGTGTTGAGAAAGGAAACGTCTTCCAATGAAAACTGGATGGAAGCTATCGGAGCAACTGCTTTGTGATACGTGTATTCAACTCATAGACTTGAATCACTCTTTGGACTGAGCAGTTTAAAATAACTGTTTCTGTGGAATCTGAGAAAGGACATTTGGGAATGCTCTTAAGAATATACTGAAAAAGAGATACTCTCCAATAAAAACCAGGAAACTTTCTGTTAAACTACTCTAGGTCAGGGGAAGTCCACCCGCACAGTTAATCTTCTGTTTTCATTCAGCAGTATTGTAATACTGTTTTGGTTTAGTCTGTGAAGTGATATTTCATAGAGCTTTGAGGCTTTCGGTGAAAAAGGAAATACCTTCAGATAACAACTGGAGTGGAGATTTCCCAGAAGCTGCTTTGTGATGTGTGCATTCCACTCACAGACTTATACTTTTCTTCTCATAGAGGATTGCGGAATCGAGTGTAGAGTAAACGCTACCAGGGTTCATTCAGCAGTATATGGACGGCTGTGGTGAAAAAGGAAATACCCTCATATGAAAACTGGAAAGAAGCTCTCTGTGAAACTGCTTTGGGATAGGTATGGCTAGTCATCTCACATAGAAAAAGCTATCTTTCTATTATGCAGCTTTGAACCTGCATCATGGACAGATTCACGAAGGGACAATTGAGAGCACATTCAGGCCTGTGGGGAAAAAGGAGATATCTTCAGATGAAAACGGGAGAGAAGCTTTCTGAGAGACTGCTTTTTGATGTTTCCATTGCACTCAGGGAGTTGTATCTCTTTTTTCATAAGGCAGTGTTTGAACACTGTTCCTGTAAAACAGAATAAGTGATATTTTGTGGTGCATTGAAGACTATGGCGAAAAGTGAAATATCCTGAAATAAAACCAAGAAGGAAGCATTCCAAGAAACTGCTCTCTGACGTGTGCATTCATTACAGAGAGTTAAAGGTTACACTACGTTGCCCAGTTTGGAAACTCTGTGATTGAGGAATCGGTGAAGGGATATTAACTGGCACCTGGAGGCTTATGGTGAAAAAGGAAACGTCTTAGATGAAAACTGGAGAGAAGATTATGGTCCAACTCCTTTCTGTTGTGTGTATTCATCTCATAGAGTCAAATCATTCTTTGGATTGAGCAGTTTGAAATCACTGTTTTAGTGGAATCTTAGAAAGGACATTTGGGAACGCTCTTAACAATACATTGAAAAAGAAACATCTTCCAATGAAAACCAGAAGGAAACATTTTGTGAAACTGCTCTAGCTCACGTGAATTTCACACGCATAGTTTAGCTTCTGTTTTCATTAAGCAGTATTCTAAAACTGTTTTAGGTTAGTCAGCTAAGGGATACTCGTGAGCGCTTTGAGGCTTACAGTGAAATCAGAAATATCTTGTGATACTGGAAAGAAGATTTCTGAGGAGCTGTTTTTTAACCTGTGCATTCCACTTGCAGAGTTACACTTTTCTTCTCATCGAGAATTGGGGAAGCCTGGTTAGAGAAAAAGCTACCAGGGGACTTTCAGCATTCTATGGATGGCAATGGTGAAAAAGGAAATATCTTCAGACAAAAACTGGAAAGAAGATTTCTGTGAAACTGCTTTGGGATACATATGTCTATACATCTCACATAGATAAAAGTTTCTTTCTATTACGCAGTTTTGAATCTGCATCACGGACGTATTCAGGAAGGGACATTCAGGAGCACATTCACGCCTGTGGAGAAATAGGAGATATCTTCAGATAAAAACTGGAGAGAATCTTTCTGAGAAACTGCATTGTGATGTGCGCATTCCACTCAGGGAGTTATACTTCTTTTCTCATAAGGCAGTGTTTGAACACTGTGCCTGTAAAACTGAAAAACTCATACCTTGCAGTGCATTGAAGACTACAGCGAACAGTTAAAAACCCGGAAATAAAACCCAGAAAGAAGCATTACAAGAAACTGCTCTCTGACATGTGCATTTATTCCAGAGAGTTAAAGGTTACACTACATTGCCCAGTTTGGAAACTCTGTGTTTGTTGAATCTGTGAAGGGTTATCAAGTGGCACCTGGAGGCTAATGGTAAGAAAGGAAACGTCTTCTGATGAAAACTGGAGAGAAGATTTCGGGGCAACTCCTTTCTGTTGTGTGTATTCATCTTATAGAATTAAATCATTCTTTGGATTAAGCAGTTTGAAACTACTGTTTTAGTGGAATCTTAAAAATGGCATTTGGGAACGAAATTTAGAATACGTTGAAAAAGAAATACCTTCTGATAAAAAGCAGAAGGAAACATTCTGTGCTCTAGGTCACGTGAATTCCAGTCGCACAGTGAAGCTTCTGTTTTCATTAAGCAGTATTCTAAAACTGTTTTAGGTTACTCAGCTGACGAATAATCGGGAGCGCTTTGAGGCTTATGATGAAAGTGGAAATATCTTCTGAGAGATACTGGAGAGAAGATTTCCGAGGAGCTGCTTTGTGACCTGTGCATTCCACTCACAGAGTTACACTTTTCTTCTCATAGAGGATTGGGGAATCCCGTTTGGAGAAAAAGCTACCAGGGGACAATTGGGATTCTATGGACGGCTATGGTTAAAGAGGAATTATCCTCAGACAAAAACTGGAAAGAGGCTTTCTATGAAACTGCTTTGGGATAGATATGTCTATTCATCTTACATAGATAAAATTTTCTTTCTATTACGCAGCTTTGAATTTGCGTCACGGACGGATTCGCGAACAGACATTTTGGAGCACATTCAGGCCTGAGCAGAAATTGGAGATATCTTCAGATAAAAACTGGAGAGAAGCTTTCTGAAAAACTGCTTTTTGGTGTTGGCATTCCACTCAGGGAGTTATACCTCTTTTTTCATAAGGAAGTGTTTGAACACTGTTCCTGTAAAACCGAATAAGTGATATTTTACAGAGCATTGAAGACTATGGCAAAAAGTGAAATATCCTGAAATAAAACCTAGAAAGAAGTGTTCCAAGAAATTGCTCTCTGACGTGTGCATTAATTTCAGAGAGTTAAATCTTAAATTAAGTTTCCCAGTTTGGAAATTCTGTGTTTGAGGAATCTGGGAAGGGATATTAAGTGTCGCCCAGAGGCTTGTGGTGAGAAAGGAAATATCTTCCGATGAAACTGTACAGAAGCTTTCGGAGCAACTGCTTTGTGATGTGTGTATTCATCTCATAGAGTTAAATCTGTCTTTGGATTGAGCTGTTTGAAATCACTATTTCTGTGAAACCTGAGAAAGGACATTTGAGAACGCTCTTAAGAATATGCTGAAAGGCCGGGCGTGGTGGCTCAAGCCTGTAATCCCAGCACTTTGGGAGGCCGAGACGGGCGGATCACGAGGTCAGGAGATCGAGACCATCCTGGCTAACACGGTGAAACCCCATCTCTACTAAAAAAATAAATACAAAAAACTAGCCAGGCGAGGTGGCGGGCGCCTGTAGTCCCAGCTACTCGGGAGGCTGAGGCAGGAGAATGGCGTAAATCCGCGAGGCGGAGCTTGCAGTGAGCTGAGATCCGGCCACTGCACTCCAGCCCGGACGACAGAGCCAGACTCCGCCTCAAAAAAAAAAAAAAAAAAAAAAGAATATGCTGAAAAAGCAATACCCTCCTCTAAAACCCAGAAGGAAACTTTCTGTGAAACTGCTATAGGTCCCGTGAATTCCACTCTCATATTTAACCTTCTGTTTTCATTGAGCAGTATTCTAACACTGTTTTTGGTGAGTAAACTAAGGGATACTTGGGAGCGCTTTGAGGCTTATGGTGAATACGGAAATATCTTCAGATAGATACTGCAGAGAAGATATCCAAGGAACTGCTATGTGACGTGTGCATTCCACTCACAGAGTTATACTTTATTTCTCATAGGGGATTTTGGTATCCGGTTTGGTGAAAATGCTACCATGCCACATTCGGTAGTATATGGATGGCTATCATGGAAAAGGAAACATCATCATAAAAACTGGAAAGAAGCATTCTGTGAAACTGCTTTGGGATAGGTGTGTCTAGTCATCTCACATAGATAAAACTTTCTTTGTATTACGCATTTTTGAAAATGCGTCATGGACGGATTCCTGAAGGGACATTCGGGAGCACATTCAGGCCTGTGGGGAAAAAGGAGGTATCTTCAGATAAAAACTGAAGAGAAGCTTTCTGAGAGACTGCTTTTTGATGTTTGCATTCCACTCCGGGAGTTATACCTCTTCTTTCATAAGGCAGTGTTTGAACACTGTTCCTGTAAAACTGAATAAGTGATATTTTGCTGCGCATTGAAAAGTATGTCAAAAAGTGAAATATCCTGAAATAAAACCCAGAAATAAGCGTTCCAAGAAATTGCTCTCTGACGTGTGCATACATTTCAGAGAGTTAAAGCTTACACGATGTTGCCCAGTTCAGAAACTCTGTGTTTGAGGAATCTGTGAAGGGATATTAAGTGTCACGTGGAGGCTTGTGGTGAGAAAGGAAACGTCTTCCAACAAAAACTGGACAGAAGCTTTCGGAGCAACTCTTGTGATATGTGTATTCATCTCATAGAGTTAAATCATTTTTGGATTGAGCAGTTTGAAATCACTGTTTCTGTGGAACCTGAGAAAGGACATTTGTGAACGTTCTTAAGAATACACTTAAAAAGAAATACCCTCTGGCAAATCCCAGTAGGAAACTTTCTGTGAAACTACTATAGGTCACGTGAATTCCACTCGCTAGTTAACCTTTTGTTTTCATTGAGCAGTATTCTAACACTGTTTTTGGTTAGTCAGCTAAGGGACACTCTGGAGCGCTTTGAGGCTTATGGTGAAAACGGAAATATCTTCATATAGATACTGGAGAAAATATTTCCGATTAGCTGCTTTGTGACCTGTGCTTTACACTAACAAAGTTACACTTTTATTCTCAAAGAGGTTGGAGAATCACGTTTGGAGTAAATGCTACCAGGGGATACACGGGAGTATATGGACGACTATGGTGAAAAAGGAAATGTCCTCAGACAAAAACTGGAAAGAAGTTTTCTGTGAAACTGCTTTGGTATAGATATATCTAGTCATCTCACATAGATAAGATTTTCTTTATATTACGCAGCTTTCAAACTGCATCATGGACGGATTCGCGAATGGACATTTGAGAGCACATTATGGCTTGTGGGGAGAAAGGAGATATCTTCAGATAAAAACTGGAGAGAAGCTTTCTGAGAGACTGCTTTTTGATGTTTGCAATTCACTCAGGGAGTTATACCTCTTTTTTCAAAAGGCATTGTTTGAACACTGTCCCTGTAAAACTGAATATTTTGCAGCGTATTGAAGACTATGGTGAAAAGTGAAATATCCTGAAATAAAATCCATAAAGAAGTGTTCCAAGAAATTGCTCTCTGACGTGTGCATCATTTCAAAAAGTTAAATCTTACACTACATCTCCCAGTTTGAAAACTCTGTGTTTGAGGAATGTGTGAAGGGATATTAAGTGTCACCCGTAGGCTTCTGGTGAGAAAGGAAACGTTTTCCCATGAAAACTGGACAGAAGCTTTCGGAGCAACTGCTTTGTGATGTGTGTATTCATCTCATAGACTTAAATGATTCTTTGGATTGAGCAGTTTGAAATCACTGTTTCTGTGGAACCTGAGAAAGGACATTTGGGAATGCTCTTAAGTATATGATGAAAAATGAATACCCTCTGGTAAAACCCAAAAGGAAACTTTCTGTGAAACTGCTATAGTTCACGTGATTTCCACTTGCATAGTTAAACTTCTGTTTTCATTGAGCAGTATTCTAACACTGTTTTTGGTGAGTCAGCTAAGGGATACTCGGGAGTGCTTTGAGGCTTACGGTGAAACTGAAAAGGTGATATTTTGCAGGACTTTGAAGGCTATGGCGACAAGTGAAAAACCCGGAATTAAAACCCAGAAGGAAGCATTCCAAGAAACTGCTCTCTGACGTCTGCATTCATTTCAGAGAGTTAAAGGTTGCACTGTGTTGCCCAGTTTGGAAACTGTGTTTGCGGAATCTGTAAAGTGATATTAAGTGGTGCCCGGAGGCTTGTGGTGAGAAAGGAAATGTCTTATGATGAAAACCAGAGAGAAGATTTCGGGGCAACTTCTTTCTGTTGTGTGTATTGATGTCATAGAGTTAAATCATACTTTGGATTGAGCAGTTCAAAATCACTGTTTTAGTGGAACCTTAGAAGCACATTTGGGAACGCTCTTCAAAATATGTTGAAAAAAAAATACCTTCTGATAAAAACCAGAAGATACATTCTGTGACACTGCTCTAGATCATGTGAATTCCACTCACACATGTAAGCTTCTGTTTTCATTAAGCAGTATTCTAAAACTGTTTTAGGTTAGTAAGCTAAGGGATACTCGGAAGCATATTGAGGCTTACGGTGAAAGTGGAAATATCTTCAGATCGATACTGGGGAGAGATTTCCGAGGAGCTGTTTTGTGACCTGTGCATTCCACTCACAGAGTTACACTTTTTTCTCATAGAGGATTGGGGAATCCCATTTGTAGAAAAAGCTACCAGGGGACTTTTGGGATTCTTTGGATGGATATTTTGAAAAAGGAAATATCCTCAGACAAAAACTGGAAAGAAGTTTTCTGTGAAACTGCTTTGGGATAGATATATCTATTCATCTCACATAGGAAAAACTTTCTTTCTATTACGCAGTTTTGAATCTGCATCACGGACGGATTCGTGAAAGGACATTTGGGAGCACATTCAGGCTTCTGGAGAAATAGGAGAAATAGGAGAGAAATAGGAGAGAAATAGGAGATATCTTCAGATAAAAACTGGAGAGAATCTTTCTGAGAAACTGCATTGTGATGTGTGCATTCCACTCAGGGAGTTATATCTCTTTTCTCATAAGGCAGTGTTTCAACACTGTTCCTGTAAAACTGAAAAACTGATACTTTGCAGTGCATTGAAGACCACAGCAAATAGTGAAATATCCTGAAATAAAACCCAGAAAGAAGCGTTTCAAAAAACTGACGTGTGCAATCATTTCAGAGATAAAAGCTTACAATATATTGTCCAGTTTGGAAACTCTGTCTTTGAGGAATCTGTGAATGGATAATATGTGTCGCACGGAGGCTTGTGGTGAGAAGGCAAACGTCATCTGATGCAAACTAGAGAGTAGCTATCAGAGCAACTGCTTTGTGATGCATGTATTCAACTCATAGAGTTAAGTCATCCTTTCGACTGAGTAGTTTGAAATCACTGTTTCTGTGGAATCTGAGACAGGATATTTGGGTAGGCTCTTAAGAATATGCTGAAAAAGAAATACTCTTTAATAAAAACCAGAAGGAAACTTTCTGTGAAACTGCTCTAAGTCATGTAAAGTCCACTCGCAGAATTAAGCTTCTGTTTCATTGAGCAGTATTTTAACACTGTTTTGTTTATTCTGTGAAGTGATATTCCGTAGCGCTTTGAGGATTACAGTGAAAAAGGAAATACCTTCTGATAACAACTGGTGAGAAGACTTCCCAGAAGCTGCTTTGTGATGTGTGCAATCCACTGGCATAGTTTTACTTTTCTTTTCATAGAGGATTGGGGAATTCTGTTTCGAGTAAACACTACCAGGGGACATTCGGGAGAATGTGGATGGCTATGGTGAAAAAGGAAATATCCTCAGACAAATACTGGAAAGAAGCTTTCTGTGAAACACCCTTGGGATAGATATGTCTTGTCATCTCACATAGATAAAGCTTTCTTTCTATTACGCAGCTTTGAAACTGCGTCATGGACGGATTCGTGAAGGGACATTCAGGAGCACATTCAGGCCTGTGGGGAAAAATGAGATATCTTCAGATAAAAACGGGAGAGAAACTTTCTGAGAAACTGTTTTGTGATGTGTGCATTCCACTCAGCGAGTTATACATCTTTTCTCATAAGGCAGTGTTTGAACACTGTTCCTGTAAAACGTTAAGGGTGATATTTTGCAGGGCATTGAAGACTAAGGCGAAGAGTGAAATATCCTGAATTAAAACCCAGAAAGAAGCTTTCCAAGGAATTGCTCTCTGACATGTGCATTCAATTCAAAAAGTTAAAGCTTACACTACATTGCCCAGTTTGGAAACTCTGTGTTTGAGGAATCTTGGAAGAGATGTTAAGAGTCGACTGGAGGTTTGTGGTGAGAAAGGAAACATCTTCCGATGAAAACTGGAGAAAAGCTATTGGAGCAACTGATTTGTGTTGTGTGTATTCATCTCATAGAATTAAATCATTTTTGCATTGAGCAGTTTGAAATCACTGTTTCTGCGGAACCTGAGAAAGGACATTTGGGAATGCTCTTAAGAATATACTGAAAAAGGAATACCCTCTGGTAAAACCCAGAAGGAAACTTTCTGTGAAACTGCTATAGGTCACGTGAATTCCATTGGCATAGTTAGCCTTCTGCTTTCATTGAGCAGTATTCTAAAACAGTTTTTTAAAATTTATTTATTATTATTATACTTTATGTTGTAGAGTACATGTGCATAACGTGCAGGTTTGTTACATATGTATACTTGTGCCATGTTGGTGTGCTGCACCCATCAACTCATCATTTACATCAGGTATAACTCCCAATGCAATCCCTCCCCCCTCCCCCCTTCCCATGATAGGCCCCGGTGTGTGATGTTCCCCTTCCTGAGTCCAAGTGATCTCATTGTTCAGTTCCCACCTATGAGTGAGAACATGCGGTAGCACAGTTTTTTATTAGTCAGCCAAGGGATACTCGGGAGGGCTTTGAGGCCTACAGTGAAAGCGGAAATATCTTCAGATAGATACTGGAGACAAGATTTCCGAGGAGCTGCTTTGTGAGCTGTGCATTCCACTCACAGATATACACTCTTCTTCTCATAGAGGACTAGGGAATCCCGTTTGGAGTAAATGCTACCAAGGGACATACAGGAGTATATGGACGGCTAAGGTGAAAAAGGAAATATCCTCAGAAAACACTGCAAAGAAGCTTTCTGTGACACTGCCTTGGGAGAGATATGTCTATTCATCTCACATAGATTAAACTTTATTTCTATTACGCAGTTTTGAATCTGCGTCACAGAAGGATTTGCGAAGGGACATTCGGGAGTACATTCAGGCCTCTGGAGAAATATGAGATATCCTCAGATACAAACTGGAGAGAATTTTTCTCAGAAACTGCTTTTTGATGTGTGCATTCCACTCGGGGAGTTATACCCTTTTCCTCATAAGGCAGTGTCTCAACACTGTGCGTGTAAAACTGAAAAACTGATACTTTGCTGTGCATTGAATACTACGGCAAAAGTGAAATATCCTGAAATAAAACCCAGAAAGAAGCTTTCCAAGAAGCTGCTCTCTGATGTGTGCAATCACTTCAGAGAGTTAAAGTTTCCAATACGTTGTCTGTTTGGAAACTGTGCCTTTGAAACATCTGTGAAGGGATATTAAGTGTTGCCCAGAGGCTTGTGGGAGAAAGGAAACGTCTTCCAATGAAAACTGGACAGAAGCTTTTGGAGCAACTGCTTTGTGATGTGTGTATTCATCTCGTAGAGTTAAATCATTCTTTGGATTGAGCAGTTTGAAATCACTGTTTCTGTGGAACCAGAGAAAAGACATTTGAGAACGCTCTTAAGAATATAATGAAAAAGGAATACCCTCCGGTAAAACCCAGAGGAAAACTTTCTGAGAAAGTTTCTAGATCACGTGAATTCCACTGGCATAGTTAACCTCCTGTTTTCGTTGAGCTCTATTCTAACATTGTTTTTGGTGAGTCAGCTAAGGGATATTCGGGAGTGCTTTGAGGCTTACGGTGAAAATGGAAATATCTTCAGATAGATACTGGAGAGAAGATTTCCGAGGAGCTGTTATGTGACGTGTGCATTCCACTCACAAAGTTATACTTTTCATCTCATAGAGAATTTTGGTACCCCATTTGGTGAAAACGCTACCAGGAGACTTTCGGGAGTATATGGAAGGCTATGGTGGAAAAGGAAACTTCCTCAGACAAAAACTGGAAAGAATTTTTCTTTGAAGTTGCTTTGGGATAGGTACGTCTATTCATCTCAAATGGATAAATTTTTTTTTTATTGACCAGTTTTCAATCTGCGTCATGGATGGATTCGTGAAGGGACACTCGGAAGCACATTTAGGTCTGTCGGGAAATAGGAGATATCTTCAGATACAAACTGGAGAGAATCTGAGAAACGGCTTTGTGATGTGCGCATTCCACTCAGGGAGTTATACCTCTTTTCTCATAAGGCAGTGTTTGAACACTGTTGCTGTGAAAATGAAAAACTGATACCTTGTGGTGCATTGAAGACTACGGCGAACAGTGAAATATCCTGAAATATAACTCAGAAAGAACTGTTCCATGAAACTACTCTCTGACATGTGCAACCGTTTCAGAGAGTTAAAGCTTACACTACGTTGTCCATGGAAACTCTGTCTTTGAGGAATCTGTGAAGGGATATTACGTGGCGCCTGGAGGCTTGTGGTGAGAAAGGAAACGTCTTCTGATGAAAACTGAAGAAAAGCTATCGTAGCAACTGCTTTCTGATGCGTGTATTCAACTAATAGAGTTAAGTCATTCCTTGGACTGAGCAGTTTGAAATCACTCTTTCTGTGGAATCTGAGAAAGGACATTTGGGAACACTCTTAGGAATATACTGAAAAAGAAATACTCTCCAATAAAAAAAGAAGCAAATTTTCTGTGAAAGTACTCTAGATCACATAAAGTCCATTCACACAGTTAAACTTCTGTTTTCTTTGAGCAGTAATGTAAGACTGTTTTTGTTTATTCTGTGAAGTGATATTCGGCAGCGCTTTCAGATTTATGGTGAAAAGGAAAATACCTTCAGATAACAAGTGGAGATAATATTTCCCAGAAGCTGCTTTGTGATGTCTTTTTTCCACTCACCGAGTATAGAGGATTGGGGAATCACGTTTAGAGTAAACGCTACCCTGGGACAATCGGGAGTATATGGACGGCTATGGTGAAAAAGGAAATATCCTCGGACAAAAACTCAAAAGAAGCTTTCTGTGAAACTGCTTTGGCATAGGTATGTCTATTCATCTCAGATAGATAAAACTTTTTTCTATTATGCAGTTTTGAATCTGGGTAATGGACGGATTCGTGAAGGGACACTTGGAAACACATTCAGCCCTGTTGGGAAATAAGAGATATCTTCAGAAAAAAATTGGAGAGAAGCTTTCTGAGAAACTGTTTTGTGATGTGAGACTTCCACTCAGGGAGTTATACCTTTTTTCACATAAGGCAGTATTTGAACACTGTTCCTGTAAAACTGAAAAGTAGTTATTTTGCATGGCATTGAAGACGATGGCAAAAAGTGAAAAACCCGGTAATAAAACCCAGAAGGAAGCTTTCCAAGAAACTGCTCTCTGACGTGTCCATTTGTTACAGGGAGTTAAAGGTTACACTACGTTGCCCAGTTTGGAAACTCTGTGTTTGGGGAATCTGTGAAGGAATATTGAGTGGCACCCAGAGCCTTGTGGTGAGAAAGGAAACGTCTTCTGATGAAAACTGGAGAGAAGCTATCGGAGTAACTGCTTTGTGATGAGTGTATTCACCTCATAGAGTTATGTCATTCTTTGGACTGAGCAGATTGAAATCACTGTTTCTGTGGAATCTGAGAAAGGACTTTTGAGAATGCTCTTAAGAATATGCTGAAAAAGAAATACTCTCCAATAAAAACCTGAAGGAAACATTCTGTGAAACTGCTCTAGGTCACGTGAATTTCAATCACACAGTTAAGCTTCTGTTTTCATTGAGCAGTAATGTCACACTGCTTTTGTTTAGTCTATGAAGTGATATTCGGTAGTGCTTTGAGGTTTACGTTGAAAAAGGAAATACCTTCAGAAAACAACTGGAGAGAAGATTTCCCAGAAGCTACTTTGTGACGTGTGCATTCCACTCACAGTGTTATACTTTTCTTCTCATAGAGGATGAGGAATTGCATTTGGAGTAAACGCTACCAGGGGACATTTGGAAGTATATGGACGGCTATGGTGAGAAAAGAAATATCTTCAGACCAAAATTGCAAAGAGGCTTTCTGTGAAACTGCTTTGGGATAGGTATGTCTAGTAATCTCACATACATAAAGCTTCATTTCTATTACGCAGTTTTGAAACTGCGTCATGGATGGATTCGCTAACGGACATTTGGGGGCACATTCAGGTCTGTGGAGAAAAAGAAGATATCTCCAGATAAAAACTGGAGAGAAGCTTTCTGAGAGACTGCTTTTTGATGTTTGCATTTCAATCAGGAAGTTTTTCCTCTTTATTCATAAGGCAGTGTTTGAACACTGTTACTGTAAAACTGAATAAGTGATATTTTGCAGCGCATTGAAGACTATGGCTAAAAGTGAAATATCCTGTAACAAAATCCAGAAAGCTGCGTTCCAAGAAATTTCTCTCTGAAGTGTGCAATCATTTCAGAGAGTTAAAGCATACACTACGTTGCCCAGTTGAAAACTCTGTGTTTGAGGAATCTGTGAAGTGATATTAAGTGTCACCCAGAGGCGTGTGGTGAGAAAGGAAATGTCTTCTAATGAAAACTCGACAGAAGCTTTCGGAGCAACTGCTTTGTGATGTGTGTATTCATCCCATAGAGTTAAATCATTCCTTGGATTGAGCAGTTTGAAATCACTGTTTCTGTGGAAACTGAGAAAGGACATTTGGGAATGCTCTTAAGAATATGCTGAAAAAGGAATATCCTCCAGTAAAACACAGAAAGAAACCTCTGTGAAACAGCTATAGGTCACATGAATTCCACTCGCATAGCTAAACTTCTGTTTTCATTGAGCAGTATTCTAATACTAGTTTTGGTGAGTAAGCTAAGGGATACTTGGCTGCGCTCCGAGGCTTACGAGGAAAACGGAAATATCTTCACATAGATACTGGAGAGATGATTTCCAAGGAGCTGCTATGTGATGTGTGCATTCCACTCACAGAGTTATACTTTTCTTCTCATAGAGGATTTTGGGCCCCTGTTTTGTGAAAACGCTACCAGAGGACATTCAGGAGTATATGGACGGCTTTGGTGAAAAAGGAAATATCCTCAGACAAAAACTGGAAGGAAGCTTTGTGAAATTGCTTTGGCATAGATATGTCTATTCATCTCAGATAGATAAAACATTTTTCTGTTACGCAGTTTTGAGTGTCCGTCATGGACGGATTCGTGAAGGGACCCTTGGAAGCACATTCAGGCCTGTGGGGAAATAGGAGATATCTTCAGAAAAAAATTGGAGAGAAGATTTCTGAGGATCTCTTTTGTGATGTGTGCATTTCACTCAGGGAGATATACCTCTTTTCTAATAAGGCAGTGTTTGAACACTGTTCCTGTAAAACTGAAAAGGTGATATTTTGCAGGGATTTGAAGACTACGGCGAAAAGTGAAAAACCTGGAAATAAAACCCAGAAGGAAGTGTTCTAAGAAACTGCTCTCTGACGTGTGCAATCATTTCAAGAGTTAAAGCTTACAATACGTTGCTGAGTTTGGAAACTCTGTGTCTGAGAAATCTGTGAAGGGATACTAAGTGTCGCCCGGTATCTTGTGGTGAGAAAGGAAACGTCTTCTGACGAAAACTGGAAAGAAGCTTTCAGAGCAACTGTTTTGTGATGTGTGTATTCATCTTGTAGAGTTAAATCATTCTTTGGAGTGAGCACTTTGTAAATCACTGTTTTTGTGGAACCTGAGAAAGGACATTTGGGAACGCACTTAAGAATATGCTGAAAAAGGAATACCCTCCGTTAAAACCCAGAAGGAAACTGTCTGTAAAACTGCTATATGTCACATGAATTCCACTTGTGTAGTTAATCTTTGGTTTTCATTGAGCAGTATTCTAACAATATTTTTGGTGAGTGAACTAGGGATACTCGGGAGCACTTTGAGGCTTACGGTGAAAACAGAAATATTTTCAGATAGATACTGGAGAGAAGATTTCTGAGGAGCTCCTTTGTGACCTGTGCAATCCACTCATGGAGTTACACTTTTCTTCTCATAGAGGATGGGGGAGCCCCGTTTGGTGAAAAAGCTACCATGGGACTTTCGGGATTCTATGGACAGCTATGGGGAAAAAGGAAATATCCTCTGAAAACAGTGGAAAGAAGGTTTCTGTGATACTAGTTTGGGATGGATATGTCTATTCATCTCAGATAGATAAAACTTTTTTCTATTACGCAGTTTTGAATCTGTGTCATGAACGGATTCGTGAAGGGACATTTGGAAGCACATTCAGGACCATGGGGAAATAGAAGATATCTTCAGAAAAAAATTGGAGAGAAGTTTTCTGAGAAACTGTTTGGTGATGAGTGCATTCCACTCAGGGAGTTATATCTCTTTTCTCAAAAGCAGATTTGAACACTGTTCATGTAAAACTGAAAAGGTGATATTTTGCAGGGCATTGAAGTCTATGGTGAAAGAAGCGTTCCACGACACTGCTCTCTGACCTGTGCATTCATTACAGAGAGTTAAAGGTTACACTACGTTGCCCAGTTTGGAAACTCTGTGTTTGAGGAATCTGTGAAGGGATATTAAGTGGTGCCTAGAAGCTTGTGGTGAGAAAGGAAACATCTTCTGATGAAAACTGGAGAGGAGATTGCAGGGCAACTCCTTTCTGTTGAGTGTATTCATCTCATAGATTTAAATCATTCTTTGGATTGAGCAGTTTGAAATCACTGTTTCTGTGGAACCTGAGAAAGGACATTTGGGAACGCTCTTAAGTATATGCTGAAAAAGGAATACCCTCCAGTAAAACCCAGAAGGAATCTTTCTGTGAAACTGCTATAGGTAAAGTGAAGTCCTCTCACATAATTAAACTTCTGTTTACATTGAGCAGTATTCTAACACTGCTTTTGGTGAGTCAGCTAAGGGATAATTGGGAGTGTTTTGAGGCTTACGGTGAAAACGGAAATATTCTCAGATAGATACTGGAGATAAAATGTCCGAGGAGCTACTCTGTGATGTGGGCATCCCACTCACAGAGCTATACTTTTCTTCTCATAGAGGATTTTGGGACCCCGTTTGGTGAAAACGCTACCAGGGGACATTTGGGAGTATTTGGACGACTACGGTGAAAAAGGAAATATCCTCAGACAAAAACTGGAAAGAAGCTTTCTGTGAAATTGCTTTGTCATAGATATATCTATACATCTCAGATAGATAAAAGTTTTTTCTGCTACACGGTTTTGAATCTGCGTCATGAATGGATTCGTAAAGGGACAGTCAGAAGCACTTTCAGGCCTGTGGGGAAATAGGAGATATCTTCAGAAAAAAATTGGAGAGAAGCTTTCTGAGAAACTGTTTTGTGATTTGTGCATTCCACTCGGGGAGTTATACCTCTTTTCTCATAATACTGTGTTTGTACACTGTTCCTGTAAACTGAAAAGTTGATATTTTGGAGTGCATTGAACACAGCACAAAAACAGCTAAAAGAGCGCACCCGTCTATGTGACAAAATAGTGGGAAGATTTCTGGGTAGAGGTGACAAGCCTACCGAGCCTGGTGATAGCTGGTTATCCAAGACAGAATCTTAGTTCGACCTTAAGCTTACCTACAGAACTACTTAATCCCCCTGTAAGCTTAATCTTTAGTCTAAAGAGGGACAGCTCTTTAAACATTAGGAAAAAACCTTATAGAGAGAGTAAAAACCCCAATTACCATAGTTGGCCTAAAAGCAGCCACCAATTAAGAAAGCGTTCAAGCTCAACATCAACCACCCCAAAAAATCTCAAACACATAACTGAACTCCTCACATTACATTGGATTAATCTATTACCCTATAGAAGCAATAATGCTAGTATAAGTAACATGAATATTTTCTCCACTGCATAAGCCTAAATCAGACCGAAAGCCTCACCGATACTTAACAGCCGGCATAGCAAACATAAACAAGCCCATGCTACCCTCACTGTTAATCCAACACAGGGACGCTCTTAAGGAAAGGTTAAAAAAAGTAAAAGGAACTTGGCAAACTTAAACCCCACCTGTTTACCAAAAACATCACCTCTAGCATTACTAGTATTAGAGGCACTGCCTGCCCAGTGACACACGTTTAACGGCGGCGGTACCCTGACCGTGCAAAAGTAGCATAATCACTTGTTCTTTAAATAGGGACTTGCATGAATGGCATCACGAGGGTTTAACTGTCTCTTACTTTTAACCAGTGAAATTGACCTATCCGTGAAGAGGCGGATATAAAATAATCAGACAAGAAGACCCTATGGGGCTTTAATTTATTAATGCAATCAAGAACTATACAAACTCACAGGCCTTTAAATCACTACACCTGCATTAAAAACTTTGGTTGGGGTGACCTCGGAGCACAACTAAACCTCCGAATAATCCATACTGAGACCACACAAGTCAAAGTGAATTAACATTTACAATTGATCCAACAACTTGATCAATGGAACAAGTTACCCTAGGGATAACAGTGCAATTCTATTCTAGAGTCCATATCAACAATAGAGTTTACGACCTCGATGTTGGATCAGGACATCCTAATGGTGCAGCAGCTATCAAGGGTTCGTTTGTTCAACGATTAAAGTCCTACGTGATCTGAGTTCAGACCGGAGTGATCCAGGTCGGTTTCTATCTATTCTACATTTCTCCCTGTACGAAAGGACAAGAGAAATAAGGCCCACTTCATACAAGCGCCTTCATTACATAAATGACCTAATCTTAATTTAGCAAAATACCACATACCCCACCCAAAAACAGGGTTTGTTAAGATGGCAGAGCCCAGCAATTGCATAAAACTTAAAACTTTACAACCAGAGGTTCAACTCCTCTTCTTAACACCATGACTAAAATAAACTTTCTACTCCTTGCCATATCTACACTAGCTGCCATGGCATTCCTTACACTCGTTGAACGAAAACTACTAGGCTATATACAACTACGAAAAGGACCCAATGTTGTAGGCCCCTACGGACTACTACAACCCTTTGCTGATGCAATAAAACTTTTCACCAAAGAACCTCTAAAACCCCTAATATCCTTCACCACTCTCTATATTACCGCACCCGCTCTAGCCTTCTCTATTGCTCTCCTTCTATGAACTCCCCTCCCTATACCTAACGCCCTAATCAACTTTAACTTAGGACTTCTGTTCATCCTAGCCATATCCAGCCTAACTGTCTACTCCATCCTATGGTCAGGATGAGCATCAAATTCGAACTATGCCCTAATCGGAGCCCTACGAGCTGTTGCCCAAACAATTTCATACAAGATTACCCTCGCTATTATCCTATTATCAGTCCTACTAATAAGCGGCTCATTCAACCTCAATATACTCATTGCAACACAAGAACACCTCTGACTTCTCCTACCATCATGACCCTTAGCCATAGTATGATTTACCTCTACACTAGCAGAAACAAATCGAACCCCCTTCGACCTCATAGAAGGCGAATCAGAGCTAGTATCGGGCTTTAACATTGAATACGCTGCAGGTCCATTCGCCCTATTCTTCATAGCTGAATACATAAACATTATCATAATAAACGCCCTTACAACCACAATTTTCCTAGGCACATTCTACCCCACCCATCTACCAGAGCTATTCACAACATGCTTCACCATCAAGACACTCCTCATAACTTCTCTTTTCCTATGAATCCGAGCAGCATATCCTCGATTCTGTTACGATCAACTCATGCACCTACTATGAAAAAGCTTTCTCCCACTCACACTAGCACTACTCAAATGAAACACCTCAACACCTATCGCAATCTCCAGCATCCCCCCTCAAACCTAGAAATATGTCTGACAAAAGAGTTACTTTGATAGAGTAAATGATAGAGGCCTCAACCCTCTTATTTCTAGGATTGCAGGTATCGAACCCACCCCTGAGAATCCAAACTTCTCCCTGCTACCCCACACACTCCATCCTAAAGTAAGGTCAGCTAAACAAGCTATTGGGCCCATACCCCGAAAATGTTGGTCATACCCTTCCCATACTAATCAACCCACTAGCCCAACTTGTCATCTACGCCACAATAGTCACAGGCACACTCATCACAATACTAAGCTCACACAGGTTTCTCGCCTGAGCAGGCCTGGAAATAAACATATTAGCCTTTATCCCAATTTTAATCAAAAAAACAAACCCCCGCTCCACAGAAGCTGCTACCAAATACTTCCTGACACAATCTACCACATCCATAATCCTTATAATGGCAATTATCTCCAACAACCTACTATCAGGATAATGAACAATAGCAAGCCACACTAACAAATCCCCATCCCTAATAATAACAACCGCCCTTACCATAAAACTAGGAATAGCCCCCTTCCACTTTTGAGTCCCAGAAGTTACCCAAGGAACACCCCTAACTTCTGGTCTACTCCTCCTTACATGACAAAAACTAGCCCCCATCTCAATCATATACCAAATTCACCCATCAATTAACATCTATATACTCCTAACTTTCTCTACCCTCTCTATTATAGTAGGCAGTTGAGGAGGCCTCAACCAAACACAATTATGTAAAATTCTAGGATACTCTTCAATCACTCATGTAGGCTGAATAACAATAACACTAGTATATAACCCAACTATCACAATCCTTTACTTAACTGTATACATCATCCTAAAAACCACCATATTCTTGACCCTCAACCTAAATTCAAACACCACAACCCTTACACTATCCCACACCTGAAATAAATCAACCTGTCTAGCACCACTAATAGCATCCATCCTCCTATCTCTAGGAGGCCTACCCCCTCTGACTGGCTTCCTACCCAAATGAATTACCATTCAGGAACTCACAATAAATAATAACTTCCTTATCCCCTCCATCATAATTATCATAACTCTACTTAACCTGTACTTCTATATGCGCCTAACCTATGCCATTTCCCTAACACTATTTCCTACATCTAACAACACAAAAATAACATGGCAATTCGAAAACACAAAATCCACACTCCTTATCCCCCCCCTCATCATTGCCTCCACTCTTCTACTACCAATCTCCCCTCTAATTCTGACTATCCACTAGAAATTTAGGTTAAACAAGACCAAGAGCCCTCAAAGCCCTTAGTAAGTAAAAACACTTAATTTCTGAAACATATAAGGACTGCAAACACCTACTCTGCATCAATTGAACGCAAATCAACTACTTTAATTAAGCTAAGCCCTCACTAGATCAATGGGACTCAAACCCACAAAAACTTAGTTAACAGCTAAACACCCTAATCAACTGGCTTTGATCCACTTCTCCCACCGCAGGGAAAAAAGGTGGGAGAAGCCCCGGCAGAAACCTTAAAGCTGCTCCTTTGAACTTGCAATTCAATATGAAAATCACTTCAGGGCTGGTAAAAAGAGGACTAGACCTCTGTCTTTAGGTTTACAGCCTAATGCTTACTCAGCCATTTTACCCTTCTTTCTACCTCTACCCATGCTAATCAACCGTTGACTCTTTTCAACAAACCATAAGGACATTGGAACCCTATACCTACTATTTGGTGCATGAGCTGGAGTCATAGGTACAGCCCTAAGCCTTCTCATTCGAGCTGAACTAGGTCAACCTGGCAATCTACTAGGTAACAACCAGGTTTACAACGTCATTGTGACGGCCCATGCATTTGTCATAATCTTCTTTATAGTTATACCCATTATAATTGGAGGCTTCGGGAACTGACTAGTACCCCTAATAATTGGTGCTCCTGACATAGCATTTCCTCGTTTAAACAATATAAGCTTCTGACTCCTTCCCCCCTCCTTTCTAATACTAATAGCATCAGCTATAGTAGAAGCTGGTGCTGGAACTGGTTGAACAGTGTACCCCCCCTTAGCAGGAAACTTCTCTCATCCAGGGGTCTCTGTAGACCTAACCATCTTTTCCCTCCACCTAGCAGGTATTTCCTCTATCTTAGGGGCCATCAACTTCATTACCACTATCATCAACATAAAACCCCCTGCAATATCTCAGTATCAAACCCCCCTATTCGTCTGATCAGTCTTAATCACAGCAATCCTTCTACTCCTCTCACTACCAGTTTTAGCCACCGGCATCACCATGCTACTAACAGATCGCAACCTCAACACTACTTTCTTTGACCCTGCTGGGGGAGGGGACCCTATCCTATACCAGCACTTATTTTGATTCTTTGGCCACCCCGAAGTCTATATCCTTATTCTTCCTGGATTTGGAATAATTTCCCACATTGTAACTTACTACTATGGCAAAAAAGAACCATTTGGGTACATGGGTATAGTCTGAGCTATAATATCAATTGGATTTTTAGGCTTCATTGTATGAGCCCATCATATATTCACAGTCGGCATAGATGTAGATACACGGGCCTATTTTACCTCCGCTACTATAATCATTGCAATCCCTACCGGTGTAAAAATTTTTAGCTGACTTGCCACACTTCATGGAGGTAACATTAAATGATCTCCTGCAATACTCTGAGCTCTGGGCTTTATCTTTCTATTTACCGTAGGAGGCTTAACTGGCATTATCTTAGCAAACTCATCCCTAGATATTGTACTACACAACACATACTACGTTGTCGCTCACTTCCACTATGTTTTATCAATAGGAGCTGTTTTTGCCATTATAGGAGGCTTTATTCATTGATTCCCTTTATTTTCAGGCTATACATTAAACCAAACCTGCGCCAAAATTCATTTTATCATTATATTTGTAGGCGTGAATTTAACCTTTTTTCCACAGCATTTCCTTGGCCTATCTGGAATACCCGGACGCTATTCTGACTACCCCAATGCCTACACTACATGAAATATCCTATCATCTATAGGCTTTTATAGATAAAGGTATCTCACTAGTAGCAGTGATCTTAATAATCTATATGATCTGAGAAGCCTTTGCCTCAAAACGTAAAGTACTACTAATCGAACAACCCCTCACTAGCCTAGAATGATTAAATGGCTGCCCTCCACCTCACCACACATTTGAACAACCAACCTATATTAAACTAAACGAAAAAGGAGAGAGTCGAACCCCCTAAAACTGGTTTCAAGCCAATCCTATAGCCCCTATAAGTTTTTCAACAAGATATTAGAAAAACTATTTCATAGCTTTGTCAAAGCTAAATTACAGGTCAAACCCTATATATCTTATATGGCTCACCCAGCTCAACTAGGCCTACAAGACGCCACATCCCCTGTTATAGAAGAACTAATCACTTTTCATGACCATGCTTTTATAGCTATATCTTTAATTAGCCTCCTAATCTTATACGCCTTATTCTCGACACTTATGACAAAACTAACTAACACCAACATTACAGACGCCCAAGAAATAGAAACTATCTGAACCATCTTACCCGCAATTATCTTAGTCCTGATTGCCCTTCCATCCCTGTGTATCCTATATTTATCAGACGAAGTCAACAACCCCTCCTTTACTATTAAATCAATTGGACACCAATGATATTGAACTTATGAGTACACGGACTATGGGAACCTAATCTTTAACTCTTACATGTTACCCCCGTTATTCTCAAACCCAGGAGACCTTCGACTTCTAGAAGTTGACAATCGAGTAGTACTCCCAATTGAAGCCCCCGTCCGTATAATAATCACATCTCAAGATGTCTTACATTCATGAACTATCCCCACACTGGGCCTAAAAACAGATGCAGTGCCTGGACGCCTAAACCAAACTGTATTCACTGCCACTCGACCAGGCATCTATTACGGACAGTGCTCAGAAATCTGTGGCACAAACCATAGCTTCATACCAATCATCGCAGAACTAATCCCACTAAAAATCTTTGAAATAGGACCTGTATTTACCCTATAAACAGCTTTCTTTCTCTTTCCCCTCACTCCTCATACTCCTACTTTACAGATTTCTAAAAATACTTTACAGACCCACTGTACAGCTATCCTAGCATTAACCTTTTAAGTTAAAGATTGAGGGGCACACCTTCTGCAGTGAAATGCCCCAGTTAGATACATCAACATGATTCACCACTATCATAACCACACTTCCTACACTATATCTTATTACACAATTAAAACTGCTAAACACAAATTACTACCAACCCCCCCTTACAAAAAACTCCAACCTACAAACCTACAACAGCTGCTGACAACCGAAATGAACGAAAATCTGCTTACCCCGTTCTCAACCCCAATAATACTAGGCCAACCTGCTACAATTCCCATCATCCTATTTCCCATACTACTAATTCCAACCTCCAAATATCTCATTAATAATCGACTAACCACTATTCAACAAAACCTAACTCAACTCACTCTAAAACAAATAATAACAGTTCATAATGCTAAGGGACAAACCTGATCTCTAATACTAATATCTCTGATCACCTTTATTACCATAACTAACCTCCTAGGACTTCTACCCCACTCATTTACACCAACCACCCAACTTTCTATAAATCTAGCTATAGCAATTCCTCTGTGAGCAGGCACAGTGATCATAGGACTTCGCTTTAAAACCAAAAATTCCCTAGCTCATCTTCTACAACAGGGTATGCCCACACCGCTCATTCCCATACTAGTAATAATCGAAGCTATCAGCCTACTTATTCAACCAGTAGCTCTAGCTGTACGACTAACTGCCAATATCACAGCCGGCCACCTATTAATACACCTAATTGGAAGTGCTGTATTAGTACTATCAACCATCAGCCTCTCCGCTGCCTTACTAATCTCCACACTCCTGATACTATTAACTATTCTAGAGATTGCAGTTGCCCTAATTCAAGCCTACGTCTTTACACTCCTAATTAGCCTTTATCTACACAACAACACCTAATGACCCACTAACTCCATGCCTATCACATAGTCAAACCTAGCCCCTGACCACTAACAGGAGCCTTATCAGCTCTCCTAATAACATCCAGCTTAATCATATGACTTCACTTTTACTCCACCACCCTCTTGATAGTAGGCCTACTAACCAACACACTAACCTTATATCAATGATGACGTGACATTGTATGAGAAAGCACTTATCAAGGTCACCACACAATATGTGTCCAAAAAAGCCTACGATATGGAATAACATTGTTTATCATCTCAGAAATCTTCTTCTTCATTGGCTTCTTCTGAGCATTTTATCACTCAAGTCTCGCCCCAACACCTCATCTGGGGGGCCACTGACCACCAACAGGTATCACTCCTTTAAACCCCCTAGATGTACCCCTCCTAAACACCTCTGTACTACTCGCATCAGGAATCACAATTACCTGAGCCCACCACAGCCTCATAAATAGCAGCCGAAAACAAACAATTCAAGCTCTACTTATCACAATCTCACTGGGCGTCTACTTTACCCTATTACAAATTTCAGAATACTTTGAAGCACCTTTTACTATCTCTGATGGTATCTATGGTTCAACATTCTTCGTCGCCACAGGCTTCCACGGACTCCACGTTATCATTGGATCCACATTCCTCTTTATCTGCCTCATTCGCCAACTATTATATCACTTCACATCAAATCACCATTTTGGCTTTGAAGCCGCCGCCTGATACTGACACTTCGTAGACGTTGTCTGGCTATTTCTCTATATTTCTATCTATTGATGAGGATCTTACTCTTTTAGTATAACTAGTACAATTGACTTCCAATCAATCAGTTTTGACAACATTCAAAAAAGAGTAATCAACCTATTACTAGCCTTAACAGTCAACACCCTTTTAACCCTGCTACTAATAATTATTATATTCTGATTACCCCAACTCAACTCCTATGCAGAAAAAACTAACCCCTACAAATGCGGATTTGACCCCCTAAGTCCTGCTCATATCCCATTCTCAATAAAGTTTTTCCTAGTGGCAATCACTTTCCTACTATTCGACCTAGAAATCGCTCTACTGCTATCCCTACCATGAGCCCTTCAAACAACAAATCTCCCAATAATAATCAAATCATCTATTGCCTTTATCATTATCCTAATTCTTAGCTTAGCCTACGAATGAACTCAAAAAGGACTAGACTGGGCCGAATTGGTAAGTAGTTTAAATAAAACAAATGATTTCGACTCATTAGATTATGATAACCATACTAACCAAATGACCCCTACCTATATAAATATTATACTAGCATTCACCATTTCACTTCTAGGCATATTAACCTACCGTTCACACCTAATAGCCTCTCTCCTTTGCCTAGAAGGAATGATAATATCACTCTTTATCATAACAACCCTTATCGCCTCAAACATACACTCCCCCTTAGTCAACATTATACCCATCATCCTACTAGTATTCGCCGCTTGCGAAGCAGCAGTGGGCCTTGCCTTACTAATCTCAATCTCCAACACTTATGGACTAGACTACATTCACAGCCTAAACCTGCTTCAATGCTAAAAATAATCATCCCCACAACCATATTACTACCTATAACATGACTCTCCAAAAATAATACAATCTGAATCAACTTAACCACACACAGCCTAACCATCAGCCTCATTCCCTTACTATTCTTTAACCAAACTAACAACAATCTCTTTAACTACTCAACTCATTTATCCTCTGATCCGCTGACAACACCCCTCCTAATGCTAACTGCCTGACTTTTGCCTCTCATAATTATAGCGAGTCAGTACCACCTATACAACGAACCTCCCCCACAAAAAAACTTTACCTTTCTATAATAATCTTCCTACAAATCACCTTAATTCTGACATTCATAGCTACAGAACTAATCATATTCTACATCCTATTTGAAACTACCCTCATTCCTACCCTAATCATCATTACTAAATGAGGCAATCAAGCAGAACGTATCAACGCAAGCATATATTTCCTATTCTGTACACTAACCGGCTCTCTACCCCTACTCATTATATTGATCCACACCTACAACAACACAGGCTCATTGAATATTATACTACTAACACTCACAGACCAAAAACTAACAACCACCTGATCTCACAACTTTACCTGACTAGCATGCATAATAGCTTTCATGACAAAAATACCTCTATATGGCCTACACTTATGACTTCCCAAAGCCCATGTTGAAGCCCCCATTGCAGGTTCAATAGTCCTCGCCGCAGTACTCCTAAAACTGGGTGGCTACGGCATAATACGACTTACTTCCATTCTTAACCCCTTAACAGAATACATAGCCTACCCATTCCTCATGTTATCCCTATGAGGTATAATCATAACAAGCTCAATCTGCCTGTGACAAACAGACCTAAAATCACTCATCGCATACTCTTCTGTAAGCCATATAGCCCTAGTAATTACAGCCTCTCTCATCCAAACTCCCTGAAGCTTCTCTGGTGCAATTACCCTTATAATTGCCCATGGACTCACCTCCTCCATATATTTCTGCCTGGCTAACTCAAACTATGAACGCACCCACAGTCGTACCATACTACTATCTCGAGGACTTCAAATCCTATTCCCATTAATAACCTTTTGATGACTCACAGCAAACCTTATTAACCTTGCCCTACCCCCCACCATCAACCTACTAGGTGAGCTCTTTGTAATCGCAGCCTTATTTTCCTGATACCATATCACTATTATACTAACAGGACTCAATATACTAATTACAGCCCTCTACTCTCTCCACATATTCACCACAATGCAACGAGGAACACTCACACACCATATAACCAACATAAAACCCCCCTTCACACGAGAAAATACACTAGTATTCATACACCTTGCTCCAATTATTCTTCTATCCCTCAACCCTAATATCATCATAGGATTCACTCCTTGTAAATATAGTTTAATCAAAACATTAGATTGTGAATCTAACTATAGAAGCTTACCACTTCTTATTTACCGAGAAAACCTGCAAGGACTGCTAATCCATGCCCCCATACTTAAAATTACGGCTTTCTCAACTTTTAAAGGATAACAGCTATCCATTGGCCTTAGGAGCCAAAAACATTGGTGCAACTCCAAATAAAAGTAATAAACATGCTCACTCCTATTATAATAATAACCCTCACCTTCCTAATTCTTCCAATTCTTGCCACCCTCATCAATCCTGACAAAAAACACTCATACCCAAATTATGTAAAAACAACCGTAATATATGCTTTTATCACTAGCCTCCTTCCAACAACTCTATACATTTTCTCAAACCAAGAAACGACCATTTGAAGTTGACACTGAATAACAAACCAAACATTAGACCTAACACTAAGCTTTAAACTAGACTACTTTTCCATAATATTCATCCCAATCGCACTATTCATCACCTGGTCCATTATAGAATTCTCACTATGGTACATAAGCTCAGATCCAAACATCAACCAATTCTTCAAATATCTCCTTATTTTCCTCACTGCTATACTAATCCTAGTCACTGCTAACAATCTTTTCCAACTCCTCATTGGTTGAGAGGGCGTAGGAATCATATCTTTCCTCTTAATCAGCTGATGACACGCTCGAACGGACACCAATACAGCAGCCATCCAAGCAATTCTATACAACCGCATTGGCGACATTGGTCTTATCCTAGCTATAACATGATTCCTCCTACATTATAACTCATGGGACTTTCAACAAATATTAGCCCTAAATTCCAACTCAAACCTCCTCCCACTGACGGGCCTCCTACTAGCAGCAATAGGAAAATCAGTTCAATTCGGCCTTCACCCCTGACTACCCTCTGCCATAGAAGGCCCAACCCCAGTCTCAGCTCTACTTCACTCCAGCACTATAGTCGTCGCTGGAGCATTCCTACTCATTCGCTTCCACCCTTTAATAGAAAATAACACATTAATCCAAAATCTCACACTATGCCTGGGAGCCATTACTACCCTATTCACAGCCATCTGTGCCCTCACATAAAACGACATTAAAAAAATTGTAGCCTTCTCCACCTCAAGCCAGCTGGGCCTAATAATAGTTACCATTGGCATTAACCAACCATACCTAGCATTCCTACACATCTGCACCCACGCCTTCTTCAAAGCTATACTTTTTATATGCTCCGGATCCATTATTCATAGCCTAAACAACGAACAAGACATTCGAAAAATAGGAGGTCTATTTAAAACAATACCCCTCACCTCAACCTCCCTAACTATTGGCAACCTAGCACTCACAGGAGTACCTTTCCTCACAGGCTTCTACTCTAAAGACCTTATTATCGAAGCCATAAATACATCATATACCAACGCCTGAGCCCTATTTATTACTCTCATTGCCACCTCCCTAACAAGCGCCTATAGTACTCGAACTATTCTCCTCACCCTAACAGGACAACCACACTTCCCAGCCTTAATAAATATCAATGAAAATAAACCCACCTTACTAAACCCAATTAAACGCCTCACAATAGGCAGTATAATTATAGGGTTCCTTATCACCAATAACATTCCCCCTACCTCACTCCCCCCAGCCAACAATACCCCTCTATCTAAAACTCTCAGCCCTATACGCAACTGCCCTAGGCTTCCTAATAGCCCTAGACCTCGCTCTTATAACGAACAAACTAAAAGTAAAAAACCCATCACAAATATTCAAATTCTCCAACATACTAGGATATTATCCCACCACAGTTCACCGTATAATCCCTTATCAAAATCTACTTATAAGTCAAAACCTAACCTTCCTTCTACTAGACTCAACATGACTAGAAAAATCTATACCTAAAATAATTTCACAAACACATACTACTGCTTCCATAACTGTAACCACCCAAAAAGGCATAATCAAACTCTATTTCCTTTCCTTCCTCATCCCCCTTATCCTGACTATACTTCTAATAATATAACCTGTTACCTCGAGTAATCTCAATCACAATATACACGCAAACAAACAACGTTCAACCAGCAACCACCACTAACCAACGCCCATAATCATATAAAGCACCCGCACCAATAGAATCACTCCGAATTAATCCTGACTCCTCCCCCTCAAAAATCACCCAATTACCCATACTAGTAAAACTAACCACCACCACTAACTCATCTAAATTTAAAACCCATAAAACCAACCCCACCTCCATTATTAACCCCATTAAAAGACCCCCTAGAACCTCAAGCCCCGAACCCCATGTCTCAGGATATTCTTCAATGGCCATTGCTGTAGTATAACCAAAAACAACCATTATACCTCCCAGATAAACTAAAAACATCATTAAACCCATATAAGCCCCCCCATAACTTAAAACAATCACACAACCAACCACACCACTGACAATCAATGCTAAACCCCCATAAATAGGAGAAGGCTTAGAAGAGAAACCTACAAACCCCATAACTAATAATACACTTAATGTACATAAAACATATGTCATTGCTTCCATATGGACTCCAACCATAACTAATGATATGAAAAACCATCGATGTACTTCAACTATAAAAGCACTAATGATTCCAATACGCAAATCCAACCCAACCATAAAAATAATCAACTACTCCCTCATCGACCTACCCACCCCATCCAATATTTCCATGTGATGAAACTTTGGCTCACTCCTCGCGACCTGCCTAATTATACAAATTATCACAGGTCTATTCTTAGCAATACACTACTCACCAGATACCTCCTCTGCATTTTCCTCAATCGCACATATCACCTGAGATGTAAATTACGGCTGAATCACCCGCTACCTCCATGCTAACGGCGCCTCCATACTTTTTATCTGCCTCTTTCTACACGTAGGTCGAGGCCTCTACTACGGCTCATATCTTCTCTTAAAAACCTGAAACATTGGCATTGCACTCCTTCTCATAACTATAATAACAGCTTTCATGGGCTATGTACTCCCATGGGGCCAAATGTCATTCTGGGGGGCAACAGTAATCACAAACCTACTATCAGCAGTACCATATATCGGAACTAACCTTGTTCAATGAATTTGGGGTGGGTATGCCATTGATAACCCCACTCTCACACGATTCTTCACCCTACACTTCATCCTACCTTTCATTATCGTCACCCTCACAACCGTACATTTACTATTTCTACACGAAACAAGATCAAACAACCCCTGCGGAATCTCTTCTGACTCAGACAAAATCACCTTCCACCCTTACTACACAATCAAAGATATCCTAGGCCTAGTCCTCCTTCTCTTTATTCTAATAACATTAGTACTACTCTCACCCGACCTCCTAAGCGACCCAGACAACTACACCCCAGCCAACCCACTAAACACTCCTCCACATATCAAACCGGAATGGTATTTTCTATTCGCATACACAATCCTGCGATCTGTCCCCAATAAATTAGGGGGCATACTAGCACTTTTCCTATCAATTCTCATCTTAGCAGTCATCCCTATACTCCACAAATCCAAACAACAAAGCATAATATTCTGCCCACTCAGCCAATTCCTATTCTGATCCCTAATCACAATCCCGCTAACCCTAACCTGAATTGGAAGCCAGCCAATAATCCAACCCTTTATCACTATTGGCCAAATAGCATCTGCAATATACTTCATCACAATTCTAATCCTAATACCATTAACCTCCCTAGTCGAAAACAACTTACTCAAATGAACTTGCCCTTGTAGTATAAATCAATACACTGGCCTTGTAAACCAGAAATGGAATATTTCTCCCCAGGGCAATCAGTTAGAAGTTTTAAAAAATAAAGTTAAAAATCCCGAAAGTAAAACCTGGAAGGAAGAGTTCGAAGAAACTGCTCTCTGACGTGTGCATTCATTACAGAGAGTTAAAGGTTACACTACGTTGCCCAGTTTGGAAACTCTGTGATTGAGGAATCGGTGAAGGGATATTAAGTGGAGCCCGGAGGCTTATGGTGAGAAAGGAAACATCTTAGATGAAAACTGGAGAGAAGATTTTGGGGCAACTCCTTTCTGTTGTGTGTATTCATCTCATATATTTAAATGATTGTTTGGATTGTGCAGTTGAAAACCCTGTTTTAATGGAATCTTAGAAAGGACATTTGGGAACGCTTTTAACAATACGTTGAAAAAGAAATACCTTCCGATGAAATCCAGAAGGAAACATTTTGTGAAACTGCTCTAGCTCACGTGAATTCCACTCGCACAATTAAGCTTCTGTTTTCATTAAGCAGTATTCTAAAACTTATAAGTCAGTCAGCTGAGGGATACACGTTAGTGCTTTGAGTCTCATGGTGAAAGTGGAAATATCTTCAGATAGATACTGGAGAGAAGATTTCCGAGGATCTGCTTTGTGACCTGTGCATTCCTCTCTCAGAGTTACACTTTTCTTCTCATAGAGGATTGGGGAATCTCTTTTGGAGGAAAAGCTACCAGGGGACTTTCAGGAATCTATGGACAGCTACTTGGAAAAAGAAAATATCCTCAGACAACAACTGGAAAGAATATTTCTGTAAAGCTGCTTTGCAATACATATGTCTATTCATCTAACATAGATTAAACTTTCTTTGTATTACGCAGTTTTGAATCGGCGTCACGGATGGATTTGAGAAGGGACATTCGGGAGCACATTCAGGCCTCTGGAGAAATAGGAGATATCTTCAAATACAAACTGGAGAGAATCTTTCTGAGAAACTGCTTTGTGATATGCGCATTCCACTCAGGAAGTTATACCTCTTTTCTCATGAGGCAGTGTTTGAACACTGTTCCTGTAAAACTGAAAAACTGATATTTTGCAGTGCATTGAAGACTATGACGAACAGTGAAATATCCTGAAATAAAACCCAGAACGAAGCATTCCAAGAAACTGCTCTCTGACCTGTGCAATTATTTCAGAGAGTTAAAGCTTACAATACCTTGTCCAGTTTGGAAACTCTGTCTTTGAGGAATCTGTGAAGGGATATTACGTGGCACCTGGAGGCTTGTGGTGAGAAAGCAAACGTTTCCGATGAAAACTGGAGAGAAGCTACTGGAGCAACTGCTTTGTGATGTGTGTATTGAACTCAAAGGGTTAAATCATTCTTTGGAGTGAGCAGTTTGAAGTAACTGTTTCTGTGGAATCTGAGAAAGGACATTTGGGAATGCTCTTAAGAATATGCTGAAAAAGAAATACTCTCCAATAAAAACAAGAAGGAAACTTTCTGTGAAACTGCTCTAGGTCAGGTGAAGTCCACCCACACAGTTAATCTTCTGTTTTCATTGAGTAGTATTGTAACACTGTTTTGGTTTAGTCTGCGAAATGATATTCCATAGCGCTTTGATGCTCACATTGAAAAAGGAAATACCTTCAAATAACAATTGGAGAGAAGATTTCCTAGAAGCTGCTCTGTGACGTATGCATTCCATTCACAGATTTATACTTTTCTTCTCATAGAGGACTATAGAATCACGTGTAGAGTAAACGCTACCAGGGGATATTCGGGAGTATATGGACAGCTATGGTAAAAAAGGAAATATCCTCAGATAAAAACTGGAAAGAAGCTTTCTGTGAAACTGCTTTGGGATAGGTATGTCTAGTAGATAAAGCTTTCTTTCTATTACACAGTTTTGTATCTGCATCGCCAACAGATTCCTGAAGGGACGTTCGGGAGCACATTAAAGCCTCTGGAGAAATAGGAGATATTTTCAGATAAAAACTGGAGAGAATCTTTCTGAGAAACTGCTTTGTGATGTGTGCATTCCACTCAAGGAGTTTTACCATTTTCTCATAAGGCAGTGTTTGAACACTGTTCCTCTAAACCTGAAAAACTGATACTTTGCAGTGCATTGAACACTGCGGCGAACAGTGAAATATCCAGAAACAAAACCCATAAAGAAGCGTTCCAAGAAACTGCTCTCTGAAGTGTGCAATCATTTCAGAGAGTTAAAGCTTACAATACATGTCCAGTTTGGAAACTCTCTCTTTGAGGAATCTTTGAAGGGATATTACGTGACATCCGGAGGCTTGTGGTGAGAAAGGAAATGTGTTCCGATGACAACTGGAGAGAAAGTTTCGGGGCAACTCATTTCTATTGTGTGTATTCATCTCATAGAGTTAAATCATTCTTTGCATTGAGAGTTTCAAATCACTGTTTCATTGGAACCTTAGATAGAATATTTGGGTACACTCTTAAGAATATGTTGAAAAAGAAATACCTTTCGAAAAAAACCAGAAGGAAACATTCTGTGAAACTGCTCTAGGTCACGTGAATTCCAGTCGCACAGTGAAGCTTCTTTTTTCTTTTTTTTTGTAAATAAATTCTACTTTTTATTTAAGCGTGCTCAAACAGGATTTTCTTTTTTTTAATTAATTTATTATTATTATACTTTAAGTTGTAGGGTACATGTGCATAACGTGCAGTTTTGTTACATATGTATACTTGTGCCATGTTGGTGTGCTGTACCCATCAACTCGTCAGCACCCATCATCTCGTCATTTACATCAGGTATAACTCGCAATGCAATCCCTCCCCCCACCCCCTCCCCATGATAGGCCCCGGTGTGTGATGTTCCTTCATTAAGCAGTATTCTAAAAGTGTTTTTGGTTAGTCAGCAATGGGTTACTCGGGAGAGCTTTGAGGCTTACAGTGAAAGCGGAAATATCTTCAGATACATACTGGATAGAAGATTTCTGAGGAGCTGCTTCATGACCCATGCATTCCACTTGCACAGTTACACTTTTCTGCTCATAGAAGATTGGGGCATCCCGTTTGAAGAAAGAGCTACCAGGAGACTTTCAGGATTGTAGGGATGGCTATGGTGAAAAAGAAAATATCCTCAGACCAAAACTGTAAAGAAGCTTTCTTTCTATTATGCAATTTTAAAACTGCATCATGGATGGATTCATGAAGGGATATTCGGGAGCACATTGATGCCTGCGGGGAAAAAGGAGATACCTTCAGATAAAAACTGGAGAGAAGCTTCCTGAGAGACTGCTTTTTGATGTTTGCATACCACTAAGGGAGTTATACCTCTTTTCTCATAAGGCAGTGTTTGACCACTGTTCCTGTTAAATGGAAGAAGTGATATTTTGCAATGTTTTGAAGACTACGGCGAAAAGTGAAATATCCTGAAATAAAACCCAGAAAGAAGCATTCCAAGAAATTGCTCTCTGACGTGTGCATTCATTTCAGAGAGTTAAAGCTTAAACTACGTTGTCCAGTTTGGAAACTCTGTGTTTGAGGAAACTGTGAAGGGATATTAGTGTCGCCAGGAGGCTTGTGGTGAGAAAGGAAACGTCTTCTGACGAAAACTGGACAGAGGCTTTCGGAGCAATTACTTTGTGTTGTGTGTATTCATCTCCTAGAGTAAATCATTCTTTGGATTAAGCAGTTTGAAATCACTGTTTCTGTGGGACCTGAGAAAGGACATTTTGGAACGCTCTTAAGAATATGCTGAAAAAAGAATACCCTCCGGTAAAACCCAGAAGGAAATGTTCTGTGAAACTGCTATATATATGATAGAAAAAAAATTTCCCTATTACGCTGGTTTGAATTTGCGTCATGGACAGATTCATAAAGGGACACTCGGAAGAACATTCAGGCCTGCAGGGAAATAGGAGATATCTGAAGAAAAAAATTGAGGGAAGGTTTCTGAGAAACTGTTTTGTTGTGTGTGCATTCCATTCAGGGAGTTATACCTCTTACAGAGGTTACACTCACGTAAATTCCACTCGCATTGTTTACCTTCTGTTTTCATTGAACAGTATTCTAACACTGTTTTTGATGAGTCAGCTAAGGGATACTCAGGAGCGTTTTGAGACTTACTTGAAAAGGAAAATATCTTCAGATAGACACTGGAGAGAAGATTTCTGAGGAGATTCTATGGGACATGTGCATTCCACTCACAGTTATACTTTTCTTCTCATAGAGGCTTTTGATACCCTGTCTGGTGGAAATGCTACCTGGGGACATTTGAGAGAATATGGACGGCTATGGTGAAAAAGGAAATATCCTCAGACAAAAACTGGAAAGAAGCTTTCTGTGAAATTGCTTTGGGATAGATATGTCTATTCATCTCAGATACATACAATTTTCTTCTATTATGCAATTTTGAATCTGCATCATGGATGGATTCATGAAGGGACAATCCGAAGCACATTCAGGCCTTTGGGGAAATAGGAGATATCTTCAGAAAAAAAATTGGAGAGAAACTTTCTGAGAAACTATTTTGTGATGTGTGCATTCCACTCAGCGAGTTATACCTCTTTTCTCATAAGGCAGTGTTTGAACACTGTTCCTGTAAAACCGAAAAGGTGATATTTTGCAGGGCATTGAAGACTATGGTGAAAGGTAAAAAACCCAGAAATAAAACCCAGAAAGAAGCATTCCAAGAAAGTGCTCTCTGACGTGTGCATTCACTACAGAGAGTTAAAGGTTACACTATGTTGCCCAGTTTGGAAACTCTGTGTTTGAGGAATCTGTGAAGGGATATTAAGTGGCACCCGGAGGCTTGTCATGAGAAAGGAAACGTCTTCTGATGAAAACTGGAGAGAAGATTTCGGAGCAACTCCTTTCTATTGTATGTATTCATCTCATAGAGTTAAATCATTCTTAGGATTGAGCAGTTTGAAATCAGTGTTTTAGTGGAACATTAAAAAGGACATTTGGGTACGCTCTTAAGAATATGCTGATAAAGGAATACCTTCTGGTAAAACCCAGAAGGAAAGTTTCTGTGAAACTGATATAGATCTCATGAATTCCAATCACATAATTAACCTTCTGCTTACATTAAGCAGTATTGTAGCACTGTTTTTGGTGAGACAACTGAAGGATACTCGGGAGTGCTATGAGGCTTATGGTGGAAATGGAAATATATTCAGATAGATACAGGAATGAAGATTTCCGAGGAGCTGCAATGTGACATGTGCATTCCACTCACAGATTTATACTTTTCTTCTCATAGACGATTTTCATACCCCGTTTGGTGAAAAGACTAACAGAGGACATTCAATAGAATATAGACGGCTATGGTGAAAAGGGAAATATCCTCAGACAAAAACTGAGGAGAGGATTTCTGTTAAACTGCTTTTTGATAGATATGTCTATTCATCTCGGATAGATAAAACATTTTTCTATTACGCAGATTTGAATCTGTGTCATGGATACATTCATGAAGGGACACTCGGAAGCACATTCAGGCCTATGGGGAAATAGGAGATATCTTCAGAAAAAAATTGGAGGGAAGATTTCTGAGAAAGTGTTTTGTTGTGTGTGCATTCCACTCAGGGAGTTATATCTGTTTTCACATAAGGCAGTATTTGAACACTGTTCCTGTAAATCTGAAAAGGTGATATTTTGCAGGACATTGAAGCTTACACTACGTTGGAGGACATTGAAGACTATGGTGAAAAATGAAAAACCCAGAAATAAAACCCAGAAGGAAGCATTCCAAGAAACTGCTCTCTGACGTGTGCATACATTTCACAGAGTTAAAGCTTACACTACATTGCCCAGTTTGGAATCTCTGTGTTTGAGGGATCTGTAAAGGGATATTAAGTGTCACCCAGAAGCTTGTGGTGAGAAGGGAAACATCTTCCGATGAAAAGTGGACATAAGCTTTCAGAGCAACTGCTTTGTGATGTGTGTATTCATCTCCTAGAGATAAATTATTCTTTGTATTGAGCAGTTTGAAATCACTGTTTCTGTGGAACCTGAGAAAGGAAATTTGGGAACACTCTTAAGAATATGCTGAAAAAGGAATACCCTCTAGTAAAACCCAGAGGGAAACTTTCTGTAAAAATGCTATAGATCACATCAATTCCACTCGCATAGTTAACCTTCTGTTTTCATTGAGCAGTATACTAACAATGTTTTTGTTGAGACAGCTAAGAGATACTCGGGAGCGCATTGAGACTTATGGTGAAAACGGAAATATCTTCCGATAGATACTGGAGAGAAGATTTCCGAGGAGCTGGTATGTGACATGCGCATTCCACCCACAGAGTTATACTTTTCTTCTCATAGAGGATTTTCGTACTCGTTTGGTGAAAACGCTAACATGGGACATTTGGGAGAATATGGATGGCTATGGTGAAAAAGGAAATATTCTCAGAGAAAAACTGGAAAGAAGCTTCCTGTGAAATTGCTTTGTAATAGATATGTCTATTCATCTCAGATATATTCATTACAGAGAGTTAAAGGTTACACTACGTTGCCCAGTTTGGAAACTCTGTGTTTTGAGGAATCTGTGAAAGGATATTAAGTTGCGCCCAGAGGCTTGTGGTGAGAAGGGAAACGTCTTCTGATGAAAACTGCAGAGAAGATTTCTGAGCAACTCCTTTCTGTTGTGTGTATTCATCTAATAGTCATAAATCATTCTTTAGATTGAGCAGTTTGAAATCACTGTTTTAGTGGAACCCTAGAAAAGACATTTGGGAATGCTCTTAAGAATATGTTGAAAAAGAAATACCTTCTGCTAAAAACCAGAAGGAAACATTCTGTGAAACTACTTTAGGTCACGTGATTTTCAATCACACAGTTAAGCTTCTGCTTTCACTAAGCAGTATTCTAAAACTGTTTAAGGTTACTCAGCAAAGGGATACTCGGGGGCACCTGAGGCTTACTGTGAAAGCGGAAATATCTTCAGATAGATACTGGCGACAAGATTCCCGAGGAGCTGCTTTGTGACCTGTGCATTCCACTCACAGTGTTATACTTTTCTTCTCATAGAGGAGTGGGGAATCCTGTTTGGAGAAAAAGCTAGCAGGGGAAATTTGGGATTCTATTGACGGCTGTGGTGAAAAAGGAAATATCCTCAGACCAAAACTGGAAAGAAGCTTTCTGTGAAACTGCTTTGGGATAGGTATGTCTAGTAAATAAAGCTTTCTTTCTATTACACAGTTTTGAAACTGCGTCATGGACGGTTTCGCGAAGGGACATTTGGTTGCACATTCAGGCCTGTGGGGGAAAAGGAGATATTGTCAGATAAAAAGTGTAGAGAAGCTTTCTGAGAGACTGCTTTTTGATGTTTGCATTCCAGTCAGGGAGTTATACCTCTTTGTTCATGAGGCAGTGTTTCAACACTGTTCCTGAAAAACTAAATAAGGGATATTTTGCAGTGCTTTGAAGACTATGGCAAAAAGTGAAATATGCTGAAATAAAACACAGAAAGATGTGTTCCACTAAATTGCTCTCTGATGGGTGCATTCATTTCAGAGATTTAAAGCTTACACTACGTTGCCAAGTTTGGAAACTCTGTGTTTGAGGAATCTATGAAGGGACACTAAGTGGCGCCTGGAGGCTTGTGTTGAGAAAGCAAACGTCTTCTGGTGAAAACTGGACAGAAGCTTTCGAAGCAAATTGTTTGTGATGTGTATATTCATCTCCTAGAGTTAAATCGTATTCTGGATTGAGCAATTTGAAATCACTGTTTCTGTGGAACCTGAGAAGGGACATTTGGGAACGCTCTTAAGAATATGCTGAAAAAGGAATGCCCTCCGGTAAAACCCAGAAGGAAACCATCTGTGAAACTGCTATAGGTCACGTGAATTCCATTTCACATAGTTAACCTTCTGTTTTCATTGAGCAGTATTCTAACACTGTTTTTGGTTACTCAGCTAAGGAATACTCAGGAGTGCATTGAGGCTTATGGTGAAAACGGAAATAACCTCAGTAGATACTGGAGAGAAAATGTCCGAGGAGCTGCTATGTGACGTGGGCATTCCACTCACAGAGTTATACTTTTCTTCTCATAGAGGATTTTGGTACCCCGTTTGGTGAAAACGCTACAAGGTGACATTGGGGAGTATATGGATGGCTATGGTGTAAAAGGAAATATTCTCAGAAAAAAACTGGAAACAAGCTTTCTGTGAAATTGCTTTGTCATAGATATGTCTATACATCTCAGATAGATAAAACTTTTTTGTATTACGCAGCTTAGAATCTGTGTCATGGACGGATTTGTGAAGGGACACTCGAAAGCACATACAGGCCTGTGGGGAAATAGGAGATATCTTCAGAAAAAAAATTGGAGAGAAGCTTTCTGAGAAACTCTTTTGTGATGTGTGCATTCCACTCAGGAGTTATACCTCTTTTCCCTTCAGTCAGTGTTTGAACACTGTTCCTGTAAAACTGAAAAAGTGATATTTTGCAGGGCATTAAAGACAATGGCGAAAAGTGAAAAACCCGGAAGTAAAACCCAGAAGGAAGCCTTCCAGGAAACTGCTCTCTGCCGTGTGCATTCATTACAGAGAGTGAAAGCTTACACTACATTGCCCAGGTTGGAAAGTCTGTGATTGAGGAATCAGTGAAGGGATATTAATGGGCGCCCTGAGGCTTATGGTGAGAAAGCAAACTTCTTAGATGAAAACTGGAGAGAAGATTATGGGGCAACTCTTTCTGTTGTGTGTATTCATCTCACAGAGTTAAATCATTCTTTGGATTGAGCAGTTTGAAATCACTGTTTTAGTGGAATCTTAGAAAGGATATTTGGGAACGCTCTTAGTAATAAGTAGAAAAGAAATACTTTCTGATGAATACCAGAAGGAAACATTCTGTGAAATTGCTCTAGCTCACGTGAATTCCACATGCATAGTTAAGCTTCTATTTTCATTAAGCAGTATTCTAAAACTGTTTTAGGTTAGTCAGCTAAGGGATACTCAGGAGCGCTTTGAGGCTTACGGTGAATATGGAAATAACTTCAGATAGGTACTGGAGAGAAGATATCCAAGGAGCTGCTATGTGACGTGTGCATTTCACTCACAGAGTTATACTTTTCTTCTCATAGGGGATTTTGGTAACCTGTTTGGTGAAAACGCTACCAGGGGACATTTGGTAGTATATGGACGGCTATCATGGAAAAGGAAACATCATCAGATAAAAACTGGAAAGAAATTTTCTGCGAAACGGCTTTGGGATAGGTATGTCTAGTCATCTCACATAGATAAAGCTTTCTTTCTATTACACAGTTTTGAAACTGTGTCATGGACGGATTCGTGAATGGACATTCGGGAGCACATTCAGGCCTGTGGGAAAAAAGATGGTATCTTCAGATAAAAACAGAAGAGAAGCTTTCTGAGAGACTGCTTTTTGATGTTTGCATTCCACTCAGGGAGTTATAGCTCTTTTTTCATAAGCCAGGGTTTGAACACTGTTCCTGTAAAACCGAATAAGTGATATTTTGCAGTGCTTTGAAGACTACGGCAAAAAGTGAAATATCCTAAAATAAAACACACAAAGAAGCATTCCAAGAAATTGCTCTTTGACGCGTGCATTCATTTCAGAGAGGTAAAGCGTACACTACATTGCCCAGTTTGGAAACTCTGTGTTTGAGGAATCTGTGAAGGGATATTAAGTGTCTATCGGAGGCTTGTGGTGAGAAAAGAAACGTCTTCTGATGAAAACTGGACAGAAGATTTCGGAGCAAGTGCTTTGTGATGTGTGTATTCATCTCCTAGAATTAAATCATTTTTGGATTGAGCAGTTTGAAATCACTGTTTCTGTGAAACCTGAGAAAAGACATTTGGGAAAGCTCCTAAGAACATGCTGAAAAAGGAATACCCTCTGGTATAACTCAAAAGGAAATCTTCTGTGAAACTGCTATAGGACACGTGAATTCCACTCGCATAGTTAAACTTCTGCTTTCATTGAGCAGTATTCTAACATTGTTTTTGGTTAGTCAGCTAAGGGATACTCTGGAGTGCTTTGAGGCTTATGGGGAAAGCGGAAATATCTTCAGATAGATACTGGAGAGAAGATTTCCGGGGAGCTGCTTAGTGACCTGTGCATTTCACTCACAGAGTTACACTTTTCTTCTCATAGAGGATTGGGGAATCCCGTTTGGAGAAAAAGCTACCAGGGGACTTTCAGGATTCTATGGACAGCTGTTTTGAAAAAGGAAATATCTTCAGACAATAACTGGAAAGATTTATGTGAAACTGCTTTGGGTAAGATATGTCTATTCATCTCACATAGATAAACCTTTCTTTCTATTACACAGTTTTGAATCTGCATCACAGATGGATTCGCAAAGGGACATTCGGGAACACATTCAGCCCTCTGGAGAAATAGGAGATATCTTCAGTTAAAACATGGAAAGAATCTTTCTGAGAAACTGCTTTGTGATGTGTGCATTCCATTGAGGGAATTATACCTCTTTTCTTGTAAGGTGTGTTTAAACAATGTTCCTGTAAAACTGAAAAAGTGATACTTTGCAGTGCATTGAAGACTATGGCGAACAGTGAAATATCCTGAAATAAAACCCAGAAAGAAGCATTCCAAGAAACTGCTCTCTGACGTGTGCAATCATTTCAGAGAGTTAATTTTGAAATACTTTGAACAGTTTGGAAACTCTGTCTTTGAGGAATCTGTGAGGGGATACTAAGTGGCGCCCAGAGGCTTTTGGTGAGAAAGAAAATGCCTTCCGATGAAAACTTGACAGAAGCTACCAGAGCAACTGCTTTGTGATTGGTGTATTCAACTCATAGAGTTAAATCATTCCTTGAACTGAGCAGTTTGAAATCACTGTTTCTATGGAATCTGAGAAAGGACATTTGTGAACGCTCTTAAGAATATACTGAAAAAGATATATTCTCCAATAAAAACCAGAAGGAAACTTTCTGTGAAACTGCTCTAGGTCATGTGAAGTCCACTCGCACAAGTAAGTTTCTGTTTTCATTGAGCAGTATTGTAACACTCTTTTTGTTTAGTCTGTGAAGTGATATTCCGTAGCGCTTTGAGGCTTATGGTGAAAAAGGAAATACCTTCAGATAACAACTGGAAAGAAGATTTCCCAGAAGCTGCTCTGTGACGTGTGCATTCCATGCACAGAGTTATACTTTTATTCTCATAGAGGATTTGGGAATCGCGTTTGGAATAAACACTATCGGGGACACTCCGGAGTATATGGATATCTATGGTGAAAAAGGAAATATCCTCAGACAATAACGGGAAAGAAGCTTTCTGTGAAACTGCTTTGGGATAGGTATGTCTAGTCATTTCACATAGATAAAGCTTAATTTCTATTATGCAGCTTTGAAACTGCATCATGGACGGATTTGCGAAGGGACACTTGGAAGCACATTTGACCTGTGGGGAAAAAGGAGATATCTTCAGATAAAAACTGCAGAGAAGCTTTCTGAGAGACTGCTTTTTATGTTTGCATTGCACTCAGGGAGTTATACCTCTTTTTTCTTAAGGCAGTGCTTGAACACTCTTCCTGTAAAACTGAATAAGTGATATTTTACAGCGCACTGAAGACTGTGGTAAAAAGTGAAATATCCTGAAATAAAACCCAGAAATAAGCGTTCCAAGAAATTACTCTCTGATGTGTGCATTCATTTCAGAGAGTTAAAGCTTACACAACGTTGCCCGGTTTGGAAACTCTGTGTTTGAGGAGTCTGTGAAGGGATATTTAGTGTCGCCCAGAGACTGTGGTGAGAAAGGAAATGTCTTCCGACAAAAACTGGACATAAGCTTTTGGAGCAACTGCTTTGTGATGTGTGTATTCATCTCGTAGAGTTAAATCATTCTTTGGATTGAGCAGTTTGAAATCACTGTTTCTATGGAACTTGAGCAGGGACATTTGGGAAAGCTCTGAAAAATATGCTGAAAAAGTAATACGCTCCGGTGAAACCCAGAAAGAAACTTTCTGTGAAACTGCTATGGGTCATGTGAATTCCATCCGCATAGTTAACCTTCTGTTTTCATTAAGCAGTATTCTAAATCTGTTTTCAGTTAGTCAGCTAAGGGATACTCGGGAGCGCTTTGAGGCTGACGGTGAAAGTGGAAATGACTTCAGATAGAATCTGGAGAGAAGATTTCTGAGTAGCTGCTTTGTGACCTGTGCATTCCACTCACAGGTTAACACTGCTCTTCTCATAGAGGATTGGGGAATCTCATTTAGAGAAAAAGCTACCTGCGGCTTTTAGGATTCCTTGGACAGCTAAGTGGAAAAAGGAAATATCCACAGACAAAAACTGGAAAGAAGATTTCTGTGAAACTGCTTGGGGATAGATATGTCTATTTATCTCACTTAGATGAAACTATCTTTCTATTACATAGTTTTTATCTGTGTCACGGACGGATTCACAAAGGGACATTTAGGAGCACTTTCAGGCCTCTGGAGAAATAGGAGACATCTTCAGTTAAAAATTGGAGAGAATCTTTCTAAGAAGCTGCTTTGTGATGTGCACGTTCCAATCAGGGAGTTATACTTATTTTCTTATAAAGTAGTGTTTGAAAACTGTTCCTGTAAAACTGAAAAACTGATACTTTGCAGTGCATTGAAGACTACGGCCAATAGTGAAATATCCTGAAACAAAAACCAGAAAGAATCTTTCCAAGAAACTGCACTCTGAAGTGTGCAATGATTTTAGAGAGTTAAAGCTTACAATTCGTTGTCCAGTTTGGAAACCCTGTCTTTGAGGAATCTGTGAAGGGATATTACGTGGCGACCAGAGGCTTGTGGTGAGAAAGGGAATGTCTTCCAATGTAAACTGGAGAGAAGCTATGAGAGCAACTGCTTTGTGATGCGTGTATTCAACTCATAGAGTTAAATCATTCTTTGGACTGAGCAGTTTGAAATCACTGTTTCTGTGGAATCTGAGAAAGGACATTTGGGAACGCTCTTAAGAATAGGCTGGAAAAGGAATACTCTCCAACAAAAACCAGAGGGAAACTTTCTGTGAAACTACTCTAGGTCACGTGAAGTCCACTCGCACAGTTAAGCTTCTGTTTATATTGAGCAGTATTGTAACACTGTTTTTGTTTAGTTTGCAAAGTGATATTCGGTAGTGCTTTGAGGCTTATGGTGAAAAAGTAAACAACTTCTGGTAACAACTGGAGAGAAGATTTCCCAGAAGCTGCTTTGTGACGTTTGCATTCCACTCACAGAGTTATCCTTCTCTTCTTATAGAGGATTGGGTACCCTTTTGGAATAAACACTAATAGGGGACATTCGGGAGTATATGGATGGCTACGGTGAAAAAGGAAATATCCTCAGACTTAAACGAGAAAGAAGCTTTCTGTGAAACTGTGCAACTGCTTTGGGATAGGTGTGTCTAGTCATCTCACATAGACAAAGCTTTCTTTCTATCATGCAGTTTTGAAACTCTGTCACGGATGGATTCGCGAAAAGACATTCTGGAGCACATTCAGGCCTGTGGGGAAAATGGAAATATCTTCCAATAAAAACTGGACAGAAACTTTCTGACAGACTGTTTTTGATATTTGCATTCCACTCAGGGATTTATACCTCTTTATTCATAGGGCAGTGTTTGAACACAGTCCTTGTAAAACTGAAAAACTGATACTTTGCAGTGCATTGAAGACTACGGCTAACAGTGAAATACCCTGAAATAAAACCCATAAAGAAGCGCTCCAAGAAACTGGGCTCTGACATGTGCAATCATTTCAGAGAGTTAAGGCTTACAATACGTTGTCCAGTTTTGAAACTCTGCCTTTGAATAATCTGTGAAGGGATACTACATGGCGCCCGGAGGTTTGTGGTGAGAAAGGAAACGTCTTCTTACGAAAACGGGACAGAAGCTTTCACAGCAACTGCTTTGCGATGTGTGTTTTCATCTCATAGAGTTAAATCATTCTTTGGATTGAGTAGTTTTAAATCACTGTTTCAGTGGAACCTGAGAGAGGACATTTGGGAATGCTCTAAAGAATATGCTGAAAAAGGAATACCCTCTGGTAAAACCCAGAAGGAAATGTTCTATGAGACTGCTATATCTAAGATAGAAAAAAACTTTTCTCTATTATGCACTTTTGAATCTGCATCATGGACGGATTCGTGAAGGGACACTCGAAAGCACATTCAGGCCTGTGGGAAAATAGGAGATATCTTCAGAGAACAATTAGAGGGATGCTTTCTGAGAAACTGTTTTGTCGTGTGTGCATTCCATTCAGGCAGTTATACCTTTTACATGAGGTTACACTCACGTGAATTCCACTCGCATTGCTTACCTTCTGTTTTCATTGAGCAGTGTTCTAACACTGTTTTTGGTGAGTCAGCTAAGGGAATCTCTGGAGCACTTTGAGGCTTATGGTGAAAACGGAAATATCTTCAGATAGATACTGGAGAGAAGATTTCCAAAGAGCTGCTATGTGACGTGTGCATTCCACTCACAGAGTTATCCTTTTCTTCTCATAGAGGATTTTGGTACCCTATTTTGTGAAAACGCTACCAGAGGACATTCAGAAGTATATGGACGGCTATGGAGAAAAAGGAAATATCTTCAGACAAAAACTGGAAAGAAGCTTTCTGTGAAATTGCTTTGGGATAGATATGTCTATTCATCCCAGATAGATAAAATTTTTTTCTGTCATGCAGTTTTGAATCTGTGTCATGGTTGGTTCCTTGAAGGGACAATCGGAAGCACGTTCAGGCCTGTGGGGAAATAGGAGATATCTTCAGAAAAAAATTGGAGAGAAGCTTTCTGAGAAACTGTTTTGTGATGTGTGCATTCCAATCAGGGAGTTATACCTCTTTTTTCATAAGGCATTGTTTGAACACTGTTCCTGTAAAACTGAAAAGGTGATATTTTGTAGGGCAATGAAGACTATGGCGAAAGGTAAAAAACCCGGAAGTAAAACCAAGAAAGAAGCGTTCCAAAAAACTGATCTCTGACGTGTGCATTCATTACAGAGAGTTAAAGGTTACACGATGTTGCCCAGTTTGAAATCGCCTTGTTTGAGGATCTGTGAAGGGATATTAAGTGGCGCCTGGAGACTTATAGTGAGAAGGGAAACGTCTTCTGATGAAAACTGGAGAGAAGATTTTGGGACAACTCCTTTCTGTTGTGTGTATTCATCTCATAGAGTTAAATCATTATTTGTATTGAACAGTTTGAAATCACTCTTTCAGTGGAACATGAGAAAGGATATTTGGCAGCACTCTAAAGACTATGCTGAAAAAGGAATACCCTCCGGTAAAACCCAGAAGGAAACTTTCTGTGAAACTGCTATATCTAAGATAGAAAAAACTTTTCTCTATTATGCTGTTTTGAATCTGTGTCATGGAGGGATGCATAAAGAGACACTCGGAAGCACGTTCAGGCCTGTGAGGAAATAGGAGATATCTTCAGAGAACAATTGGAGGGAAGCTTTCTGAGAAAATGTTTTGTTGTGTGTGCATTCCACTCAGGGAGTTATAACTCTTACGTGAGGTTACACTCACATGAATTCCACTCGCATAGTTTACCTTCTGTTTTCATTGGGCAGTATTCTAACACTGTTTTTGGTGAGTCAGCTAAGGGATACTCGGGAGCGGTTTGAGGCTCATGGTGAAAACGGAAATATTTTCAGATAGATACTGGAGAGAAGATTTCCGAGGAGCTGCTATTTGACGTGTGCATTCCAGTCACAGAGTTATACTTTTTTTCTCATAGACGATTTTGGTACCCTGTTTTGTGAAAATGCTACCAGGGGACATTCGGGAGTATATGGACGGCTGTGGTGAAAAAGGAAATATCCTCAGACAAAAACTGGAAAGAAGCTTTATGTGAAATTGCCTTGGGAGAGATATGTCTATTCATCCCAGATAGATAAAACTTTTTTTATTACGCACTTTTGAATCTGTGTCATGAATGGTTTTGTGAAGGGACACTCAGAAGCACATTCAGGCCTATGGGGAAATAGGAGATATCTTCAGAAAAAAATTGGAGAGAAGCTTTCTGAGAAACTGTTTTGTGATGTGTGCATTCCACTCAGGGAGTTATACTTCTTTTCTCATAAGGCATTGTTTGAACTGTGTTCGTGTAAAACTGAAAGTGTGATATTTTGCAGGGCAATGAAGACTATGGTGAAAGGTAAAAAACCCGGAAGTAAAACCCAGAAAGAAGCGTTCCAAAAATCTGATCTCTGACGTGTGCATTCATTACAGAGAGTTAAAGGTTACACGATGTTGCCCAGTTTGGAATCCCTGTGTTTGAGGAATCTGTGAAGGGATATTAAGTGGCGCCCGGAGGCTTATAGTGAGAAAGGAAATGTCTTCTAATGAAAACTGGAGAGGAGATTTGGGGACGACCCCTTTCAGTTGTGTGTATTCATCTCATAAATTTAAATCATTTTTTGGATTTAATAGTTTGAAATCACTCTTTCAGTGGAACATGAGAAAGGACATTTTACAACAGTCTAAAGATTATGCCAAAAAAGGAATACCCTCCGGTAAAACCCAGAAGGAAACTTTCTGTGAAACTGCTATATCTAAGATAGAAAAAACTTTTCTCTATTATGCAGTTTTGAATCTGCATCATGGACGGATTAGTAAAGGGACACTCGGAAACACATTCAGGCCTGTGGGGAAATAGGAGATATCTTCAGAGAACAATTGGAGGGAAGCTTTCTGAGAAACTGTTTTGTTGTGTGTGCATTCCACTCAGGGAGTTATAACTCTTACGTGAGGTTACACTCATGTGAATTCCACTCGCATAGTTTACCTTCTGTTTTCATTGAGCAGTATTCTAACACTGTTGTTGGTGAGTCAGCTAAGGGATACTTGGGAGTGGTTTGAGGCTTATGTTGAAAATGGAAATATCTTCAGATAGATACTGGAGAGAAGATTTCCGAGGAGCTGCTATGTGATGTGTGCATTCCAGTCACAGAGTTATACTTTTTTTCTCATAGATGATTTTGGTACCCTGTTTTGTGAAAACGCTACCGGGGACATTCGGGAGTACATGGATGGCTACGGTGAAAAAGGAAATATCCTCAGACAAAAACTGGAAAGAAGCTTTATGTGAAATTGCTTTAGGATAGATATGTCTATTTATCTCAGATAGATAAAACTTTTTTCTATTACGCAGTTTTGAATCTGCATCATGGACGGTTTCGTGAAGGGACACTCAAAAGCACATTCAGCCCTGTGGGGAAATAAGAGATATCTTCAAAAGAAAATTGGAGAGAAGCTTTCTGAGAAACTGCTTTTGTGATGTGCGCATTCCACTTAGGGAGTTATACTCTGTTCTCATAAGGCAGTGTTTGAACAGTGTTCCTGGAAAACTGAAAAACTGGTACATTGCAATGCATTGAAGACTACAGCGAACAGTGAAACATCCTGAAAAAAACACAGAAAGAAGTGTTCCAAGAAACTGCTATCTGACGTGTGTAATGATTTCAGAGAGTTAAAGCTTACAATACATTTTCCAGTTTGTAAACTCTGTCTTTGAGGAATCTGTGAAGGGATATTTCGTGGCGCCTGGAGGCTCGTGGTGAGAAATGAAACGTCTTCTGATGCAAACTGGAGAGAAGCTATCAGAGCAACTGCTTGGTGATGTGGGTATTCAACTCATTGACTTAAAACATTCTTTGGACTGAGCTGTTTGAAATCACTGTTTCTGTGGAATGTGAGAAAGGACATTTGAGAATGCTCTTAAGAATTTGCTGAAAAAATAAATACTCTCCAATAAATCCAGAAGAAAACTTTCTGTGAAACTGTTTTAGGTCACGTGAAGTCCACTCGCACAGTTTAGCTTCTGTTTTCATTGAGCAGTATTGTAACACTGTTTTTGTGTTGTCTGCAAAGTGATATTCAGTAGCACTTGGAGGCTTACAGTGAAAAAGAAAATACCTTCAGAAACAATTGGAGAGAAGATTTCCCAGAAGCTGCTTTGTGACGTGTGCATTCCACTCACAGAGTTATACTTTTCTTCTCTTAGATGATTTGGGAATCACGTTTAGAGTAAACACTTCCAATGGACATTCGGGAGTATATGGACGGCTATGGTGAAAAAGGAAATATCGTCAGACAAAAACTGGAAAGAAGCTTTCTGTGAAACTTCTTTGGGATAGGTATGTCTAATCATCTCACATAGATAAAGCTTTCTTTCTGTTTCGCAGTTTTAAAACTGTGTCATGGACAGATTCTCGAATGGACATTATGGAACACATTCAGGTCTGTGGGAAAAAGGAGATATCTTCAGATAAAAACTGGAGAGAAGCTTTCTGAGAGACTGCTTTTTGATGTTTGCATTCCACTCAGGGAGTTATACCTCTTTTTCATAAGGCAGTGTTTGAACACTGTTCCTGTAAAACTGAATAAGTGATATTTTGCAGTGCATTGGAGACTACAGCAAAAAGTGAAATATCCTGAAATAAAACCCAGAAAGAAGCGTTCCAAGAAATTGCTCTCTGACGTGTGCATTCATTTCAGAGAGTCAAATCATAAACTACTTTTCCCAGTTTGGAAAATCTGTGTTTGAGGAATCTTTAAAGGGATATTAAGTGTCGCCTCCAGGTTTGTGGTGAGAAAGGAAACGACTTCCGACGAAAACTGGACAGAAGCTTTCAGAGCAACTGTTTTGTGAAGCGTGTATTCATCTCATAGAGTTAAATCAGTCTTTGGATTGAGCAGTTTGAAATCACTGTTTCTGTGAAACATGAGAAAGGACATTTGGGAACGCTCTTAAGAATCTGCTTAAAAAGGAATACCCTCCGGTAAAACCCAGAAGGAAACATTCTGTGAAACTTCTATAGGACACGTGAATTCTACTTGCATAGTTACCCTTCTTTTTTCATTCAGTAATATTCCAACACTGTTTTAGGTTAGTCAGCTAAGGGATAATCGGGAGGGCTTTGAGGCTTACGGTGAAAATGGAAATACCTTCAGATAGATACTGGAGAGAAGATTTCTGAGAAGCTGCTATGTGACGTGTGCATTCCACTTACAGATTTATACTTTTCTTCTCATAGAGGGTTTTGGTACCCCGTTTGTTGAAAAGGCTACCAGGGGACATTCAGGACTATATGGACCGCTATTTTGAAAAAGAAAATATCATCAGACAAAAACTGGAAAAAAGCTTTCTATGAAATTTCTTTGGGATAGATATGTCTATTCATCACATATAGATAAAACTTTTTTCTGTTATGCAGTTTTGAATCTGTGTCATGGAGGGATTCTTGAAGGGACTACCGGAAGCATATTCAGGCCTGTGGGGAAATAGGAGGTATCTTCAGAAAAATATTGGAGAGAAGCTTTCTGACAAACTGTTTTGTGATGTGTGCATTCCACTTAGGGAGTTATACCTTTTTTCTCATAAGGCAGTGTTTGAACACTATTCCTGTGAAACTGAAAAGGTGATATTTTCAGGGCATTGAAGACTATGGCCAAAAGTGAAAAACCCAGAAATAAAACCCAGAAAGAAGTGTTTCAAGAAACTGTTCTCTGAAGTATGCATTCATTACCGAGACATAAAGGTTACACTACCTTGTCCAGTTTGGCAACTCTGTGTTTGAGGAATCTGTGAAGGGATATTAAGTGGCACCCAGAGGCTTGTGGTGAGAAAGGAAACGTCTTCTGATGAAAATTGGAGAGAAAATTTCGGGGCAACTCCTTTCTGTTGTGTGTCTTCATCTCATAGAGAAAAATCATTCTTTGGATTGAGCAGTTTGGCATCAATATTTTAGTGGAACCTTAGAAAGCACATTTGGGAATGCCATTAATAATCTGTTGCAAAAGAAATACCTTCTGCTAAAAACCAGAAGGAAACATTCTGTGAAACTGCTCTAGGTCACATGAATTTCAATCGCACAGTCAAGCTTCTCTTTTCATTAAGCAGTATTATAAACCTGTTTTAGGTTAGTCAGCTAAGGGATACTCGGGATCGATCTGAGGCTTACGGTGAAAGTGGAAATATCTTCAGATAGATACTGGAGATAATATTTTCTAGGAGCTGCTTTGTGACCTGTGCTTTCCACTCAAAGAGATACACTTTTCTTCTGAAAGAGGATTGGGTAATCCCATTTTGAGAAAAAGCTATTAGGTGACTTTCGGGATTCTATGGATGGCTATTTTGAAAAAGGAAATATCCTCAGAAAAAAACTGGAAAAAAGATTTCTGGAAACTGCTTTGGGATAGATGTGTCTATTCATCTCACATAGACAAAACTTTCTTACTGTTACGTAGTTTTCAATTTGTGTCACGGACGGATTCGTGAAGGGACATTTGGGAGCACACTGAGGCCACTGGAGGAATAGGAGATATCTTCAGATAAAAACTGGAGAGAATCTTTCTCAGAAACTGCTTTGTGATGTGCGCATTCCACTCAGGGAGTCATACCTCTTTTTACAAAAGGCAGTGTTTGAACACTGTTCCTGTAAAGGTGAAAAACTGATACTTTGCAGTGCATTGAAGACTATGGCGAACAGTGAAATATCCTCAAAAAAAAAAAAAACACAGAAAGAAGCGTTCCAACAAACTGCTGTCTGACGTGCGCAATCATTTCAGAAAGTTAAAGCTTACAATACATTGTCCAGTTTGGAAACTCTATCTTTGAGGAACCTGGGAAGGGATATTACGTGGCGCACGGAGGCTTGTGGTGACAAAGGAAACATCTTCCGATGAAAACTGGAGAGAAGCTATTGGAGCAATTGATTTGTGATGCATGTATTCAACTCATAGAGTTAAATCATTCTTCAGACTGAGCAGTTTGAAATCACTGTTCCTGTAGAATCTGAGAAAGGACATTTGGGAACACTCTTAAGAATATGCTCAAAAAGAAATACTCTCCAATAAAAACCAGAAGGAAACTTTCTGTGAAATTGCTCTAGGTCACATGAAGTCCACTCGCACAGTTAAGCTTCTGTTTTCGTTGAGCAGTATTGTAACACTGCTTTTGTTTAGTCTGCGAAGTGATATTCCGTAGCACTTTGAGGCTTATGGTGAAAAAGGAAATACCTTCAGATAACAACTGGAGAGAAGATTTCCCAGAAGCTACTTTGTGACGTGTGCATTCCACTCACAGAGTTATACCTTTCTTCTCATAGAGGATTGAGGTATCGCATTTGGAGTAAAGGCTACCCAGGGACATTCGGGAGTACATGGACGGCTATGGTGAAAAAGGAAATATCCTCAGACAAAACTGGTAAGAAGCTTTCTGTGAAACTGCTTTGTGATAGGTATGTCTAGTCATCTCACATAGAAAAAGGTTTCTTTCTATCACGCAGTTTTGAAACTGCGTCATGGACAGATTCAGGAAGGGACATTCGGGGAGCACATTCAGGCCTGTGGGGAAAAAGTAGATCTCTTCAGATAAAAACAGGAGAGAAGCTTTCTGAGAGACTGCTTTTTGATGGTTGCATTCCACTCTGGGAATTATACTTCTTTTTTCATAAGGTAGTGTTTGAACACTGTTCCTGTAAAACTGAATAAGTGATATTTTACAGCGCATTGAAGACTATGGTGAAAAGTGAAATATCCTGAAATAAAACCCACAAAGAAGCTTTCCAAGAAACTGGACTCTGACGTGTGCAATCATTTCATAGAGTTAAGGCTTACATTATGTTGTCCAGTTTGGAAACTCTGCCTTTGAGGAATCTGTGAATTGATATTATGTGGCGCCCAGTGGCTTGTGGTGAGAAAGAAAATATCTTCCGACGAAAACTGGACTGAGGCTTTCGCAGCAACTGTTTTGTTATGTGTGTATTCATCTCATAGGGTTAAATCATTCTTTGGATTGAGCAGTTTGAAATCACTGTTTCAGTGGAACCTGAGAAAGGACATTTGGGAACACTCTAAAGAATATGCTGAAAAAGGAATACCCTCCAGTAAAACCCAGAAGGAAACTTTCTGTGAAACTGCTGTATCTAAGATAGAAAAAACTTTCCTCTATGATACAGTTTCGAATCTGCATCATGGACGGATTCGTGAAGGGACACTCGGAAGCACATTCAGACCTCTAGGGAAATAGGAGATATCTTCAGAAAAATATTGGAGGGAAGCTTCCTGAGAAACTGTTTTGCTGTGTGTGCATTCCACTCAGGGAGTTATACCTCTTACGTGAGGATACATTCACGTGAATTCCACTCGCATAGTTTACCTTCTGTTTTCATTGAGCAGTATTCTAACACTGTTTTTGATGAGTCAGTTAAGGGATACTCGGGAGGGTTTGAGGCTTACAGTGAAAACAGAAATATCTTCAGATAAATACTGGAGAGAAGATTTCCGAGGAGCTGCTATGTGACAAGTGCATTCCACTCACAGAGTTATACTTTTCTTCTCATAGAGGATTTGGGTACCCTGTATGTGAAAACGCTACCAGGGGACATTAGGAAGTATGTGGATGGCTATGGTGAAAAAGGAAATATCCTCAGAAAAAAACTGGAAAGAAGCTTTCTGTGAAATTGCTTTGGAATAGATATGTCTATTCATCTCAGATAGGTAAAAGTTTTTTCTTTTAAGCAGTTTTGAATCTGCATCATGGACGGATTCCAGAAGGGACACTCGGAGGCACATTCAGGACTGTGGGGAAATAGGAGATATCTTCAGGAAAAAAATAGAGAGAAGCTTTCGGAGAAACTTTTTTGTAATGTGTGCATTCCACTCAGGGAGTTATATCTCTTTTCTCATAAGGCAGTGTTTGAACACTGTTCCTGTAAAACTGTAAATGTGATATTTTGTAGGGCATTGAAGTCGATGACAAAAAGTGAAAAATCCGGAAATAAAACCCAGAAAGAAACGCTCCAATAAACTGCTCTCTGAAATGCGCATTCATTACAGTGAGTTAAAGGTTACACTACGTTGACCTATTTGGAAACTCTTTGTTTGAGGAATGTGTGAAGGGATAATAAGTGATGCCCAGAGGCTTGTGGTGAGAAAGGAAACGTCTTCTGATGAAAACTGGAGAGAAGATTTCGGAGCAACACCTTTCTGTTGTGTATATTCATCTCATAGAGTTAAATCATTCTTTGGATTGAGCAGTTTGAAATCACTGTTTTAGTGGAACCTTAGAAAGGACATTTGAGAACGCTCTTTAGAATATGTTGAAAAATAAATACCTTCTGAACAAAACCAGAAGGAAACATTCTGTGAAACTGCTCTAGGTCATGTGAATTCCACTTGCACCGTTAAGCTTCTGTTTTCATTAAGCATTATTCTAAAACTGTTTTAGGTTAGTCAGGTAGGGACACTCGGGAGCACTTTGAGTCTTAAGGTGAAAGTGGAAATATCTTCTGATAGATACTGGAGAGAATATTTCCGAAAAGCTGCTTTGTGACCTGTGCATTCCACTCACAGATTTACACTTTTCTTCGCATACAGAATTGGAGAACCCAGGTTAGAGAAACAGCTACCAGGGAACGTTTGGGATTCTATGGATGGCTATGGGGAAAAAGGAAATATCCTCAGACAAAAACTGGAAAGGAGATTTCTGTGAAACAGCTATGGGAGAGATATGTCTATTCATCTAACATAGATAAAACTTTTTTTTTATTACGCAGTTTTGAATCTGTGTCAAGGACGGATTTGTGAAGTGACATTCGGGAGCACATTGAAGCCTTGGAGAAATAGGAGATAACTTCAGATAAGAACTGGAGAGAATCCTTCTGAGGAACTGATTTGTGATGTGCGCATTGCATTCAGGGAGTTATAACTGTTTTCTCATAAGGCAGTGTTTGAACACTGTTCCTGTAAGACTGAAAATCTGATACTTTGCAGTGCATTGAAGACTACGGCGAACAGCGAATTATTCTGAAATAAAACCCAAAAAGAAGCCTTCCAAGAAACTGCTTTCTGACATGTACATTCATTTCAGAGAGTTAAAGCTTACACTACAATAGTCAGTTTGGAAACTCTGTGTTTGAGGAACCTATGAAGGGATATTACATGTCACTTGGAGGCTTGTGGTGAGAAAGGAAACGTCTTCTGATGAAAACTGGAGAGAAGCTTTCAGAGCAACTGTTTTGTGATGTGTATATTCAACTCATAGAATTAAGTCATTCTTTGGACTGAGCAGTTTGAAATCATTGTCTCTGTGGAATCTGAGAAAGGACATTTGGGAACAATCGAATACGCTGAAAAAGAAATACTCACCACTAAAAACCACAAGGAAACATTCTGTGAAACTGCTGTAGGTCACGTGAAGTCCACTCGCACAGTTAAGCTTCTGTTTTCATTGAGCAGTATTGTAACACTGCTTTTGTTTAGTCTGCAAAGTGATATTCGGTAGTGTTTTGAGGCTTATGGTGAAAAAGGAAATAACTTCGGATAACAACTGGAAACAAGATTTCCCAGAAGTTGCTTTGTGGCATGTGCATTCCACTCACAGAGTTATACTTTTCTTCTCATAGAGGATTGGGGAATCGCGTTTGGAGTAAACGTTACCCGGGGACATTCGGGAGTATATGGAGGCTAGGGTGAAAAAGGAAATATCCTCAGACAAAAACTGCAAAGAAGCTTTCTGTGAAACTGCTTTGGGATCGATATGTCTAGTCACCTCACATAGATAAAGTTTTCTTTCTATTATGCAGCTTTGAAACTGTGTCATGGATGGATTCAAGAAGGGACATTTGGGAACACATTAAGGCTTGTGGGGAAAAACGAGATATCTTCAAATAAAAACTGGAGAGAAGCTTTCTGAGAGACTGCTTTTTGATGCTTGCATTCCACTCAGGGAGTTATACCTCTTTTTTCAGAGGACAGTTTTTGAACACTGTTCCTGTAAAACAGAATAAGTGATATTTTGCAATGCATTGAAGAGTATGGCGAAAAGTGAAATATCCTGAAATAAAACCTAGAAAGAAGCATTCCAAGAAATTGCTCTCTGACATGTGCTTTCATTTCAGAGTGTTAAAGCTTACACTATGTTGCCCAGTTTGGAAACTCTGTGTTTGCGGAATCTGTGAAGGAATATTAAGTGGCGACCGGAGGCTTGGGGTGAGAAAGGAAACATCTTCCGAGGAAAACTGGATAGAAGTTTTCGTAGCAACTGTTTTGTGATGTCTGTATTCATCTCACAGAGTTAAATCATTCTTTGGATTGAGCAGTTTGAAATCACTGTTTATGTGGAACATGAGAAGGAACAATTGGGAACGCTCTTAAGAATATTCTGAAAAAGAAATACCATCCAGTAAAACCCAGAAGGAATCTTTCTGTGTCACTGAAATAGGTCACGTGAATTCCACTCACATAGTTAACCTTCTGTTTTCATTGAGCAGTATTCTAACACTGTTTTTGGTGACTCAGCTAAGGGATACTGGGGAGCGCTTTGAGGCTTATGGTGAAAACGAAAATATCTTCAGATAGATACTGGAGAGAAGATTTCTGAGGAGCTGCTATGTGACGTGTGCATTCCACTCACAGAGGTATACTTTTCTTCTCATAGAGGATTTTGGTACCCTGTTTGATGAAAACGCTACCAGGGGACATTCAGGAGTATATGGACGGCTACGGTGAAAAAGGAAATATCCTCAGACAAAAACTGGAAAGAAGATTTCTGTGAAATTGCTTTGGGATAGATATGTCTATTCATCTCAGATAGATAAAACTTTTTTCTACTAGGCAGTTATGAATCTACCTCATTGATGGATTCATGAAGGGACACTCGGAAGCCCATTCAGGCCTGTGGGGAAATAGGAGATATCTTCAGAAAAAAATTGGAGAGAAGCTCTCAGAGAAACTGTTTTGTGATGTGTGCATTGCATTCAGGGAGTGATACCTGTTTTCTCATAAGGCAGTGTTTGAACATTGTTCTTGTAAAACTGAAAAGGCGATATTTTGCAGGGCATTGAAGACTATGGTGAAAAGTGAAAAATCCGGAAGTAAACCCAGAAGGAAGCCTACCAAGAAACTTCTCTCTGCCGTTTGCATTCATTATAGAGAGTTAAAGGTTACACTACATTGCCCAGTTTGGAAACTCTGTGATTGAGGAATCCATGAAGGGATATTGAGTGGCGCCTTGATGCTTATGGTAAGAAAGGAAACGTCTTTGTGGAAAACTGGAGAGAATATTTCGAGGCAACTCCTTTCTGTTTTGTGTATTCATCTCATAGAGTTAAATCATTGTTTGGATTAAGCAGTTTGAAATCACTGTTTCCATGGAACCTGAGAAGGGACATTTGGGAATGCTTTTAAAAATATGCTGAAAAATAAATACCCTCCGGTAAATCCCAGAAGGAAACTTTCTGTGAAACTGCTATAGGTCACGTGAATTCCATTGGCATAGTTAACCTTCTGTTTTCATTGAGTAGTATTCTAACACTGTTTTTGGTGGGTCAGCTAAGGGATACTCGGGGGCGCTTTAAGGCTTATGGTGAAAACGTTAATATCTTCAGACAGATACTGGAGAGTAGATTTCCAAGGAGCTGCTATGTAACGTGTGCATTCCACTCACAGATTTATACTTTTCTTCTCATAGAAAATTTTGGTAACCCGTTTGGTGAAAGCGCTAACAGGGGACATTCGGGAGAATATAGACGGCTATGGTAAAAAGGGAAATATCCTCAGACAAAACCTGGAAAGAAGATTTCTGTTAAATTGCTTTGGGATAGATATGTCTATTCATCTCAGATAGATAAAACTTTTTTCTATTACGCAGTTTTGAATCTGTGTCATGGAGGGATTCGTGAAGGGACACTGGGAAGCACATTCAGGCCTGTGGGGAAATAGATATCTTCAGAAAGAAATTGGAGAGAAGCTTTCTGAGAAACTGTTTTGATATGTGTGCATTCCACTCAGGGAGTTATACCTCTTCTCTCATAAGGCAGTGTTTGAATACTGTTCCTGTAAAACTGAATAAGTGATATTTTGCAGGGCATTGAAGACAATGGCGAAAAGTGAAAAACCCGGAAATGAAACCCAGAAAGAAGTGTTCCAAGAAACTGTTCTCTGACGTGTGCATTAATTACAGAGAGTTAAAGGTTACACTATGTTGCCCAGTTTGGTAACTCTGTGTTTGAGGAATCTGTGAAGGGATATGAAGTGGCACCCAGAGGATTATGGTGAGAAAGGAAACGTCTTCCAACGAAAACTGGACAGAAGCTTTAGGAGCAACTGCTTTGTGATGTGTGTATTCATCTCGTATAGTTAAATCATTCTTTGGATTGAGCAGTTTGAAATCACTGTTTCTAGAAAGCCAAATCATGAATGAACTTCCATTCACAATTGCTTCAAAGAGAATAAAATACCTAGGAATCCAACTTACAAGGGATGTAAAGGACCTCTTCAAGGAGAACTACAAACCATTGCTCAGTGAAATAAAAGAGGACATAAACAAATGGAAAAACATATCATGCTCATGGATAGGAAGAATAAATATCGTGAAAATGGTCATACTGCCCAAGGTAATTTATAGATTCGATGCCATCCCCATCAAGCTACCAATGAGTTTCTTCTCAGAATAGGAAAAATCTGTTTTAAAGTTCATATGGAACCAAAAAAGAGCCCACATCTCCAAGACAATCCTAAGTCAAAAGAACAAAGCTGGAGGCATCACGCTACCTCACTTCAAACTGTGCTACAAGGCTACAGTAACCAAAACAGCGTGGTACTGGTACCAAAACAGAGATATAGACCAATGGAACAGAACAGAGTCCTCAGAAATAATACCACACATCTACAGCCATCCGATCTTTGATAAACCTGAGAAAAAGAAGAAATGGGGAAAGGATTCCCTATTTAATAAATGGTGCTGGGAAAATTGGCTAGCCATAAGTAGAAAGCTGAAACTGGATCCTTTCCTTACTCCTTATACGAAAATGAATTCAAGATGGAGTAGAGACTTCAATGTTAGACCTAATACCATAAAAACCCTAAAAGAAAGCCTAGGTAATACCATTCAGGACATAGGCATGGGCAAGGACTTCATGTCTAAAACACCAAAAGCAACGACAACAAAAGCTAAAATTGACAAATAGGATCTAATTAAACTAAAGAGCTTCTGCACAGCAAAAGAAACTACCATCAGAGTGAACAGGCAACCTACAGAATGGGAGAAAATTTTTGCAATCTACTCATCTGACAAAGGGCTAATATCCAGAACCTACAAAGAACTCAGTCAAATTTACAAGAAAAAAACACACAACCTCATCAAAAAATGGACAAAGGATATGAACAGACAGTTCTCAAAAGAGGACATTCATACAGCCAACAGACACATGAAAAAATGCTCATCATCACTGGCCATCAGAGAAATGCAAATCAAAACCACAATGAGATACCATCTCACACCAGTTAGAATGGCAATCATTAAAAAGTCAGTAAACGACAGGTAATGGAGAGGATGTGGAGAAATAGGATCGCTTTTACACTGTTTTTTTTTTAATTTATTTATTATTATTATACTTTAAGTTGTAGGGTACATGTGCATAACGTGCAGGTTTGTTACATATGTATACTTGTGCCATGTTGCTGTGCTGCACCCATCAACTCGTCATTTACATCAGGTATAACTCCCAATGCAATCCTTCTCCCCTCGCCCCTCCCCATGATAGGCCCTGGTGTGTGATGTTCCCCTTCCTGAGTCCGAGTGATCTCATTGTTCAGTTCCCACCTATGAGTGAGAACATGTGGTGTTTGGTTTTCTGTTCTTGTGATAGTTTGCTCAGAATGATGGTTTCCAGCTGCATCCATGTCCCTACAAAGGACACAAACTCATCCTTTTTGATGGCTGCATAGTATTCCATGGTGTATATGTGCCACATTTTCTTAATCCAATCTGTCACTGATGGACATTTGGGTTGATTCCAAGTCTTTGCTATTGTGAATAGTGCCGCAATAAACATACGTGTGCATGTGTCTTTATAGCAGCATAATTTATAATCCTTTGGATATATACCCAGTAATGGGATGGCTGGGTCATATGGTACATCTAGTTCTAGATCCTTGAGGAATCACCATACTGTTTTCCATAATGGTTGAACTAGTTTACAATCCCACCAACAGTGTAAAAGTGTTCCTATTTCTCCACATCCTCTCCAGCACCTGTTGTTTCCTGACTTTTTAATGATCGCCATTCTAACTGGTGTGAGATGGTATCTCATTGTGGTTTTGATTTGCATTTCTCTGATGGCCAGTGATGATGAGCATTTTTTCATGTGTCTGTTGGCTGTATGAATGTCTTCTTTTGAGAAATGTCTGTTCATATCCTTTGCCCACTTTTTGATGGGGTTGTTTGTTTTTTTCTTGCAAATGTGCTTGAGTTCTTTGTAGGTTCTGGATATTAGCCCTTTGTCAGATGAGTAGATTGCAAAGATTTTCTCCCATTCTGTAGGTTGCCTGTTCACTCTGATGGTAGTTTCTTTTGCTGTGCAGAAGCTCTTTAGTTGACGCAATAAAAAATGGTAAAGGGGATATCACCACCGACCCCACAGAAATACAAACTACCATCAGAGAATACTATAAACACCTCTACGCAAATAAACTGGAAAATCTAGAAGAAATGGATAATTTCCTGGACACTTACACTCTTCCAAGACTAAACCAGGAAGAAGTTGAATCCCTGAATAGACCAATAGCAGGCTCTGAAATTGAGGCAACAATTAATAGCCTACCAACCAAAAAAAGTCCAGGACCAGATGGATTCACAGCTGAATTCTACCAGAGGTACAAGGAGGAGTTGGTACCATTCCTTCTGAAACTATTCCAATCAATAGAAAAAGAGGGAATCCTCCCTAACTCATTTTATGAGGCCAACATCATCCTGATACCAAAGCCTGGCAGAGACACAACAAAAAAAGAGAATTTTAGACCAATATCCCTGATGAACATCGATGCAAAAATCCTCAATAAAATACTGGCAAACCGGATTCAGCAACACATCAAAAAGCTTATCCACCATGATCAAGTGGGCTTCATCCCTGGGATGCAAGGCTGGTTCAACATTCGCAAATCAATAAACATAATCCAGCATATAAACAGAACCAAAGACAAGAACCACATGATTATCTCAATAGATGCAGAAAAGGCTTTTGACAAAATTCAACAGCCCTTCATGCTAAAAACGCTCAATAAATTCGGTATTGATGGAACGTACCTCAAAATAATAAGAGCTATTTATGACAAACCCACAGCCAATATCATACTGAATGGGCAAAAACTGGAAAAATTCCCTTTGAAAACTGGCACAAGACAGGGATGCCCTCTCTCACCACTCCTATTCAACATAGTGTTGGAAGTTCTGGCTAGGGGAATCAGGCAAGAGAAAGAAATCAAGGGTATTCAGTTAGGAAAAGAAGAAGTCAAATTGTCCCTGTTTGCAGATGACATGATTGTATATTTAGAAAACCCCATCATCTCAGCCCAAAATCTCCTTAAGCTGATAAGCAACTTCAGCAAAGTCTCAGGATACAAAATTAATGTGCAAAAATCACAAGCATTCTTATACACCAGTAACAGACAAACAGAGAGCCAAATCAGGAATGAACTTCCATTCACAATTGCTTCAAAGAGAATAAAATACCTAGGAATCCAACTTACAAGGGATGTAAAGGACCTCTTCAAGGAGAACTACAAACCACTGCTCAGTGAAATAAAAGAGGACACAAACAAATGGAAGAACATACCATGCTCATGGATAGGAAGAATCAATATCGTGAAAATGGCCATACTGCCCAAGGTAATTTATAGATTCAATGCCATCCCCATCAAGCTACCAATGAGTTTCTTCACAGAATTGGAAAAAACTGCTTTAAAGTTCATATGGAACCAAAAAAGAGCCCGCATCTCCAAGACAATCCTAAGTCAAAAGAACAAAGCTGGAGGCATCACGCTACCTCACTTCAAACTATACTACAAGGCTACAGTAACCAAAACAGCATGGTACGGGTACCAAAACAGAGATATAGACCAATGGTACAGAACAGAGTCTTCAGAAATAATACCACACATCTACAGCCATTTGATCTTTGACAAACCTGAGAGAAACAAGAAATGGGGAAAGGATTCCCTATTTAATAAATGGTGCTGGGAAAATTGGCTAGCCATAAGTAGAAAGCTGAAACTGGATCCTTTCCTTACTCCTTATACGAAAATGAATTCAAGATGGATTAGAGACTTAAATGTTAGACTTAATACCATAAAAATCCTACAGGAAAACCTAGGTAGTACCATTCAGGACATAGGCATGGGCAAAGACTTCATGTCTAAAACACCAAAAGCAACGGCAGCAAAAGCCAAAATTGACAAATGGGATCTCATTAAGCTTTTACACTGTTGGTGGGATTGCAAACTAGTGAAACCATTGTGGAAAACAGTATGGCGATTCCTCAAGGATCTAGAACTACATGTACCATATGACCCAGCCATCCCATTGCTGGGTATATACACAAAGGATTATAAATCATGCTGCTATAAAGACACATGCACACGTATGTTTATTGTGGCACTATTCACAATAGCAAAGACTTGGAATCAACCCAAATGTCCATCAGTGACTGACTGGGTTTAGAAAATGTGGCACATATACACCATGGGATACTATGCAGCCACAAAAAAGGATGAGTTTGTGTCCTTTGTAGGGACATGGATGCAGCTGGAAACCATCATTCTCAGTAAACTATCACAAGAACAGAAAAGCAAATACTGCATGTTCTCACTCACTGGTGGGAACTGAACAATGAGATCACTTGGACTCGGGAAGGGTAACATCACACACTGGGGCCTATCACGGGGAGGGGGGCGGGGGGAGGTATTGCATTGGAAGTTGTACCTGATGTAAATGACGAGTTGATGGGTGCTGACGAATTGATGGGTGCAGCACACCCACATGGCACAAGTATACATATGTAACGAACCTGCACGTTATGCACATGTACCATAGAACTTAAAGTATAATAATAATAAAAAAGAAATCACTGTTTCTGTAGACCCTGAGAAAGGACATTTGGGAATGATCTTAAAAATAAGCTGAAAAAGGAATACCCTCTGGTAATACCCAGAAGGAAACTTTCTGGGGGACTGCTATAGGTCATGTGAATTCCACTTGCATAGTTAGCCTTCTGTTTTCATTGAGCAGTATTCTAACACTGTTTTTGGTGAGTCAACTGAGGGATACCCGGGAGTGCTTTGAGGCTTATGGTGAAAGCGGAAATGTCTTCAGATAGATACTGGAGAGATTTCTGAGAAGCTGCTTTTTGACCTGTGCATTCCACTCACAGACTTACACTTTTCTTCTCATAGAGGATTGGGTAATCCCGTTTAGAGAAAAAATTACCAGGGGACTTTTGGGATTCTATGGATGGCTATGGTGAAAAAGGAAATATCCTCAGACAAACACTGGAAAGACGTTTTCTGTGGAATTTCCTTGGGATGGATATGTCTATTCATCTCGGATAGATAAAACTTTGTTTTATAACGCAGTTTTGAATCTGCATCATGGACGGATTCGTGAAAGGACACTTGGAAGCACATTCAGGCCTGAGGAGAAATAGGAGTTACCTTCAGAAAAAAATTGGAGAGAAGCTTTCTGAGAAACTGTTTTGTGATGTGTGCATTCCACTCAGGGAGTTATACCTGTTTTCTCATGAGGCAGTGTTTGAACACTGTTCATGTAAAACTGAAAAGATGATATTTTGCAGGGCATTGAAGACTATGGTGAAAAGTGAAAAATCCGGAAGTAAACCCAGAAGGAAGCCTAACAAGAAACTGCTCTCTGCCGTTTGCATTCATTATAGAGAGTTAAAGGTTACACTACGTTGCCCAGATTGGAAACTCTGTGATTGAGGAATCCATGAAGGGATATGAAGTGGTGCCCAGAGGCTTGTGGTGAGAAAGGAAACGTCTCCTGATGAAAACTGGTGGGAAGATTCTGGGGAAAGTCCTTTCTCTTGTGTGTGTTCATCTCATAGACATAAATCATTCTTTGGATTGAGCAGTTTGAAATCACTGATTTAGTTGAACCTTAGAAAGGACATTTGGGAATGATATTAAAAATATGTTGAAAAAGAAATACCTGCCGTTAAAAACAAAAGGAAACTTTCTGTGAAACTGCTCTAAGACATGTGAATTCCACTCACACAGTTAAGCTTCTGTTTTCATTAAGTAGTATTCTAAAACTGTTTTAGGTTAGTCAGCTAAGGGATACTCGGGAGCAATCTGAGACTTAACTTGAAAGCGGTAATATCTTCAGATCGATACTGGAGAGAAGATTAACGAGGAGCTGCTTTTTGACCTGCACATTCCACTCCCAGAGTTACTCTTTTCTTCTCACAGAGCATTGGGGAAACCCATTTGGATAAAAAGCTACCAGGGGACTCTTGGGATTCTATGGATGGCTACAGTGAAAAAGGAAATATCCTCAGACAAAAACTGGAAAGAAGGTTTCTGTGAAACTGCTTTGGGATAGATAAGTCTATTCATCTCACATAGATAAAACTTTCTTTCTATTATGCAGTTTTGTATTTGCGTCATGGACGGATTCGTGAAAGGACAACTGGGAGCACATTCAGGCCTCAGGAGAAATAGGAGATATCTTCAGATAAAAACTGGAGAGAATCTTTCTGAGAAACTGCTTTGTGATGTGCGCATTCCCCTCAGGGAATTATATCTCTTTTCTCATAAGGCAGTGTTTGAACACTATTCCTGTAAAACTGAAAAACTGATACTTTGAAGTGCATTGAGGACTATGGCGAACAGTGAAATATCCTGAAATAAAACGCAGAAAGAAGCGTTCCAAGAAACTGCTCTCTGAAGTCTGCAATCATTTCAGTGAGTTGAAGCTTACAATACGTTGACCAGTTTGCTAGCTCTGTCTTTGAGGAATCTGTGAAGGTATATTACGTGGCGCCGAGAGTGCTGTGGTGATAAAGGAAACATCTTTAGATGAAAACTGGAGAGAACCTATCTGAGGAACTGATTTGTGATGCATGTATTCAACTCATAGAATTAAATCATTCTTTGTACTGAGTAGTTTGAAATCACTGTTTCTGTAAAATGTGAGAAAGGACATTTGGGAACGCTCTTAAGAATATGCTGAAAAAGGAAATACTCTCCAATAAAAACCAGATGGAAACGTTCTGTGAAACTGCTGTAGGTCATGTGAAGTCCACTCGCACAGTTAAGCTTCTGTTTTCATTGAGCAGTATTGTAACACTGCTTTTGTTCAGTCTGCAAAGCGATATTCTGTAGCACTTTGAGGCTTATGGTGAAAAAGGAAATACCTTCAGATAACAACTGGAGAGAAGATTTCCTAGAAGCTGCTTTGTGATTTGTGCATTCCACTCACAGAGTTATACTTTTCTTATCACAGAGGATTTTGGGACCCCGTTTGGTGAAAATGCTACCAGGGGACATTCGGGAATATATGGACGGCTATGTTGAAATAAGAAATATCCTCAGACAAAAACTGGAAAGAAGCTTTCTGTGAAACTGCTTTTTGATAGGTATGTGTAGTATTCTCACATAGATAAAGTTTTCTTTCTATTATGGAGCTTTGAAACTGCATCTTGGACAGATTCGCGAAGAGACATTTGGGAGCACACTCAGGCCTGTGGGGAAAAAAGAGATATCTTCAGATAAAAAGTGGAGAGAAGCTTTCTGAGAGACTGCTTTTTGATGTTTGCATTCCACTCAGGGAGTTATACCTCTTTTTCATAAGACAGTGTTTGAACACTGTTCCTATAAAACTGAATAAGGGATATTTTGCAGCACATTTAAGAATTTGGCGAAAAGTGAAATATCCTGAAATAAAACCTAGAAAGAAACGTTCCAAGAAATTGCTCTCTGACGTGTGCATTCATTTCAGAGAGTTAAAGCTTACACTCTGTTGCCCAGTTTGGAAACTCTCTATTAGAGGAATCTGTTAAGGGATATTAAGTGTTGCCTGGGGGCTTGTGGTGAGAAAGGAAACGTCTTGGATGAAAACTAGACAGAAGCTTTCAGAGCAACTGCTTTGTGATTTCTGTATTCATCTCATAGAGTTCAATCGTTCTTTGGATTGAGCAGTTTGAAATCACTGTTTCTGTGGAACCTGAGAAAGGACTTTTGGGAACGCTCTTAAGAATATACTGAAAAAGGATACCCTCCGGTAATACCCGAAGGAAACTTTCTGTGAAACTGCTATAGGTCACGTGAATTCCAGGTTATAGTTAACCTTCTGTTTTCATTGAGCAATATTCTAATGCTGTTTTTGGTGAGTCAGCTAAGGCATACTCGAGAGCACTTTGAGGCTTACTGTGAAAGTGGTAATAATCCGATAGATACTTCAGACAAGATTTCCAAGGAGCTGCTATGTGATGAGTGCATTCCACACACAGAGTTACACTTTTCTTCTCATAGAGGTTTTTGAGGCCCCGTTTGTTGAAAACGCTACCAGAGGAAATTCGGGAGTATATGGATGGCTATGGTTAAAAAGGAAATATCCTCAGACAAAAACTGGAAAGAAGATTTCTGTGAATTTGCCTTAGGATAGACATGTGTATTCATTTCAGATAGGTAAAACTTTTTTCTATTACGCAGTTTTGAATTTGTATCATGGACGGTTTCATGAAGGGACACATGGGAGCACATTCAGGCCTTTGGGGAAATAGGAGATATCTTCAGAAAAAAATTTTAAAGAAGCTTTCTGAGAAACTGTTTTGTGATGTGTGCATTCCACTCAGGGAGTTATACCTCTTTTCTCATAACGTAGTGTTTGAACACTGTTCCTATAAAACTGAAAAAATGATACTTTGCAGTGCATTGAAGACTACTGCAAACAGTGAAATATGCTGAAATAAAACCCGGAAAGAAGTGTTCCAAGAAAATGCTCTCTGACGTGTGCAATTATTTCAGAGAGTTAAAGCTTAAAATACGTTGTCCAGTTTGGAAACTCTGCCTTTGAGGGATCTGTGAAGGGCTATTACATGGTGCCGGGAGGCTTGTGGTGAGAACGGAAACGTCTTCCGATGAAAACTGGAGCGAAGCTATCGGAGCAACTGCTTTGTGATGCGTGTATTCAACTCATAGAGTTAAATCATTCTTTGGACTGAGCAGTTTGAAATCACTGTTTCTGTGGAATCTGAGAAAGGATATCTGGGAACGCTCTAAAGAATATGCTGAAAAAGAAATACTCTCCAATAAAAACCAGAAGGAAACTTTCTGTGAAACTGCTCTAGGTCACGTGAAGTCCACTCGCACAGTTAAGCTTCTGTTTTCATTGAGCAGTATTGTAAAACTGTTTAAGTTTAGTCTGCAAAGTGATATTCCGTAGCACTTTGAGGCTTATGGTGAAAAAGGAAATACCTTCAGAAAACAACGGGAGAGAATATTTCCCAGAAGCTGCTTTGTGACGTGTGCATTCCACTCACAGAATTATACTTTTCTTCTCATAGAGGATTGGGGAATCAAGAGTAGAGTAAACGCTACCAGGGGACATTCAGCAGTATATGAACGGCTATGGTGAAAAAGGAAATATCCTCATACGAAAACTGGAAAGAAGTTTTTGTGAAACTGCTTTGGGATAGGTATGTCTAGTCATCCCACATAGAAAAAGCTTCCTTTGTATTACGCAGTTTTGAAACTGTGTCATGGAAGAATTTGTGAAGGGACATTCGGGAGCACATTCAGGCCTGTGGGGAAAAAGGAGATATCTTCAGATAAAAACTGGAGAGAAACTTTCTGACAGTCTGATTATTGATATTTGCATTCCACTCAGGGAGTTATACCTCTTTTTTCATAAGGCAGTGTTTGAACACTGTTCCTGTAAAAATGAATAAGTGATATTTTGCAGAGCATTGCAGAGTATGGCGAAAAGTGAAATATCCTGAAATAAAACCTAGAAAGAAGCGTTCCAAGAAATTGCTTTCTGACGTGTACATTCGTTTCAGAGAGTTAAAACTTACTCTACGTTGCCCAGTTTGGTAACTCTGTGTTTGAGGAATCTGTGAAGGAATATAAAGTGGCTCCCGGAGGCTTGTGGTGAGAAAGGAAACGTCTTCTGACGAAAACTGGGTAGAATTTTTTGGAGCAACGGCTTTGTGTTGTGTGTATTCATCTCCTAGAGTTAAATCATTCTTTGGATTGATCAGTTTGAAATTACTGTTTCTGAGGAATCTGAGAAGGGACATATGGGAACGCTGTTAAGAATATGCTGAAAAAGGAATACCCCTGGGAAAACCCAGACGGAAACTTTCTGTGACACTGCTATTGCTCACGTGATTTCCATTCGCATAGTTAAACTTTTGTTCTTGTTGAGCAGTGTTCTAACACTGTTTTCGGTGAGTTAACTAAGGGATACTTGGGAGCGCTTTGAGGATTACAGTGAAAACGGAAATATCTTCAGATAGATACTGGAGAGAAGATTTCCGAGGAGGTGCTATGTGACGTGTGCATTCCACTCACTGAGTTATACTTTTCTTCTCATAGAGGATTTTGTGGCCCCGCTTGTGGAAAACGCTACCAGGGGACATTCAGGGGTGTATGGATGGCTAAGGTGAAAAAGAAAATATCCTCAGACAAAAACTGGAAAGAAGTTTTCTGTGAAATTGCCTTAGGATAAATATGTCTATTCATCTCAGATAGATAAAAGTTTCTTTCTATTACGTAGTTTTGAATGTGCGTCATGGACAGATTCACGAAGGGACATTCAGGAGCACATTCAGGCCTCTGGAGAAACAGGAGATATCTTCAGACAAAAAATGGAGAGAATCTTTGTGAGAAACTGCCTTGTGATGTGCGCATTCCACTCAGGGAGTTATACCTCTTTTCTCATAAGAGAGTGGCTGAACACTGTTCCTGTAAAACTGAAAAACTGACACTTTGCAGTGCATTGAAAACTATGGCAAAAAGTGAAATATCCTGAAATAAAACCCAGAAAGAAGTGTTCCAAGAAGCTACTCTCTGACGTGTGCAATCACTTCAGAGACATAAGGCCTTCAATACGTTGTGCAGTTTGAAACTCTGCCTTTGAGGATTCTGTGAAGGAATATCACGTGGCGCCCAGAGGCTTGTGGTGAGAAAGGAAACGTCTTCCGATGAAAACTGGATGGAAGCTTTTGGAGCAACTGCTTTGTGATGCGTGTATTGAACTCATAGGGTTAAATCATTCTTTGGACTGACCAGTTTGAAATCACTGTTTCTGTGGGATCTGAGAAAGGACATTTGGGAACGATCTTAAGAATATGCTGAAAAAGAAATACTCTCCAATAAAAAACAGAAGGAATCTTTCTGTGAAACTGCTCTAGGCCACATGAAGTCCACTTGCACTGTTAAGCTTCTGTTTTCATTGAGCAGTATTGTAACACTGTTTTTCTTTAGTCTGCGAAGTGCTATTCCATAGCGCTTTGAGACATACGGTGAAAAAGGAAATACCTTCAGATAACAACTGAAGAGAAGATTTTTCCAGAAGCAGATTTGTGAAATGTGCATTCCACTCACAGAGTTATACTTTTCCTCTCATAGAGGATTGGGGAATCACGTGTGTAGTAAACCCTACTGGGGGACGATCAGCAGTATATGGATGGCTATGGTGAAAAAGGAATTATCCTCAGACAAATACTGGAAAGAAGCTTTCTGTGAAACTGCTTTGGGATAGATATGTCTAGTCATCTCACATAGATGAAGCTTTCTTTCTATTACACAGTTTTGAAACTGCGCCATGGATGGATTCGCGAAGGGACATTCGGGAGCACATTCAGTCCTGTGAAGGAAAAGGAGATATGTTCAGATAAAAACTGGAAAGAAGCTTTCTGAGAGACTGGTTTTTGATGTTTGCATTCCAATCTGGGAGTTATACCTCTTTTTTCATAAGGCAGTGTTTGAACACTGTTCCTCTAAAACAGAATAAGTGATATTTTGCAGTGCATTGAAGACTATGGCAAAAAGTGAAATATCCTGAAATAAAACCTAGAAAGAAGCGTTCCAAAATTGCTCTCTGACGTGTGTATGCATTTCACAGAGTTAAAGCTTACACTACGTTACCCAGTTTGGAAACTCTGTGTTTGAGAAATCTGTGAAGGGACATTAAGTGTTGCCCGGAGGCTGGGGGTGAGAAAGGAAACATCTTCCGATGAAAACTGGACAGAAGTTTTCGAAGCAACTGCTTTGTGATGTGTGTATTCATCTCATAGAGTTATATCAGTCTTTGGATGGAGCAGTTTGAAATCACTGTTTCTCTGGAACCTGAGAAAGGACATTTGGGAACGCTCTTAATAATATGCTAAAAAAGGAATACATTCCAGTAAAACCCAGAAGGAAACTTTCTATGAAACTGCTGTAGATCACGTGAATTCTACTCGCATAGTTAAACTTCCATTTTCATTGAGCAGTTTTCTAACACTGTTTTTGGTGAGTCAGCTAAGGGATACTCGGGAATGCTTCGAGGCTTATGGTGAAAATGAAAATAACTTCAGATAGATACTGGAGAGATTTCCGAGGTGCTGCTATGTAACGTGTGCATTCCAATCACAGAGTTATACTTTCCTTCTCATAGAGGATTGTGGGATCCCGCTTGTGGAAAAAGCTACCAGGGGACATTCGGGAGTATATGGACGGCTATGGTGAAAAAGGAAATATCCTCAGACAAAAACTGGAAAGAAGCTTTCTGTGAAATTGCTTTGGGATAGATATGTCTATGCATCTCAGATAGATAAAACTTTTTTCTATTAAGCACTTTTGAATCTGCGCTATGGTCGAATTCATGAAGGGAGTCTCGGAAGCACATTCAGAAATAGGAGATATCCTCAGAAAAAATTGGAGAGAAGCTTTCTGAGAAACTGTTTTGTGATGTGTGCATGCCACTCAAGGAGTTATACCTCTTTTCATCTAAGTCAGTGTTTGAACACTGTTCCTGTAAAACTGAAAATGTGATATTTTGTAGGGCATTGAAGACTATGGCAAAAAGTGAAAAACCCGGTAATAAAACCCAGAAAGAAGCATTCCAAGAAACTGCTCTGTGACGTGTGCATTCATTACAGAGAGTTAAAGGAATCTGTGAAGGGATATTAAGTGACGCCCGGAGGCTTGTTTAGAAAAAAAAAAAGTCTTCCGAAGAAAAGTGGAGAGCATATTTCTGGGCAACAGCTTTGTGATATGTGTATTCATCTCCTAGAGTTAAATTGTTCTTTGGATTGAGCAGTTTGAAATCACTGTTTCTGTGGAACCTGAAAAAGGACATTTGGGAATGCTCTTAGGAATATGCTGAAAATTGAATTCCATCTGGTAAAACCCAGAAGGAAACTTTGTGTGAAACCGCTATAGGTCACGCAATTTCTACTCGTATAGTTAACCTTCTGTATTCACTGAGCAGTATTCTAACACTGTTTTTGGTGAATCAGCTAAGGAATACTTGGGAGCACTTTGAGGCTTACTGTGAAAACGTAAATATCTTCAGATAGATACTGGAGAGAAGATTTCCGAGGAGCTACTATGTGACGTGTGCATTTCACTCACAGAGTTATACTTTTCTTCTCATAGAGGATTGGGGAATTGCGTTTTGAGTAAATGCTACCTGGGGACATTCGGGAGTATATGAACGGCTGTGGTGAAAAAGGAAATATCCTGAAACAAAAACTGGAAAGACGCTTTTGTGAACCTGCTTGGAGATGGGTATGTCTAGTCATCTCACATAGGTAAACCTTTCTTTCTATTACACAGCTTTGAAACTGTGTCATGGATGGATTCGTGAAGGGACATTTGGGAGCACATTCAGGCATGTGGGGAAAAAGAAGATATCATCAGAAAAAGATTGGAGAGAAGCTTTCAGAGAAAGTGTTTTCTGATGTGTATATTCCAGTCAGGGAGTTATACCACTTTTCTCATAAGACATTGTTTGAATACTGTTCCTATAAAACTGAAAAGGTGATATTTTGCACCGCATTGAAGACTATGGTGAAAAGTGAAAAACCCAGAAATAAAATCAGAAAGAAGCGTTGCAGGAAACTACTCTCTGACCTGTGCATTAATTACCAGTGCATTAATTACAGAGCATTAAGTGTTACACTACGTTGCCCAGTTTGGAAACTTTGTGTTTGAGGAATCTGTGAAGGGATATTAAGTGTCCCCTGGAGGCTTGTGGTGAGAAAGGAAACATCTTCTGATGAAAACTGGAGAGAAGATTTCGGGGCAACTCCTTTCTGTTGTGTGTATTCATCTCATAGAGTTAAGTCATACTTTGGATTGAGCAGTTTGAAATCAATATTATAGTGGAACCTTAGAAAGGACATTTGGAAAAGCTGTTAAGAATATGTTGAAAAACAAATACCTTCTGATAAAAACCAGAAGGAAACATTCAGTGACACTGCTCTATGTCATGGGAATTCCACTCGTAAGGTTAAGCTTCTATTTTCATTAAGCAGTAAACTGTTTTAGGTTAGTCAGCTAAAGGATACTCGAGAGCGCTTTGAAGCTTACGTTGAAAGCGGAAATATCTTCAGATAACAACGTGAGAGAAGATTTCCAAGGAGCTACTATATGACATGTGCATTCCACTCACAGAGTTATACTTTTCTTCTCATTGATAATTTTTTACCCCATTTGGTGAAAACGCGCCAAGGGAACATTTGGGGGTATATGGACAGCTATGGTGAAAAAGGAAATATCCTCAGACAAAAACTGGAAAGAAGATTTCTGTTAAACTGCTTTCAGATAGGTATGTCTAGTCATCTCACATAGATTAATCTCTCTTTCTATTATGCAGTTTTGAAAATGCGTCATGGATGGATTCGCAAAGGGACATTCGGGAGCACATTCAGTCCTGTGGGGAAAAAAGGAGATATCTTCAGATAAAAACTGGAGAGAATCTCTCTGAGAGACTGCTTTTTGATGTTTGCATTCCACTCAGGGAGTTTTACCTCTTTTTTCATGAGGCAGAGCTTGAACACTGTTTTAAAACTGAATAAGTGATATTTTGCAGTACATTGAAGACTATGGTGAAAAGTGAAATATCCTGAAATAAAACCCAGAAAGAAGCATTCCAAGAAATTGCTCTCGGACGTGTGCATTCATTTCAGAGAGTTAAAGCTTACACTACTTTGCTCAGTTTGGAAACTCTGTGTTTGAGGAATCTGTGAAGGGACATTAAGTGTCGCCCGAAGGCTGGTGGTGAGAGGAAACGTCTTCCAATGAAAACTGGACAGAAGGTTTCAGAGAAACTGCTTTGTGATGTGTGTATTCATCTCATAGAGTTAAATCAGTCTTTGGATTGAAGAGTTTGAAATCACTGTTTCTGTGGAACCTGAGAAATGACATTTGGGAACGTTCTAAAGAATATGCTGAAAAAGGAATACCCTCCAGTAAAACCCAGAAGGAAACTTTCTGTGAAACTGCTATAGTTCTCTTGACTTACACTCACATAGTTAAACTTCTGTTTTCATTGAGCAGTATTCTAACACTGTTTTTGGTTAGTCAGCTAAGGGATACTCGGGAGTGATTCGAGGCATACGGTTAAGACGGAAATATCTTCAGATAGATTCTGGAGAGAAGATTTCCGAAGAGCTGCTATGTGACGTGTGCATTCCACTCACAGAGTTATAATTTTTTTTTCTCATTAAGGAATGTGGGATCCCACTTGTGGAAAAAGCTACCAGGAGATGTTTGGGAGTATATGGATGGCTATGGTGAAAAAGGAAATACCCTCAGACAAAAACTGGAAAGAAGCTTTCTGTGAAATTGTTTTGGGATACATATGTCTATTCATCTCAGATAGATAAAACTTTTTTCTATTACGCAGTTTTGAATCTGCATCATGGGTGTATTCGTGAAGGGACACTGGGAAGCACATTCAGGTCTATGGGGAAATGGGAGATATCTTCAGATAAAAACTGGAGAGAAGATTTCTGAGAAACTGTTTTGTGATCTGTGCATTCCACATAGGGAGTTATACCTCTTTTCTTATAAGGCAGTGTTTGAACACTGTTCCTGTAAAACTGAAAAGGTGATATTTTGCAGGGCATTGAAGACTACGGCGAACAGTAAAATATGCTGAATCAAAACCCAGAAAGAAGCGTTCCAAGTAACTGCTGTCTGACGTGTGCATTCATTACAAGGAGTTAAAAGTTACACTACTTTGCCCAGTTTGGAAACTCTGTGTTTGAGGATTCTGTGATGGGATATTAAGTGATGCTCGGAGGCTTGTGGTGAGAAGGGAAAGGTCTTCTAAAACAACTGTAGAGAAGATTTCTGGTCAACTCCTTTCTGTTGCGTGTATTCATCTCATAGAGTTAAATTTTTCTTTGGATTGAGCTGTTTGAAATCACTGTTTTAGTGGAACCTCTGAGAGGACATTTCAGAACACTCTTAAGAATATGTTGAAAAAAAATACCTTATGATGAAAACCAGAAGGAAACTTTCTGTGAAACTGCTCTAGGTCACGTGAATTCCACTCACACAGTTAAGCTTCTGTTTTCATTAAGCAGTATTCTAAAACTGTTTTAGGTTAGTCAGCTAAGGGATACTCGGGAGTGCTTTGAGGCTTATGGTGAAAGGGGAAATATCTTCACATAGATACTGGGGAAAAGATTTCCGAGGACCTGCTTTGTGACCTTTGCATTCCCCTCACATAAATACACTTTTCTTCTCATACAGGATTGGGGAATCCCGTTTGGAGAAAAAGCTACCAGGCGACCTTCGTTATTCTATGGATGGCTATGGTGAAAAAGGAAATATCCTCAGACAAAAACTGAAAAGAAGGTTTCTGTGAAACTGCTTTGGGATAGATATGTCTATTCATCTCACATAGATAAAACTTTCTTTCTATTTCGGAGTTTTGAATCTACGTCACGTATTGATTCACACAAGGACATTCGGGAGCACATTCAGGCCTCTGGAGAAATAGGAGATATGTTCAGATACAAACTGGAGAGAACCTTTCTGAGAAACTCCTTTCTGATGTGCACATTCCTATCAGGGAGTTATACTTTTTTTCTCATAACGCAGTGTTCGAACACTGTTCCTGTAAAACTGAAAAACTGATATCTTGCAGTGCATTGAAGACTACGACGAACAGTGAAATATCTTGAAAGAATGCCCAGAAAGAAGCGTTCCAAGAAACTGCTTTCTGAAGTGTGCAATCATTTCAGAGAGTTAAAGCTTACAATAGGTTGTCCAGTTTGGAAACTCTGTCTTTGAGGAATCTGTGAAGGGATATTACGTGGCAACCGGATGCTTGTGGTGAGAAAGGAAACGTCTTCCGATGAAAACTGAAGAGAAGCTATCGGAGAAACTGCTTTGTGATGTGTGTGTTCAACTCATAGAGTTAAGTCATTCCTTGCACTGAGCAGTTTGAAATCATTGTTTCTGTGGAATATGAGAAAGGACATTTGGGAACGCTCTTAAGAATATGCTGAAAAAGAAATACACTCCAATAAAAGCCAGAAGGGAACTTTCTGTGAAACTAATCTAGGTCACGTAAAGTCCACTCGCACAGTTAAACTTTTGTTTTCACTGAGCGGTATTGTAACACTGTTTTTGTTTAGTCTGCGAAGTGATATTCGGTAGCGTTTTTAGGCTTACAGTGAAAAAGGAAATACCTTCAGATAACAACTGGAGAGAAGATTTCCCAGAATCTGCTTTGTGACGTGTGCATTTCACTCATAGATATATATGTTTCTTCTCAATGAGGATTGGGGAATCGTGTTTGGAGTAAACACCACCCAGGAACATTCAGGAGTATATGGACGGCTATGGTGAAAAAGGAAATATCCTCAGACAAACACTCTAAAGAAGCTCTCTGTGAAACTGCTTTGAGATGGGTATGTCTACTCATCTCACTTAGATAAAACTTTCTTTCTATTACGCAGCTTTGAAACTGTGTCATGGACAGATACGCGAAGGGACATTTGGGAGCACATTCGGGCCTGTGGGGATACGGGAGACATCTTCAGAAAAAAATTGTAGAGACGCTTTCTGAGAAACTGTTTTGTGATGTGCACATTCCACTCAGGGAGTTATACCTCTTTTCTCATAAGGCATTGTTTGAATACTGTTCCTGTAAAACTGAAAAAATGATATTTTGCAGGGCGTTGAAGACTAGGGCGAAAAGTGAAAAACCCGGAAATAAAACCCAGAAAGAAGCATATCAAGAAACTGCTCTCTGACGTGTGCATTCATTACAGAGAGTTAAATGTTACACTACCTTACCCAGTTTGGAAACTCTGTGTTTGAGGAATCTGTGAAGGGATATAAAGTGGCACCCAGAGGCTTGTGGTGAGAAAGTAAACATCTTCTGATGAAAATTGGAGAGAAGATTTCGGGGCAACTCCTTTCAGTTGTATGTATTCATCACATAGAGTTAAATCATACTTTGGATTGAGCAGTTTGAAATCACTATTTTAGTGGAACCTTAGAAAGGACATTTGGGAAAGCTCTTAAGAATATGTTGAAAAAGGAATACCTTCTGCTAAAAACCAGAAGGAAACATTCTGTGATACTGCTCTAGGTCACGTGAATTCCACTCGTAAAGTTAAGCTTCTGCTTTCATTAAGCAGTACTCTAAAACCATTTTAGATTTGTCAGCTAAGGGATTCTCGAGAGCGCTATGAGGCTTACGGTGAAAGCAGAAATATATTCAGATAACAACCGGAGAGAAGATTTCTGAGGCACTGCTTTGTGACCTCTGCATTCCACTCACAGAGCTACTCTTTTCTTCTCATAGAGGACTGGGGAATCCCGTTTGGAGTAAATACTACCCGGGGACATTCAGGAGTGTATCGATGGCTATGGTGAAAAAGGAAACATCCTCAACAAAAACTGAAAAGAAGATTTCTGTGAAACTGCTTTGGGATAGATAAGTCTATTCATCTCACATAGATAAAACTTTCTTTCTATAATGCATTTTTGAATCTGTGTCATGGACGAATTTGTGAATTGACATTCGGGAGCACATTCAGGCCTCTGGAGAAATAGGAGATATGCTCAGATACAAACTGGAGAGAATCTTTCTGAGAAACTACTTTGTGATGTGCGCATTCCACTCAGGGAGTTATGCCTCTTTTCTCATAAGGCAGTGTTTGAACACTGTTCCTGAAAAACTGATACTTTGCCGTGCATTGAAGACTACAGGGAACAGTGAAATATGCTGAATCAAAACCCAGAAAGAAGCGTTCCAAGAAACTGCTCTCTGACGTGTGCAATCATTTCACCCAGTTGAAGCTTACAATACGTTGACCAGTTTGCAAACTCTGTCTTTGAGGAATCTGTGAAGGTATATTACATGGTGCCCGGAGTGTTGTGGTGTGAAAGGAAACATCTTTCGATGAAAACTGGAGAGAAGTTTCAGAGCAACTGCTTTGTGATGCGTGTATTCATCTCATAGAGTTAAACCATTCTTTGGACTGTGCAGTTCGAAATTACTATTTCTGTGAAATCTGAGAAAAGATATTTGGGAATGCTCTTAAGAAAACGTGAAAAAGAAATACTCTCCAGTAAAAACCAGAAGGAAACTTTCTGTGAAACTGTTCTAGATCATGTGAAGTGCACTCGCAAAGTTAAGCTTCTGTTTTCATTGAGCAGTATTGTAACACTGTTTTTGTTTTGTCTGCGAAGTAATATTCCATAGTGCTTTGAGGCTTATGGTGAAAAAGAAAATACCTTCAGATAACAACTGTAGAGAAGATTTCCCAGAAGCTGCTTTGTGACATGTGCATTCCACTCAGAGAGTTATAATTTTCTTCTCATAGAGGATTGGGGAATCATGTGTGCAGTAAATGCTACCCGGGGACATTCGGGAGTATATGGACAACTGTGGTGAAAAAGGAAACATCCTCAGACAAAAACTGGAAAGTAGCTTTCTCTGAAACTGCTTTGGGATAGGTATGTCTAGTAGATAAAACTTTCTTTCTATTACGCAGTTTTGAATCTGCTTCATGGACGGATTCGCAAAGGGACGTTCAGTAGCACATTCAGGCCTGTGGGGAAAAAGGAGTTAACTTCACATAAAAATTGGAGAGAAGCTTTCTGAGAGACTGCTTTTTGATGTTTGCATTCCACTCAGTGAGTTATACCTCATTTTTCATAAGGCAGTGTTTGAACACTGCTCCTGTAAAACTGAGTAAGTGATATTTTGCCGTGCTTTGAAGACTATGGTGAAACGTGAAATATTCTGAAATAAAACCCAGAAAGAAGCGTTCCAAGAAATTGCTCTCGGACGTCTGCATTCATTTCAGAATGCTAAAGCTTACACTACGTTGCCCAGTTTGGAAGCTCTGTGTTTGTGGAATTTTTGAAGGGATATTAAGTGTCGCCCAGAGGCTTGTGGTGAGAAAGGAAACGTCTATTGACGAAAACTGGAGAGAAGCTTTCGGAGACACTGATTTGTGATGTGTGTATTCATCTCCTAGAGTTAAATCATTCTTTGGATTGGGCAGTTTGAAATCATTGTTTCTGCAGAACCTTAGAAGGGACATTTGGGAATGCTCTTAAGAATGTGCTGTAAAAGGAATACCCTCTGTAAACCCAGAAGGAAAATTTCTGTGAAACTGCTATAGGTCACGTGAATTCCACTCTCATAGTTAACCTTCTGTTTTCATTGAGAAGTATTCTAATGCTGTTTTTGGCTAGTCAGCTAAGGGATACTTGGGACCGCTTTGAGGCTTACGGTGAAGAGGGAAATATCTTCAGATAGATACTGGAGAGAAGATTTCCGAGGAGCTGCTATGTGACATCGGCGTTCCACTCACAGAGTTATACTTTTCATCTCATGGAGGATTTTGGTATGCCGTTTGGCGAAAACGCTACCCGGTGACATTCAGGAGTATATGGACGACTATGGTGAAAAAGGAAATATCCTCAGACGAAAACTGGAAAGAAGCTTTCTGTGAAATTGCTTTCAGATAGATACGTCTTTCCATCTCAGATAGCGAAAACTTTTTCTATTATGCAGTTTTCAATCTCTGTCATACGTGGATTCATGAAGGAACACTCGGAAGCACATTCAGTCTTGTGGGGAAATAGGAGATATCTTCAGAAAAAAATTGGAGAGAAACTTCCTGAGAAACTTTTTTGTGATATGTGCATTCCACTCAGGGAAGTATATCTCTTTTCTCATAAGGCAGTGTTTGAACACTGTTCCTGTAAAACTGAAAAGGTGATATTTTGCAGGGCATTGAAGACTATGACAAAAAGTGAAAAACCCGGAAATAAAACCCCGAAGGAAGCGTTCCAAGAAACTGCTTTCTGACGTGTGCACTCATTACAGAGAGTTGAAGCTTACAGTACATTTTTCATTTTGGGAACTCTGTGTCTGAGGAATCTGTGAAGGGATATTATGTGGCACCTGGAGGCTTGTGGTGAGAAAGGAAACGTCTTCTGATGAAAAGTGGAAAGAAGATTTTGGGGCAACTCCTTTCTGTTGTGTGTATTCATCTCATAGAATTAGTTCATTCTTTGGATTGAGCAGTTTGAAATCACTGTTTTAGTGGAACCAGAAAAAGGACGTTTGGGAACACTCTTAAGAATACATTGAAAAAGAAATACCTTCCAATAAAAACCAGAAGGAAGCATTCTGTGAAACTGCTCTAGGTCACGTGAATTAGACTCGCCCAGTTAAGCTTCTGTTTTCATTAAGCAGTATTGTAAACCTGTTTTAGGTTAGTCAGCTAAGGGATACTCGGAAGCGCTTTGGGGCTTACGGTGAATTTGGAAATATCTTCAGATAGATACTGGAGAGAAGATTTCTGAGGACCTGCTTTGTGACCTGTGAAATTCCACTCACAGAGTTACACTTTTCTTCTCATAGAGGATGGGGGAACCCCGTTTGGTGAAAAAGCTACCAGTGGACTTTTGGGATTATATGGACGGCTATGGTGAAAAAGGAAATATCCTCCGAAAAAAGTGGAAAGAAGGTTTCTGTGAAACTGCTTTGGGATGGATATGTCTATACATCTCACATAGATAAAACTTTCTTTCTATTACACAGTTTTGAATCTGCATCACGGCCAGACTCACGAAGGGACATTCGGGAGTACATTCAGACCTCTGGAGAAAAATGAGATAACTTCACATAAAAACTGGAGAGAAGGTTTCTGAGAAACTGCTTTTTAATGTTTACATTCCACTCAGGGACTTATACCTCTTTTTTCAAAAAGCAGTGTTTAAATCTGTTCCTGAAAAACTGAATAACTGATATTTTGCAGCGCTTTGAAGACTGTGGCAAAAAGTGAAATATCCTGAAATAAAACCCAGAAAGAAGCGTTCCAAGAAATTGCTCTCTGACGTTGCATTCATTTCAGAGAGTTACAGTTTACACTATGCTGCCCAGTTTGGAAACTCTCTGCTTGAGGAATGTGTGAAGGGATATTAATTGTTGCCCGGAGGCTTGTGGTGAGAAAGGAAACGTCTTCCGATGAAAACTGGACAGAAGCTTTTGGAGCAACTGCTTTGTGATGTGTGTATTCATCTCCTAGAGGTAAATCATTCTTTGGATTAAGCAGTTTGAAATCCCTGTTTCTGTGGAACCTGAGAAAGGACATTTGGGAATGCTCTTAAGAATATGCTGAAAAAGGAATACCCTCTGGTAAAACCCACAAGGAAACTTTCAGTTAAACTGCTATATCTAAGATAGGAAAAACTTTTCTCTATTACGCAGTTTTGAATTTGCGTCATGGAAGGATTTGTAAAGGGACACTTGGAAGCATATTTAGGACTGTGGGAAAATAGCAGATATCTTCAGAAAAAAAATTGGAGGGAAGCTTTCTGAGAAACTGTTTTGTGGTGTGTGCATTCCACTCAGGGAGTTATGCCCCTTACGTCAGGTTACAATCACGTGAATTACACTCTCAGTGTTTACCTTCTGTTTTCATTGAACAGTATTCTAACACTGTTTTTGATGAGTCTGCTAAGGGATACTCAGGAGCGGTTTGAAGCTTATGGTGAAAACGGAAATATCTTCAGATAGATGCTGGAGAGAAGATTTCCGAGGACCTGCTATGTAACATGTGCATTCCACTCACAGAGTTATACTTTTCTTCTTATAGAGGATTTTGGTACCCTGTTTTGTGAAAACGCTAACAGAGGACATTCAGGAGTATATGGATGGCTTTGGTGAAAAAGGAAATATCCTCAGACAAAAACTGGGAAGAAGCTTTCTGTGAAATTGTTTTGGGATAGATAGGTCTATTCATCTCAGATAGATAAAAGTTTTTTCTATTATGCACTTTATAATCTGCGTCATGGATGGATTCGTGAAGGGACATTCAGAAGCATATACAGGCCCATGGAGAAATAGAAGATATCTTCAGAAAAAAATTGGAGAGAAGCTTTCTGAAAAAATCTTTTGTGATGTGTGCATTCCACTCAGGGAGTTATACCTCTTTTCTCATATGGCAGTGTTTGAACACTGTTCCTGTAAAACTGAAAAGGTGATATTTTGCAGGGCATTGAAGACTATGGTGAAAGGTAAAAAACCCTATAAATTAAACCCAGAAAGAAGCATTCCAAGAAACTGCTCTCTGACCTGTGCATTCATTACAGAGGGTTAAAGGTTACACTACATTGCCCAGTTTGGAAACACAGTGTTTGGGGAATGTGTGAAGGGATATTATGTGGTGCCTGAAGGTTTGTGGTGAGAAAGGAAACGTCTTCTGATGAAAACTGGAGAGAAGATTTCGGGGCAACTCCTTTCTGTTGTGTGTATTCATCTCATAGACTTAAATCATTCTTTGGATTGACCAGTTTGAAATCAATGTTTTAGTGGAACCTTAGAAAGGACATTTGGGAACGATCTTAAGAATATGTTGAAAAAGAAATACCTTCCAATAAAAACCAGAAGGAAACATTCTGTGACACTTCTTTAGGTCACGTGAATTTCACTCGCACAGTGAAGGTTCTGTTTTCATTAAGCAGTATTCTAAAACTGTTTTAGGTTAGTCACCTAAGGGATACTCTGGAGTGCTTTGAGGCTTACGGTGATAGTGGAAATATCTTCAGACAGATATTGGAGAGAAGATTTCCGAGGAGATGCTTTGTGACCTGTGCATTCCCCTCACAGAGTTACACTTTTCTTCTCATAGAGGATTGGGGAATCCCGTTTGGAGAAAAAGTTACCAGGGGACTTTTAGTATTCTATGGACAGCTATTGTGAAAAAGGAAATACCTTCAGACAAAAACTGGAAAGGAGATTTCTGTGAAACTGCTTTGGGATAGATATGTCTATTCATCTCACATAGATAAAACTTTCTTTCTATTACGCAGTTTTGAATCTGCGTCCACGGACGGATTCACTTAAGAACATTCGGGAGCACATTCAGGCCTCTGGAGAAATAGGAGATATATTCAGATCCAAACTGGAGAGAATCTTTCTGAGAAACTGCTTTCTGATGTGTATATTCGCCTCAGGGAGTTATACCTCTTTTCTCACAAGGCAGTGTTTGAACACTGTTTATGTAAAAATGAAAAACTGATTCTTTACGGTGAATTGAAGACTACGGCAAACAGTGAAATATCCTGAAAGATAACCCAGAAGGAAGCGTTCCAAGAAACTACTCTCTGACGTGTGCATCAATTTCAGAGAGTTAAAGCTTACACTACATCGTCCAGTTTGGAGACTCTGTCTTTGAAGAATCTGTGAAGGGATATTATCTGCCGCCTGGAGGCTTGCAGTGAGAAAGGAAACGTCTTCCGATGAAAACTGGAGAAAAGCTATCAGAACAACTGCTTTGTGATGCGTGTATTGAACCCATCGAGTTAAATCATTCCTTGGACTGAGCAGTTTGAAATCACTGTTTCTGTGGATTCTGATACAGGACATTTGGGAACGCTCTTAGGAATATACTGAAAAAGAAATACTCTCCAATAAAAAAAAGAAGGAAACACTCTGTGAAACTGCTCTAGGTCACGTAATCTCCATTCACACACTTAAGCTTCTGTTTTCATTGAGCAGTATTGTAACCCTGTTTTTGTTTATTCTGCAAAGTGATATTCAGTAGCGTTTGAGGTTTATGGTGAAAAAGCAAATACCTTCAGATAACAACTGGGGACAAGATTTCTCAGAAGCTGCTTTGTGACATGTGTATTCCACTCACAGAGCTATACGTGTCTTCTCATAGAGGATTGGGGAATCACGTTTGGAGTAAACTCTACCCTGGGACATTCGGGAGTATATGGACAACTATGGTAAAAAAGGAAATATCTTCAGAGAAAAACTGGAAAGAAGCTTTCTGTGAAATTGCTTTGGGATAGGTATGTCTATTCATCTTAGATAGATAAAACATTTTTCTATTATGCAGTATTGAATCTGTGTAATGGATGGATTCGCAAAGGGACATTCGGGAGCACATTCAGACCTGTGGAGAAAAAGATGATATCTTCAGATAAAAACTGGAAAGAAGCTTTCTGAAAGACTGCTTTTTGATGTTGGCATTCCACTCAGGGAGTTATACCTCTCTTTTCATAAGGCAGTGTTTGAACACAGTTCCTGTAAAACTGAATAAGTGATATTTTGCAGTGCATTGAAGACTATGGCGAAAAGGGAAATATCCTGAAATAAAACCCAGAAAGAAGTGTTCCAAGAAATTGTTCTCTGACATGTGCATTCATTTCAGAGAGTTAAAGATTACACTACATTACCCAGTTTGGAAATTCTGTGTTTGAGGAATCTGTGAAGGAATATTAAGTGACGCCCGGGGGCTTGTGGTTAGAAAGGAAACGTCTTCTTGCGAAAACTGGACAGAAGCTTTCAGAGCAACTGCTTTGTGATGTGTGTATTCATTTTGTAGAGTTAAATCATTCTTTGCATTGCGCAGTTGGAAATCACTGTTTCTCTGGAAGCTAAGAAAGGATATTTGGGAATGCTCTTAAGAATATTCTGAAAAAGAATACCCTCCGGCAAAACCCAGAAGGAAACTTTCTGTGAAACTGCTATAGGTCCCGTGAATTCCACTCGCATAGTTAACCTTCTGTTTTCATTGAGCTGTATTCTAACACCATTTCAGGTTCGTCAGCTAAGGGATACTCGGTAGCGTTTTGAGTCTTATGGTGAAAGCGGAAATATCTTCAGAGAAATACTGGAGAGAAGATTTCCGAGGAGCTGCTTTGTGACCTCTGCATTCCACTCACAGAGTTACACTTTTCATCTCATACAGGATTGGGGAACCCCGTTTTGGGAAAAAACTACCAGGGGACATTTGGGATTCTATGGTCGACTATGGAGAAAAACGTAATATCCTCAGGCAAAACTGGAAAGAAGATTGCTGTGAAACTGCTTTGGGATAGATATGACTATTCATCTCACATAGATAAAACTATCTTTCTATTAGGCTGTTTTGAATTTGCATCATGCACGGATTCGTGAAGGGACATTTGGGAGCACACTGAGGCCTCTGGAGGAATAGGAGATGTCTTCAGATAAAAACTGGAGAGAATCTTTCTCAGAAACTGCTTTGTGATGTGCGCATTCCACTCAGGGAGTTATATCTTCTTTCTCATAAGTCAGTGTTTGAACACTGTTCCTGTAAAACTCAAAAACTGATACTTTGCAGTGCATTGAAGACTATGGCGAACAGTGAAATATCTTGAAATAAAACCCAGAAAGAAGCATTCCAATAAGCAGCTCTCTGATGTATGCAATCATTTCAGAAATTTAAAGCTTACAATACGTTGTCCAGTTTGGAAACTCTGCCTTTGAGGAATCTGTGGAGGGATATTACGTGGCGCCCAGAGGCTTGTGGTGAGAAAGGAAACGTCTTCCGATGAAAACTGGAGGGAAGCTATCGGAGCAACTGCTTTGTGTTGCGTGTATTCAACTCGTAGAGTTAAATCGTTCTTTAGACTGAGCAGTTCAAAATCACTGTTTCTGTGGATTGTGATTAAGGACATTTGGGAATTCTCTTAAGAATATGCTGAAAAAGAAATACGCTCCTTTAAAAAACAGAAGGAAACGTTCTGTGAAACTGCTCTAGATCACCTGAAGTCCACTCACACAGTTAAGCTTCTCTTTTTATTGAGCAGTGTTTTAACACTCTTTTTGTTTAGTCTGTGAAGTGACATTCGGTAGCACTTTGAGGGTTACGGTGAAAAAGGAAATATCTTAAGATAACAACTGGAGAGAAGATTTCCCAGAAGCTGCTTTGTGACGTGTGCTTTCCACTCACAGATTTGTACTTTTCTTCTCATAGAGGATTTGGGAATCTCGTTTGGAGTAAATGCTACCTGGGGACATTCGGGAGTATATGGAAGGCTATGGTGGAAAAGGAAATATCCTCAGACAAAAACTGGAAAGAAGCTTTCTGTGAAACTGCTTTGGGATAGGTATGTCGAGTCATCTCACATAGATAAAGCTTCCTTTCTATTACACAGTTTTGAAACTGTGTCATGGACAGATTCACAAAGGTACATTCGGGAGCACATTCAGGCCTGTGGGGAAAAAGGAGGTATCTGCAGATAAAAACTGGAAAGAAGCTTTCTGAGAGACTGCTTTTTGATATGTTCATTCCACTCAGGGATTTATATCTCTTTTTTCATAAGGCAGTGTTTGAACACTGTTCCTGCAAAACTGAATAAGTGATATTTTGCAGCGCATTGACGACTATGGCAAAAAGTGAAGTATCCAGAATTAAAACCCAGAAAGAAGTGTGCTAAGAAATTGGTCTCTAATGTGTGCATTCATTTCAGAGAGTTAAAACTTACACTACGTTGCCCAGTTTGGAAACTCTGTGTTTGAGGAATCTGGAATCTGTGATGGGATATTAAGAGTCACCCGGAGGCTAGTGGTGAGAAAGGAAACGTCTACCAACAAAAACTGGACAGAACCTTTGGAGTAACAGCTTTGTGATGTGTGTATTCATTTCCTAGAGTTAAATCATTCTTTTGATTGAGCAATTTGAAATTACTGTTTCTGGGGAACGTGAGAAAGGACATTTGGGAAAGATCTTAAGAATATGCTGAAAAAGGAACACCATCTGTTAAAATGCAGAAGAAAACTTTCTGTGAAACTGCTATATGTCATGTGAATTCCACTCGCATACTTAACCTTCTGTTTTCATTGAGCAGTATTATTACACTGTTTTTGGTGAGTTAGCTCAGGGATACTTGTGAGCCCTTTGAGGCTTACGGTGAAAACGGAAATATCTTCTGATAGACATTGGAGAGAAGATTTCCAAGGAGCTGCTATGTGATGTGTGCATTCTACTCACAGAGTTATAGTTTTCTTCTCATAGAGGATTTTGCTGTCCCATTTGCTGAAAACGCTACCAGGAGACATTTGGGAGTATATGGACGGCTATAGTGAAAAAGGAAATATCCTCAGAGAAAAACTGGAAAGAAGCTTTCTGTGAAATTACTTTGGGATAGATATGTCTGTTCACCTCAGATAGATAAAACATTTTTCTATTATGCAGTTTTGAATATACATCATGGACTTTTTCGTGAAGGGACACTCGGAAGCACATTCAGGCCTCTGGGGATATAGGAGATACCTTCAGAAAAAAATTAAGAGAAGCTTTCTCAGACACTGTTTTGTGATGTGTGCATTCCACTCAGGGAGTTATACCTCTTTTCTCATAAGGCAGTGTTTGAACACTTTTCCTGTAAAACTGAAAAGGTGATATTCTAAAGGACTTTGAAGATGATTGCAAAAAGTGAAAAACCCAGGAATAAAACCCAGAAAGAAGCATTCCAAGAAACTCCTCTCTGATGTGTGCATTCAATACAGAGAGTTAAAGGTTACACTACATTGCCCAGTTTGGAAATTTTGTGTTTGAGGAATTTGTGAAGGGATATTAACTGGTGCCCAGAGGCTTGTGGTGATAAAGCAAACGTCTTTTGAAGAAAACTGGAGAGAAGATTTCGAAGCAACTCCTTTCTATTGTGTGTATTCATCTCATAGACTTAAATCATTCTTTGGATTGAGCGGTTTGAAATAACTGTTTTAATGGAACCTTAGAAAGGACATTTTGTGACACTCTTAAGAATATGTTGAAAAAGAAATACCTTCTGATAAAAACCAGAAGGAAACATTCTCTGAAACTGCTCTAGGTCACATGAAATCCACTCACATAGTTAGACTTCTGTTTTCATTATGCAGTATTCTAAAACTGTTTCAGGTTAGTCAGCCAAGGAACACTCGGGAGCACTTTGAGGCTTATGGAGAAAGCTGAAATATCTTCAGATAGATACTGGAGAGAAGATTTCAGAGGAGCTGCTTTGTGACCTGTGCATTCCACTCACAGAGTTACACTTTTGTTCTCACAGAGGATTGGGGAATCCCGTTTGGAGAAAAAGCTACCAGGGACGTTGGGGATTCTATAGGTGGCTATGGAGAAAAAGGAAATATCCTCAGACAAATACTGGAAAGAAGATTTCTGTGAAATTGCTTTCGGATAGGTATGTCTAGTCATCTCACATAGATAAAGCTTTCTTTCTATTACACAGCTTTGAATCTGCATCACAGACGGATTCCCGAAGGGACGTTCGGGAGCACATTCAAGCCTATGGAGAAATAGGAGATATCTTCAGATAAAAACTGGAGAGAATCTTTCTGAGAAACTCTTTGCAATGTGTGCATTCCACGCAGGGAGTTATAGCTCTTTTCTCATAAGGCAGTATTTGAACACTGTTCCTGTAAAACTAAAAAACTGATACTTTGCAGTGCATTGAAGACTACGGCACACAGCAAAATATCCTGAAAAAAAACCCAGAAAGAAGCATCCCAAGGCACTGCTCTCTGACGCGTGCAATTATTTCAGAGAGTTAAAGGTTACACTACAATGCTCAGTTTGGAAATTCTGTGTTTGAGGAATCTGTGAAGGGATATTTAGTGTTGCCCGGAGGCTTTTGGAGAGAAAGGAAACGTCTTCCGACGAAAAGTGGACAGAAGCTTTTGGAGCAACTGCTTTGTGGTGTGTGTATTCATCTCCTAGAGATAAACCATTCTTTGGATTGAGCAGTTTGAAATCACTGTTTCTGTGGAACCTGAGAAAGGACATTTGGGAACGCTCTTAAGAATATGCTAAAAAAGGAATACTCTCAGGTAAAACCCAGAAGGACACTTTCTGTGACACAGCAATAGGTCACGTGAATTCCGCTCGCACAGTTAACCTTCTGTTTTCATTGAGCAGTATTCTAACAAGGTTTTTGGTGAGTCAGCAAAGGGATAATCGGGAGTGCTTTGTTGCTTACGGTGAAAACGGAAATATCTTCACATAGATACTGGAGAGAAGATTTCCGAGGAGCTGCTATGTGACGTGTGCATTCCACTCACAGAGTTATACTTTTCATCTCTTGGAGGATTTTGGTACCCCATTTGGTGAAAACGCTACAAAAGGACATTCGGGAGTATATGGATGTCTATGGTGAAAAGGAAAATATGCTCAGACAAAAACTGGAAAGAAATTTTCTGTGAAATTGCTTTGGGATAGATATGTCTATTCATCTCAGATAGATAAAAGTTTTTTCTATTATGCAGTTTTGAATCTCCGTCATGGACAGATACATGAAGGGACACTCAGAAGCACATTCTGGCCTGTGGGAAATAGGACATATCTTCAGAAAAAAATTGGAGAGAAGCTTTCAGAGAAACAGTTTTGTGATTTGTGCATTCCACTCAGGGAGTTATACCTCTTTTCTCATAAGGCAGTGTTTGAACACTGTTCCTGTAAAACTGAAACGGTGATATTTTGTAGGGCATTGAAGACTATGGCGAAAAGTGAAAACCCGGAAGTAAAACACAGAAGGAAGCCTTCCAAGAAACCGCTCTCTGACATGTGTATTCATTACAGAGAGTTAAAGGTTACAATATGTTTCCCAGTTTGGAAACTCTGTGTTTGAGGAATCTGTGAAGGGATATTAAGTGGCGCCTGGAGGCTTATGTTGAGAAAGGAAACGTCTTCTGATGAAAACTGGAGAGAAGATTTCAGGGTGACTCCTTTCTGTTGTGCTTATTCATCTCATAGAGTTAAATCATTCTTTGGATTGAGCAGTTTGAAATCACTGTTTTTGTGGAACCTGAGAAAGGGCATTTGTGAACGTTGTTAAGAATACGTTGAAAAAGAAATTCCTCTGATTAAAACCAGAAGGAATCATTCTGTGAAACTGCTCTAGGTCACGTGAATTCCAGTCACCCAGTTAAGCTTCTGTTTTCATTAAGCAGTATTCTAAAACTGTTTTAGGTTAGTCAGCTAAGGGATACTCGAGAGCACATTCAGGCTTACGGTGAAAGCGGAAATATCTTCAGATAGATACTGTAGAGAAGATTTCCGAGGAGCTGCTTTGTGACCTGTGCATTCCACTCACAGAGTTACATTTTTCTTCTCATAGAGGATTGCTGAATCCCATTTGGAGAAAAAGCTACCAGGGGACATTTGGGATTATATGGATGGCTATGGTGAGAAAGGAAATATCCTCAGACAAAACTGGAAAGAAGCTTTCTGTGAAATTGCTTTGGGAAAGATATATCTATTCATCTCACATAGATAAAACTATCTTTCTATTAGCAGTTTTGAATTTGCGTCACGGACGGATACACGAAGGGACATTCGGGAGCACGTTCAGGCCTCTGAAGAAATAGGAGATATCTTCAGATAAAAACTGGAGAGAATGTTTCTGAGAAACTGCTTTGTGATGTGCGTATTCCTCTCAGGAGTTATACCTCTTTTCTCATAAGGTAGTGCTTGAACACTGTTCCTGTAAAACTGAAAAACTGATACTTTCCAGTGCATTGAAGACTATCCTGAACAGTGAAATATCCTGAAACAAAACCCAGAAAGAAACCTTCCAAGAAATTGCTCCCTGAAGTTTGCATTTATTTCAGAGAGTTAAAGCTTACACTACGTTCCCCAGTTTGGGAACTCTGTGTTTGAGGAATCTGTGAAGGGATATGAAGTGGTGCCTGGAGGTTTGTGGTGAGAAAGAAAACGTCTTCTCATGATAACTGGAGAGAAGTTTTTGGAGCAACTTCTCTCTGTTGTGTGTATTCATCTCATAGAGTCAAATCATTCTTTGGATTGAGCAGTTTGAAATCACTGTTTTAGTGGAACCTGAGAAAGGACATTTGGGAACGCTTTTAAGAACATGCTGAAAAAGGAATACCCTCCGGTAAAACCCAGAAGGAAACCTTCTGTGAAACTGCTATAGGTCACATGAATTCCACTCAGAGACTTATAAAACTGAAATAAAACCCAGAAAGAAGTGTTCCAAGAAACTACTCTCTGACGTGTGCAATCGTTTCAGAGAGTTAAAGCTTTCACTACATTGTCCAGTTAGGAAACTGTGTCTTTGAGGAATCTGTGAAGGGATATTACCTGGTGCCTGGAGGCTTGTGGTGAGAAAGGAAAACTCTTCCAATGAAAACCGGTGAGAAGCTATCAGAGCAACTGCTTTGTGATGTGTGTATTCAACTCATAGAGTTAAATCATTTTTTGGACTGAGGAGTTTGAAATCACTGTTTCAGTGGAATCTGAGAAAGGACATTTGGGAATGCTCTTAAGAATATGCTGAATAAGATATACTCTCCAATAAAAACCATAGGAAACTTTCTGTTAAACTGCTCTAGTTCAAGTGAATTCCAGTTGCACAGTTAAGCTTCTCTTTTCACTGAACAGTTTTGTAAAACTGTTTATATTTAGTCTGCAAAGTGATATTCAGTAGCGCTTTGAGGCTTACAGTGAAAAAGAAAATACCTTCAGAAAACAACTGGAGAAAAGATTTTCCAGAAGCTGCTTTGTGAAGTGTGCATTCCACTCACAGACTTATACTTTTCTTCTCATAGAGGATTGGGGAATCAAGTGTAGAGTAATTGCTATCAGGGGTCTTTCAGCATTACATGGACGGCTATGGTGAAAAAGGAAATATCCTCATATGAAAACTGGAAAGAAGCTCTCTGTGGAACTGCTTTGGGATAAGTATGTCTAGTCATCTCACATAGAAAAAGCTATCTTTCTATTACGCAGTTTTGAAACTGCATCATGGATGGATTCGCAAAGGGACATTCGGGAGCAGATTCAGGCCTGTGGGGAAAAAGGAGATATCTTCAGATAAAACTGGAAAGAACCTTTCTGAGAGACTGCTTTTTGATGTTTCCATGCCACTCAAGGAGTTATATCTCTTTTTTCATAAGGCAGTGTTTCAACACTGTTCCTGTAAAACAGAATAAGTGATATTTTGCAGCGCATTGAAGACTATGGTGAAAAGTGAAATATCCTGAAATAAAATCCAGAGAGAAGCTTACCAAGAAATTGCTCTCTGACGTGTGCATGCATTTCAGAAGGTTAATGCTTACACTATGTTTCCCAGTTTGGAAACTCTGTGTTTGAGGAATCTGTGAAGGGATATTAAGTGTCTCCAGGATGCTTGTGGTGAGAAAAGAAACGTCTTCCGACGAAAACTGGACAGAAACTATCGGACCAACTGCTTTGTGATATGTGTATTCATATCGCAGAGTTAAATCATTCCTTGGATTGAGCAGTTTAAAATCACTGTATCTGTGGAACCTGAGAAAGGACATTTGTGAACGCTCTTAAGAATAAACTGAAAAAGGAATACTCTCCGGTAAAACACAGAAGGAAACTTTCTTTGAAACTGCTATAGGTCACGTGAATTCCACTGGCATAGTTAACCTTCTGTTTTCATTGAGCAGTATTCTAACACTGTTTTTGGTGAGTCAACTAAGGGATACTCGGGAGTGTTTTGAGGCTTACGGTGAAAACGGAAATATCTTCAGATAGATACTGGAGAGAAGATTTCCGAGGAGCTTCTATGTGACGTATGCATTCCACTCACAGAGTTACACTTATCTTCTCATAGAGGATTGGGGAATCCCATTTGGAGAAAAAGCTACCAGGGTACTTTCAGGATTCTATGGACGGCTATTTTGAAAAAGGAAATATCCTCAGACAAAAACTGGAAATAACATTTCTGTGAAACTGCTTTGGGATAGATATGTCTATTCATCTCACATAGATAAACTTTTCTTTCTATTATGCAGTTTTGAATCTTTGTCACAGAGGGATTCACAAAGGGACATTCGGGAACACATTCAGGTCTCTGGAGAAATAGGAGATATCCTCAGTTAAAAACTGGAGAGATTCTTTCTGAGAAACTGCTTTGTGATGTGTGCATTCCACTCAGGGAGTTATACCTCTTTCCTCATAAGGCAGTGTTTGAACACTGTTCCTGTAAAACTGAAAAAGTGAAACTTTGCAGTGCATTGAAGACTGTGGCAAACAGTGAAATATCCTGAAATAAAACCCAGAAATAAGCATTCCAAGAAACTGCTCTCTGAAGTGTGCAATCATTTCAGAGAGTTAAAGTTTAAATACTTTGACCAGTTTGGTAAATCTGTCTTTGAGGAATCCGTGTAGGGATATTACGTGGTACCCAGAGACTTTTGGTGAGAAAGGTAATGCCTGCCGATGAAAACTGGAAAGAAGCTATCGGAGCAACTGCTTTGTGATGCGTGTATTCAACTCATAGAGCTAAATCATTCATTGAACTGAGCAGTTTGAAATCACTGTTTCTGTGGAATTTGAGAAAGGACATTTGGGAACGCTCTTAAGAATACACTGAAAAAGACATATTCTCCAATAAAAAACAGAAGGAAACTTTCTGTGAAACTGCTTTAGGTCATGTGAGGTCCACTCGCACAAGTAAGCTTCTGTTTTCATTGAGCAGTATTGTAACACTGTTTTTGTTTAGTCTGTGAAGTGATATTCCGTAGCGCTTTGAGGCTTATGGTGAGAAAGGAAATAACTTCAGATAACAACTGGAGAGAAGATTTCCTAAAAGCTGCTTTGTGACGTGTGCATTCCACTCACAGAGTTATACTTTTCTTCTCATAGAGGATGTGGAATCACGTTTGGAGTAAACGCTACCCGGGGACATTCGAGAGTATATGGACGGCTATGGTGAAAAAGGAAATATCCTCAGACAGAAATTGTAAAGAATTTTTCTGTGAAACTGCTTTGGGATAGGTATGCCTAGTCATCTCACATAGATAAAACTTTCTTTCTATTACACAGCTTTGATACTGCGTCATGAATGGATGCACAAATGAACATTTGGGAGCACATTCAGGCCTCTGGGGGAAAGGGAGGTATCTTCAGAAAAAAATTGGAGAGAAGCTTTCTGAGAGACTGCTTTTTGATGTTTGCATTCCACCTCAAAGGGTTATACCCCTTTTTTCAAAAGGCAGTGTTTGAACACTGTTCCTGTAAAACTGAATAAGTGATATTTTGCAGTGCATTGAAGACTATGGCGAAAAGGGAAATATCCTGAAATAAAACCCCGAAAGAAGCATTCCAAGATATTGCTCTCTGACGTGTGCATTCATGTCAGAGAGTTAAAGCTTACACTGCTTTCCCCAGTTTAGAAACTATGTCTTTCAGGAATCTGTGAAGGGATATTACGTGGCACCAGGAGGCTTGTGGTGAGAAAGGAAACGTCTTCCGATGAAAACTGGACAGAGGCTATCGGAGCAACTGCTTTGTGATGTGTGTATTCAACTCTTAGAGTTAAATCATTCTTTGGACTAAGCAGATTGAAATCACTGTTCCTGTGGATCTGAGAAAGGACAATTGGGAATGCTCCTAAGAATATACTGGAATAGAAATACTCTCTAATAAAAACCAGAAGAAAAATTTCTGTGTAACTGCTCTAGTTCACGGGAATTCCACTCGCACAGTTAAGCTTCTGTTTTCATTGAGCAGTATTGTAACACTGTTTTTGTTTAGTCTGTGAAGTGATATTCCATAGCGCTTTGAGGCTTATGGTGAAAAAGGAAATACCTTCAGATAACAACTGGATTGAAGATTTCTCAGAAGCTGCTTTGTGCCATGTGCATTCCACTAACAGAGTTGTACTTTTCTTCTCATAGAGGATTGTGGAATCGTGTTTGGGGTACACGCTACCAGGGGACATTCGGTAGTATATGGACTGCTATGGTGAAAAAGGAAATATCCTCAGACAAAAACTGGTAAGAAGCTTTCTGTGAAACTGCTTTGTGATAGGTATGTCTAGTCATCTCACATAGAAAAAGGTTTCTTTCTATCACGCAGTTTTGAGACTGCGTCATGGACAGATTCAGGAAGGGACATTCGGGAGCACATTCAGGCCTGAGGGGAAAAAGTAGATATCTTCAGATAAAAACTGAGGAGAAGCTTTCTGAGAGACTGTATTTGATGTTTGCATTCCACTCAGTGAGTTATACCGCTTTTTTCATAAGGCAGTGTTTGAACACTCTTCCTGTAAAAGTGAATAAGTGATATTTTGCAGCGCGTTGAAGACTACTGCGAAAAGTGAAATATCCTGAGAGAAAACCCAGAAAGAAGTGTTTCAAGAAATTACTCTCTGACGTCTGCATTCATTTCAGTGAGTTAAAGCTTAAAATACGTTGCCCAGTTTGGAAACTCTGTGTTTCAGGAATCTGTAAAGGGATATTAAATGTCGCCCAGAGGCTTGTGGTGAGAAAGGAAACGTCTTCCGTTGAAAACTGGACAGAAGCTTTCGGAGCAACTGATTTGTGATGTGTGTATTCATCTCCTAAAGTTAAATCATTCTTTGGATTGAGCAGTTTGAAATCGCTGTTTCTGTGGAACCTCAGAAAGAACATTTGGGAATGCTCTTAACAATATGCTGGTAAAGGAATACCCTCTGGTAAAACCCAGAAAGAAAGTTTCTGTGAAACTGCTCTAGGTCACATTAAGTTCACTCACATAGTTAAGCTTCTGTATTCATTGAGCAGTATTCTAACACTGTTTTTCGTGAGTCAGTTAAGGGATACTCCGGAGCACTTTGAGGCTTAGGGTGAAAACAGAAATATCTTCAGATACATACTGGAGAGAAGATTTCTGAGGAGCTGCTATGTGACGTGTGCATTCCACTCAGAGAGTTATACTTTTATTCTCACAGAGAATGTTCATACCTCGTTTGGTGAAAACACTATCAGGGGACATTGGGAGTATATGGACAGCTATGGTGAAAAAGGAAATATCCTCAGACAAAAACTGGAAAGAAGCTTTCTGTGAATTTGCTTCAGAATACATATGTCTATTCACCTCAGATAGATAAACTTTTTTCCCTTACACAGTTTTGAATCTGCATCATGGATGGATTTGTGAAGGGAACTTGGAAGCACATTCAGGCCTGTGGGGAAATAGGAGATATATACAGAAAAAAATTGGAGAGAATCGTTCTGAGAATCTGTTTTGTGATGTGTGCATTCCATTCAGGGAGTTAAAACTCTTTTCTTATAAGGCAGTGTTTGAACACTGTTCCTGTAAAATGAAATGGTGATATGTTGCAGGGCATTGAAGACTACGGCGAAAAGTGAAAAACCCGGAAATAAAACCCAGAAGGAAGTGCTCTAAGTAAGTGCTCTCTGACGTATGCATTCATTGCAGAGAGTTAAAGGTTACACTACATTGCACTGTTTGGAAACTCTGTTTTTGAGGAATCTGTGAAGGGATATTAAGTAGCACCCAGAGGCTTGCGGTGAGAAAGGAAACATCTTCTGATGAAAACTGGAGAGAACTTATCGGAGCAACTGCTTTGTGATGCATGCACTCAACTCATTCTTTGAACTGAGCAGTTTGAAATCACTGTTTCTGTGGAATCTGAGAAACGACATTTAGGTACACTCTTAAGAATTTGCTGAAAAATATATACTCTCCAATAAATACTAGAAGGAAAGTTTCTGTGAAACTGATCTACATCATGTGAAGGCCACTTGCACAGTTAAGCTTCTGTTTTCATTGAGCAGTATTGTAACACTGTTTTTGTTTATTCTGCGAAGTGATATTCGGTAGCGCTGTGACGGTTACGGTGAAAAAGGAAATACCTTCAGAAAACAACTGGAGAGAAGATTTCCCAGAAGATGCTTTGAGACGTGTGCATTCCACTCACAGAATTATACTTTTCTTCTCATAGTGGATTGGGGAATAGCGTTTGGAGTAAACGCTTCCCGGGGACTTTTGGGAGTATATGGACGGCTATGGTGAAAAAGGAAATATCCTCAGACAAAAACTGGAAAGGAGCTTTCTGTGAAAATGCTTTGGGATAGGTATGTCAAGTGATCTCACATAGAGTAAGCTTTCTTTCTATTACGCAGTTTTGAAACTGCGCCATGGACGGATTTGTGAAGGGACATTCGGGAGCACATTCAGGCCTGTGGGTAAAAAGGACATATTTTCAAATAAAAATTGGAGAGAAGTTTTCTGAGAGACTACTTTTTGATGTTTGCATTCCACTCAGGGATTTATACCTCTTTTTTCATAATCCAGTGTTAGAACACTCTTCCTGTAAATCTAAATAGGTGATATTTCACAGCGTATTGAAGACTATGGTGAAAAGTGAATTATCCTGAAATAAAACCCAGAAAGAAGCGTTCCAAGAAATTTCTCTCCTACGTGTGCATTCATTTCAGAGAATTAAAGCTTACACTACGTTGCCCAGTTTGGAAACTCTGTGTTTGAGGAATCTGTGAAGGGATATTCAGTGTCGCCTGGAAGCTTGTGGTGAGCAAGGAAATGTCTTCCGACGAAAACTGGACAGAAGCTTTCGGAGCAACTGCTTTGTGATGTGTGCATTCATCTCATAGAGTTAAATCATTCTTTGGATTGAGCAGTTTGAAATCACTGTTTCTGTGGAACCTGAGAAAGGATATTTGGGAACACTCTTAAAATTATGCTGAAAAATAAATACCCTCTGGTAAAATCCAGAAGGAAACTTTCTGTGAAACTGCTCTAGGTGACGTGAATTCCACTCACACAGTTAACCTTCTGTTTTCATTGAGCAGTATTCTAACACTGTTTTTGGTGAGGCAGCTAAGGGATACTCGATAGCACTTTGAAGCTTACGGTGAAAACGAAAATATCTTCAGATAGATAATGGAGAGAAGATTTCCGAGGAGCTGCTATGTAACGTGTGCATTCCACTGAGAGAGTTATACTTTTCTTCTCAAAGAGGATTTTGGTACCCCATTCGGTGAAAATGCTACCTGGGGACATTCGGGAGTATATGGATGGCTGTGGTGAAAAAGGAAATATCCTCAGACAAAAACTGGAAAGAAGCTTTCTGTGAAAGTGCTTTGGCATAGGTATGTCTAGTCATCTCACATAGATAAAGCTTTCTTTCTATTATGCAGTTTTGAAACTGCGTCATGGACGGATACGTGAAGGTACATTTGGGAGCACATCTAGGCCTGTGGGGAAAAAGGAGATATCTTCAGATAAAAACTGGAGAGAATCTTTCTGAGAAACTGCTTTGTGATGTACACATTCCAATCAGGGAGTTATAATTATTTTCTCATGACGTAGTGTTTGAACACTGTTCCTGTAAAACTGAAAAACTGATACTTTGCAGTGGATTGAAGACTACATACAATAGTGAAATATCCTGAAACAAAACCCGGAAAGAATCGTTCCAAGAAACTGCTCTCTGAAGTGTGCAATGATTTCAGAGAGTTAAAGCTTACAATACGTAGTCCAGTTTGGAAACTCTGCCTTTGAGGAATCTGTGAAGGGATTTTACGTGGTGACTGGAGGCTTTTGGTGAGAAAGGAAATGTCTTCCAATGAAAACTGGAGAGAAGCTATGAGAGCAACTGCTTTGTGATGCGTGTATTCAACTCATAGAGTTAAATCATTCTTTGGACTGAGCAGTTTGAAATCACTGTTTCTGTGGAATCTGAGAAAGGACATTTGGGGATGCTCTTAAAAATATGCTGAAAAAGGAATACTCTCCAATAAAAACCAGAGGGAAACTTTCTGTGAAACAACTCTAGGTCACATGAAGTCCACTCGCACAGTTAAGTTTCTGTTTTCATTGAGCAGTATTGTAACTCTGTTTTTGTTTAGTTTGCGAAGTGATATTCGGTAGCGCTATGAGGCTTGCGGTGAAAAAGGAAACACCTTCTGGTATCAACTGGAGAGATGATTTCCCAGAAGCTGCTTTTTGATGTTTGCATTCCACTCACAGAGTTATCCTTTTATTCTCATAGAGGATTGGGATCCCTTTTGAAGTAATCACTAATAGGGGACATTCAGGATTATATGGATGGCTATGGTGAAAAAGGAAATATCCTCAGACAGAAACTGGAAGGAAGCTTTCGGTGAAACTGCTTTGGGATAGGTATGTCTAGTCATCCCACATAAACAAAGCTTTCTTTCTATTACTCAGTTTTGAAACTGCGTCATGGATGGATTAGTGAAAAGACATTGTGGAGCACATTCAGGCCTGCGGGGAAAAAGGAGATATCTTCCGATAAAAACTAGACAGAAACTTTCTGACAGACTGCTTTTTGATATTTGCATTCCACTCAGGGATTTATACCTCTTTATTCGTAAGGCAGTGTTTGAACACTGTTCCTGTAAAACTGAAAAACTGATACTTTGCAGTGCGTTGAAAACTACGACTAACAGTGAAATATCCTGAAATAAAATCCAGAAAGAAGTGTTCCAAGAAACTGGGCTCTGAGGTGTGCAATCATTTCAGAGAGTTAAGGCTTACAATACGTTGTCCAGTTTGGAAATTCTGCCTTTAAGGAATCTGTGAAGGGATACTACGTGGCGCCCTGAGGCTTGTGGTGAGAAAGGAAACGTCTTCTGACAAAAACTGGACAGAAGCTTTCACAGCAACTGCTTTATGATGTGCGTGTTCATCTCATAGAGTTAAATCGTTCTTTGGATTGAGTAGTTTTAAATCACTGATTCAGTGGAAACTGAGAAAGGACATTTGGGAATGCTCTAAAGAATATGCTGAAAAAGGAATACCCTCCGGTAAAACCCAGAAGGAAACTTTCTGTGAAACTCCTATATCTAAGATAGAAAAAACTTTTCTCTATTATGCTGTTTTGAAACTGCATCATGGATGGATTCGTGAAGTGACACTCGGAAGCACATTCAGGCCTGTGGAAAAATAGGAGATATCTTTAGAAAAAAATTGGAGGGAAGCTTTCTGAGAAACTGTTTGGTTGTGTGTGCATTCCACTCAGGGAGTTACATCTTTTACATGAGGTTACACTTACGTGAATTCCACTCTCATATTTACCTTCTGTTTTCATTGAGCAGTATTCTAACACTGTTTCTGGTGAGTCACCTAAGTGATACTCGGGAGCGCTTTGAGGCTTACGGTGAAAACGGAAATATCTTGAGATAGAAACTGGAGAGAAGATTTCCGAAGAGCTGTTATGTGACGTCTGCATTCCACTCACAGAGTTATACTTTTCTTCTCATAGAGGATTTTGTTACCCTATTTTGTGAAAATGCTACCAGAGGACGTTCAGAAGTATATGGATGGCTATGGTGAAAAAGGAAATATCCTCAGACAAAAACTGCAAAGAAGTTTTCTGTGAAATTGCTTTGGGATAGATATGTCTATTCATCTCAGATAGATAAAACTTTTTTCTATTACACAGTTTTGAATCTGGGTCATGGATGGATTCCTGAAGGGACACTCGGAAGCACATTCAGGCCTGTGGGGAAATAGGAGATATCTTCAGAAATAAATTGGAGAGAAGCTTTCTGAGAAACTGTTTTGTGATGTGTGCATTCCACTCAGGGAGTTATACCTCTTTTCACATAAGGCACTGTTTGAGCACTGTTTCTGTAAAACTGAAGAAGTGATATTTTGCAGGGCATTGAAGACTATGGCGAAAAGTGAAATATCCTTAAATGAAACCCAGAAGGCAACTTTCCAAGAAACTGCTCTCTGACGTGTGCATTCATTACAGAGTGTTGAAGGTTTCACTACGTTTCCCAGTTTGGAAACTCTGTGTTTGAGGACTCTGTGAAGGGATATTAAGTGGCCACCGGAGGCTTGTGGTGAGAAAGGAAATGTGTTTTGATGAAAACTGGAGAGAAGGTTTTGGGGCAACTGCTTTCTTTTGGGTGTATTCATCTCAGAGAGTTAAATCATTCTCTGGATTGAGCATTTTGAAATCACTGTTTTAGGGGAAGTTTAGAAAGGACATTTGGGAACGCTCTTAAGAATATCTTGAAAAAGAAATACCTTATGATAAAAACAGAAGGAAACATTCTGTGAAACTGCTCTACATCATGTGAATTCCAGTCTCATAGTGAAACTTCTGTTTTCATTTAGCAGTATTCTAAAAGTGTTTTAGGTTAGTCAGTTAAGGGTTACTCGGGAGCGCTTTGAGGATTACGGTGAAAGTGTAAATATCTTCAGAGAGATACTGGATGGAAGATTTCCGAGGAGCTGCTTTATGACCTGTGCATTCCCCTCACAGAGTTACATGTTTCTTCTCAAAGAGGATTGGGGAATCCCGTTTGGAGTAAAACCTACCAGTGTACATTCGGGAGTATATGGACGGCTACGGCGAAAAACAATATATTCTAAGACAAAAACTGGAAAGAAGCTTTCTGTAAAACTGCTTTGGGATAGGTATGTCTAGTCATCTCACATAGAGAAAGCTTTCTTTCTATTACGCAGCTTTGAAACTACATCATGGACAGATTCGCGAAGGGACATTCAGGAACACATTCAGGCCTGTGGGCAAAAGAGATATCTTCAGATGAAAACTTGAGAGAAGCTTTCTGAGAGACTGCTTTTTGATGTTTGCTTTCCACTCAGGGACTTTTACCTCTTTTGTCATAAGGCAGTGTTTGAATACTGTTCCTGTAAAACTGAATAAGTGATATTTCACAGCGCATTGAAGACTATGGTGAAAAGTGAAATATCCTGAAATAAAACCCAGAAAGAAGCATTCTGAGAAATTGCTCTTGGACGTGTGCATTCATTTCGCAGGGTTAAAGCTTAAACTACGTTGCCCAGTTTGGAAACTCTGTGTTTGAGGTATGTGTGATGGGATATTAAGTGTCGCCCAGAGGCTTGTGGTGAGAAAGGAAATGTCTTCCGACGAAAACTGGACAGAGGCTTTTGGAGCAACTGCTTTGTGATGTGTGTATTCATCTCGTACAGTTAAATCATTCTTTTATTTGAGCTGTTTGAAATCACTGTTTCTGTGGAATCCCAGCAAGGACGTTTGGGAACGCTCTTAAGAATACGTTGAAAAACATATACCTTCCAATAAAAACCAGAAGGAAAGATTCTCTGAAACTGCTCTAGGTCACATGAATTCCATACACACAGGTAAGCTTCTGTTTTCATTAAGCAGTATTCTAAAACTGTTTTAGGTTAGTCAGCTAAGGGATACTCGGGAGCACTTTGAGTCTTTGAAAGGTTATTACGTGCCACCCGGAGTCTTGTGGTGAGAAAGGAAATGTCTTCTGATGGCATCTGGAGAGAATATTTCGGGACAGCTGCTTTCTGTTGTGTGTATTTTCTCATAGAGTTAAATCATTCTTTGGATTAAGCAGTTTGAAATCACTGTTTTAGTGGAACCTTTGAAAGGATATTTGTGAACCCTGTTAAGAATATGTTGAAAAAGAAATACCTTCTTATAAAAACCAGAAGGAAACATTCTGTGAAACTGCCCTAGGTCACGTGAATTCCACTCGCACAGGTAAGCTTCTGTTTTCATTAAGCAGTATTCTAAAACTGTTTTAGGTTAGTCAGCTAAGGGATACTTGGGAGCGCTTTGAGGCTTATGGTGAAAGCAGAAACATCTTCAGATAGATACTGGATAGAAGATTTCTGTGGAGCTGCTTTGTGACCTGTTCATTCCACTCACAGAGTTACACTTTTCTTCTCATTGAGGACTGGGGAATCCCGTTTGGCTAAAAAGCTACTGGGGGACATTCTGGAGTATATGGATGGCTATGGTGAAAAAGGAAATATCCTCAGACAAAAAATAGAAGATTTCTGTGAAACTGCTTTGGGATACATATGTCTATTCATCTCACATAGAAAAAACTAAATTTCTATTAGGCAGTTTTGAATCTGCATCACAGACGGATTCGCAAAGGGACATTCATAAGGACATTCAGACCTCTGTAGAAATAGGAGATATCTTCAGATAAAAACTGGAGAGAATCTTTCTGAGAAACTGCTTTATGATGTGCGCATTCCACTCAGGGAGGTTTATCTCTTTTCTCATAATGCATTGTTTCAACAATGTCCCTGTAAAACTGAAAACAGACACTTTCCAGTGCATTGAAGACTATGGCAAACAGTGCAATATCCTGAAATGAAACCCAGAAAGAAGTGTTCCAGGAAACTGCCTCTGACATGTGCAATCATGCCAGAGAGTTAAAGCTTACAATACCTTATCTGGTTTGGAAACTCTGTCTTTGAGGAATCTGTGAAGAGATATTATGTGACATCCGGAGGCTTGTGGTGAGAAAGGTATCGTCTTCTGATGAAAACTGGAAAGAAGCTATCAGAGCAACTGCTTTGTGATGCGTGTATTCAACTCATAGATTTAAATCATTCCTTGGAATGAGCAGTTTGAAATCACTGTTTCTGTGGAATCTGAGAAAGGACATTTGGAAATGCTCTTAAAAATATGCTGAAAAAGAAATACTCTCCAATAAAAACCAGAAGGAAACTTTCTGTGAAACTACTCTAGGTCACGTGAAGTCCACTCGCACACTCAAATTTCTGTTTTCATTGAGCTGTATTGTATCACTGTTTTTGTTTAGTCTGTGAAGTGATAGTCGGAAGTGCTTTGAGGCTTACAGTGAAAAAGGAAATACCTTCAGATAACAACTGGAGAGAAGATTTCCTAGAAGCTGATTTATGATGTGTGCATTTCACTCACAGAGTTGTACTTTTCTTTTCATAGAGGATTGAGGAATCCAGTTTGCAGTAAACACTACCCTGGGACATTCGAGAGTATATGGACGGCTATGGTGAAAAAGGAAATGTCCTCAGACAAAAAGTGGAAAGAAGGTTTCTGTGAAAATGCCTTAGGATAGATATGTCTGTTCATCTCAGATAGATAAAACTTTTTTCTATTACACACTTTTGAATCTGCCTCATGGACAGATTCATGAAGGGACACTCAGAAGCACATTCAGGCATGTGGGGAAAGAGGAGATATGTTCAGAAAAAAAATGGAGAGAAGCTTTCTGAGAAACTATTTTGTGATGTGTTCATTCCACACAGGGAGTTATACCTCTTTTCTCATAAGGCAGTGTTTGACCACAGTTCCTGTAAAACGCAAAAGGTTATATTTTGCAGGGCATTGAAGACTATGGAGAAAAGGGAAAAACCCGTAAGAAAAACCCAGAAGGAAGTCTTCGAAGAAACTGCTCTCTGACATGTGCATACATTACAGAGAGTTAAAGGTTACACTAGGTTTCCCAGTTTGGAAACTATGTGTTTGAGGAATCTGTGAATTGATATGTAGTGGTGCCTGGAAGCTTGAAGTGGGAAAGGAAACGTCTTCTGATTAAAACTGGAGAAAAGATTTCAGGGCAACTCCTTTCTGCTGTGTGTATTCATCTATAGATTTACATCATTCTTTGAATTGAGCAGTTTGAAATGACTGTTTTAGTGGAATCTTAGAAAGGACATTTGTGAACGCTCTTAAGAATGCATTGAAAAAGAAATACCTTCCGATAAAAACCAGAAGGAAACATTCTATGAAACTGCTCTAGGTCACGTGAATTCCACTCGCACAGTTAAGCTTCTGTTTTCATTAAGCAGTATTCTAAAACTGTTTTAGGTTAATCAGCTAAGGAAGCCTCAGGAGCACTTTGAGGCTTATGGTGAAAGTGGAAATATCTTCAGTTAGATACTGGAGAGAAGATTTCCGAGGAGCTGCTTTGTGACCTGTGCATTCTACTCACAGAGTTACACCTTTCTTCTCATAGAGGATTGGGCAATCCCGTTTGGAGAAAAAGCTACCAGGGGACTATCAGGATTCTATCTATGGCAATTTTGAAAAAGGAAATATCCTCAGACAACAAATGGAAAGAAGATTGCTGTGAAAATGCTTTGGGATAGATATGTCTATTCATCTCGCATAGATAAAACTTTCTTTCTCTTACACAGTTTTGAATCTGTGTCATGGACGGATTCGCGAAGGGACATTCGGGAGTACATTCAGGCCTCTGGAGAAATAGGAGATATGTTCAGATACAAACTGGAGAGAATCTTTCTGAGAAACTGCTTTATGATATGTGCTTTCCACTTAGTGAGTTATATCCTTTTTCTCATAAGGCAGCGTTTGAACACTGTTCATGCAAAACTGAAAAACTGATACTTTGCTGTGCATTGAAGACTATGGTGAACAGTGAAATATCATGAAATAAAACCCCAAAATAAGTGTTCCAAGAAGTTGCTCTCTGACGTATGCAATCATTTCAGAGAGTTAAAGTTTACAGTGCGTTGTCCAGTTTGGAAACTCTGCTTTTGAAGCATCAGTGAAGGGATATTAAGTGTCGCCCAGAGGCTTGTGTGAGAAAAGAAACGTCTTCTGATGAAAACTGGACAGAAGCTTTTGGAGCAACTGCTTTGTGATGTGTGTATTCATCTCGTAGAGTTAAATCATTCAATGGATTGAGCAGTTTGAAATCACTGTTTCTGTGGAACCAGAGAAAAGACATTTGAGAATGCTCTTAAGAATATAATGAAAAAGGAATACTCTCTGGTAAAACCGAGAGGAAAACTTTCTGAGAAACTCCTCTAGATAACGTGAATTCCACTGGCATAGCTAACCTCCTGTTTTCATTGAGCTGTATTCTAACATTGTTTTTGGTAAGTCAGCTAAGGGATACTCGGGAGCGCTTTTTGGCTTACGGTGAAAACGGATATATCTTTAGATAGATACTGGAGAGAAGATTTCTGAGGAGCTGATATGTGACGTGTGCATTCCACTCACAAAGTTATACTTTTCTTCTCATAGAAGATTTTGGTACCCCGTTTGGTGAAAACGCTACCAGGGAACATTTGGATGTATATAGACGGCTATGGTGAAAAAGGAAACATCCTCAGACAAAAACTGGGAAGAAGTTTTCTGTGTAGTTGCTTTGGGATAGGTATGTCTATTCATCTCAAATGGATAAATTATTTTTTATTAAGCGGTTTTCAATCTGCGTTATGGACGGATTCGTGAAGGGACACTAGAAAGCACATTTAGGCCTGTCGGGAAATAGGAGATATCTTTAGAAAAAAATTGGAGAGAAGCTTTCTAAGAAACTGTTTTGTGATGTGTGCATACCCCCCAGCGAGTTATACCTCTTTTCTCATAAGGCAGTGTTTGAACACTGTACATGTAAAAGTGAAAAGGTGATATTTTGAACGGCCTTGAAGACTATGGGAAAAAGTGAAATACCCTGAAATAAAACCCAGAAGGAAGTGTTCTAAGAGACTGCTCTCTGACGTGTGCATTCATTACAGAGAGTTAAAGGTTACACTACGTTGCCCAGTTTGGAAACTCTGCCTTTGAGGAATCTGTGAAGGGATATTTAGTGGCTCCCGGAGGCTGGGGTTGAGAAACGAAACATCTTGTCATGATAACTGGATAGAAGATTTCGGGGCAACTCCTTTCTGTTGTGTGTATTCATATCATAGATTTAAATTATTCTTTGCATTGAGCAGTATGAAATCACTGTTTTAGTGGAAACTTAGAAAGGACATTTGGAAACGATTTTAGGAAAATGTTGGAAAAGAAATACCTTCTGATAAAAAACAGAAGGAAACATTCTGTGAAACTGCTCTAGGTCACTTGAATTCCAGTCGCACAGTTAAGCTTCTGTTTTCATTAAACAGTATTCTAAAACTGTTTTAGTTTAGTCAGCTAAAGGAAATTTCAGAGTGCTTTGAGGCTGATGGTGAAAGCAGAAATGTCTTCAGATAGATACTGGAGAGAAGATTACCGAGGAGCTGCTTTGTGACCGGTGCATTCCATTCACAGAGTTACACTTCTCTTCTCATAGAGGGTTGGGGAATCCCGTTTGGAGAAAAAGCTACCAGGGGACTTTCAGGATTCTATGGATGGCAATGGTGAAAAAGGAAATATCCTCAGACAAAAACTGGAAAGAAGATTTCTGTGAAACTGCTTTGGGATACATATGTCTATACATCTCACATAGATAAAACTTTCTTTCTATTACGCAGTTTTGAATCTGCATCACGGATGGATTTGTGAAGGGACATTCGGGAGAACATTCAGGCCCGTGGAGAAATAGGAAATATCTTCAGATAAAAAGTGGAGAATCTTTCTGAGAAACTGCTTTGTGATGTGCGCATTCCACTCAGGGAGTTATACCTCTTTTCTCATAAGGCAGTGTTTGAACACTGTTCATGTAAAACTGAAAAACTCATACTTTGCAGTGCTTTGAAGAGTACTGCAAACAGTTAAAAACCTGGAAATAAAACCCAGAAAGAAGTGTTACAAGAAACTGCTCTCTGACATGTGCATTCATTACAGAGAGTTAAAGTTTACACTAAGTTGCCCAGTTGGGAAACTCTGTGTTTGAGGAATATGTGAAGGGATATCAAGTGGCCCCTGGAGGCTAATGGTGTGAAAGGAAACGTCTTCTGATGAAAACTGGAGAGAAGATTTCGGGACCACTCCTTTCTGTTGTGTGTATTAAACTAATAGAGTTAAATCATACTTTGGATTGAGCAGTTTGAAACCACTGTTTTAGTACAACCTTAAACATGGCATTTGGGAACCCAATTTAGAATACATTGAAAAAAAAATACCTTCTGATAAAAAGCAGAAGGAAACATTCTGTGCTCTAGGTCACGTGAATTCCAGTCACACAGTGAAGCTTCTGTTTTTATTAAGCAGTATTCTAAAACTGTTTTAGGTTACTTAGCTAAGGGATAATCGGGAGCACTTTGAGGCTTACACTGAAAGCGGAAATATCTTCTGAGAGATACTGGAGAGAAGATTTCTGAGGAGCTGCTTTGTGAGCTGTGCATTCCCCTCACAGAGTTACACTTTTCTTCTCATAGAGGATTGGGGAATCCCGTTTGGACAAAAAGCTACCAGGGGACATTTGGGATTCTATGGATGGCTATAGTTAAAAAGGAAATATCCTCAGACAAAAACTGGAAAGAGGCTTTTTGTGAAACTGCTTTGGGATAGATATGTCTATTCATCTCACATAGATAAAATTTCTTTCTATTATGCAGTTTTGAATATGCATCATGGACGGATTCGCGAACAGACATTTTGGAGCAGATTCAGGTCTGTGGGGAAATTGGAGATATCTTCAGATAAAAACTGGAGAGAAGCGTTTGGAGAGATTGCTTTTTGGTGTTGCCATTCCACTCAGGGAGTTATGCCTCTTTTTTCATAAGGCAGTGTTTGAACACTGTTCCTGTAAAACTGAATAAGTGATATTTTACAGAGCATTGAAGACTATGTCGAAAAGTGAAATACCCTGAAATAAAACCCAGAAAGAAGCGTTCCAAGAAATTGCTCTCTGACATGTGCATTCATTTCAGAGAGTTAAATCTTAAACTACGTTTCCCAGTTTGAAAACTCTGTGTTTGAGGAATCTTGGAAGGGATATTAAGTGTCGCCTCCAGGCTTGTGGTCGGAAAGGAATCGTCTTCCGACGAAACTGGACAGAAGCTTTCGGAGCAGCTGCTTTGTGATGTGTGTATTCATATCATAGAGTTAAATCATTCTTTGGATTGAGCTGTTTGAAATCACTATTTCTGTAAAACCTGAGAAAGGACACTTGAGAAGGCTCTTAAGAATATGCTGAAAAAGCAATACCCTCCTGTAAAACCCAGAAGGAAACTTTCCGTGAAACTGCTATAGGTCCCGTGAATTCCATCTCATATTTAACCTTCTGTTTTCATTGAGCAGTATTCTAACACTGTTTTTGGTGAGTACACTAAGGGATACTTGGGAGCACTTTGAGGCTTACGGTGTATACGGAAATATCTTCAGATAGATACTGGAGAGAAGATTTCCAAGGAGCTGCTATGTGACGTGTGCATTCCTCTCACAGAGTTATACTTTTCTTCTCATAGGGGATTTTGGTACCTGGTTTGGTGAAAATCCTACCAGGCGACATTCGGTAGTTTATGGACGGCTATCATGGAAAAGGAAACAACATCAGATAAAAACTGGAAAGAAGCTTCCTGTGAAACTGCTTTGGGATAGGTATGTCTAGTCAACTCATAGATAAAGCTTTCTTTCTATTATGCAGTTTTGAAAATGCGTCATGGACGGATTCGTGAAGGGATATTCGGGAGCACATTCAGGCCTGTAGGGAAAAAGGAGGTATCTTCAGATAAAAACTGAAGAGAAGTTTTCTGAGAGACTGCTTTTAATATTTGCATTCCACTCCAGGAGTTATACCTCTTTTTTCTTAAGCCAGGGTTTAAACACTGTTCCTGTAAAACTGAATAAGTGATATTTTGCAGCACATTGAAAACTGGTGAAAAGTGAAATATCCTGAAATAAAACCCAGAAAGAAGCGTTCCAAGAAATTGCTCTCTGACGAGTGCATGCATTTAGAGAGTTAAAGCTTACACGATGTTGCCCAGTTTGGAAACTCTGTGTTTCAGGAATCTGTGAAGGGATATGGAGTGTTGCCCGGAGGCCTTTGGTGAGAAAAGAATCATCTTTCAACGAAAACTGGACAGAAGCTATTGGAGCAACTGCCTTGTGATGTGTGTATTCATCTCATAGAGTTAAATCATTCTTTGGATTGAGTACTTTGAAATCACTGTTTCTGTGGAACCTGAGAAAGGACATTTGGGAACGCTCTTAAGAATATGCTGAAAAAGGAATATCCTCCGGTAAAACCCAGAAGGAAACTTTCTGTGAAACTGCTATAGGTCACGTGAATTCCACTCACATAGTTAACCTTCTGTTTCCATTGAGCAGTATTCTAACACTGTTTTTGGTGAGTCAGCTAAGGGATACTCGGGAGTGCTTTGAAGGTTATGGTGAAAACGGAAATATCTTCAGATAGATACTGGAGAGAAGATTTCCGAGGAGCTGCTATGTGACGTGTGCATTCCAATCACACAGTTATACTTTTCTTCTCATAGAGGATTTTGGTACCCCGTTTGGTGAAAACGCTAACAGGGGACATTAGGGAGAATATGGATGGCTATGGTGAAAAAGAAAATATCCTCAGACAATAACCAGAAAGAAGATTTCTGTTAAAATGCTTTGGAATAGATATGTCTCATCATCTCAGATAGATAAAGCATACTCTATTACACATTTTTGATTCTGTGTCATGGACGAATTCCTGAAGGGTCACTCGGAAGCACATTAATGCCTTTGGGGAAGTAGGAGATATTTTCAGAAAAAAATTGGAGAGATGCTTTCTGAGAAACAGTTTTGGGATGTGTGCATTCCACTCGGAGTTATACCTCTTTTCACGTAAGGCAGTGTTTGAACACTGTTCCTGTAAAACTGAAAAGGTGATATTTTGCAGGGCATTGAAGACTATGGCAAAAAGTGAAAAACCCGGAAATAAAACCCCGAAGGAAGCGTTTCAAGAAACTGCTCTCTGACGTGTGCATTCATTACATAGAATTAAAGATTGCACTACATTGCACAATTGAAAAACTCTGTGTTTGAGAAATCTGTGAAGGGATAGGAAGTGGCACCCAGAGGATTGTGGTGAGAAAGGAAACGTCTTCTGATGAACTGGAGAGAAGATTTCGGGGCAATTCCTTTCTGTTGTGTGTATTCATCTCATAGACATAAATCATTCTTTGAATTGAACAGTTTGAAATCACTGTTTTAGTGGAACATTAGAAAGGACGTTTGGGAACGCTCTTAGGAATATGCTGAAAAGAAATACCTTCCAATAAAAACCAGAAGGAAACATTCTGTGAAACTGCTCTAGGTCACATGATTTCCATTTGCACAGGTAAGCTTCTGTTTTCATAAAGCTGTATTCTAAAACTGTTTTAGGGTAGTCAGCTAAGGGATACTCGGGAGCACTTTGAGGCTTACGGTGAAAGTGGAAATATCTTCAGATCGATTCTGGGGAGAAGATTTCTGAGGAGCTGCTTTGTGACCTGTGCATTCCACTCACAGAGTTACACTTTTCCTCTCATAGAGGAATGGGGAACCCCTTTTGGAGAAAGAGCTACCAGGGGACTTTCAGGATTGAATGGATGGCTATTTTGAAAAAGGAAATATCCTCAGAAAAAAACTGGAAAAAAGATTTCTGGAGACTGCTTTGGGATAGATATGTCTATACTACTCACATAGATAAAACTTCCTTTCTGTTACATAGTTTTGAATTTACGTCACTGACGGATTCACGAAGGGACATTCGGGAGCACATTCAGGCCTGTGGAGAAATTGGAGATATCTTCAGATAAAAACTGGAGAGACTCTTTCTGTGAAACTGCTTTGTGATGTGCTCATTCCACTCAAGGAGTTATACCTCTTTTCTCATAAGGCAGTCTTTGAACACTCTTCCTGTAAACCTGAAAAATGGATAATTTGAAGTGCATTGAAGACTATGGCGAATAGTGAAATATCCCGAAATAAAACCCAGAAAGATGCATTCCAAGAAACAGCTCTCTGACGTGTGTAATCTTTTCAGAGAGTTAAAGCTTACAATACGTTGTCCAGTTTGGAAACTCTGTCTTTGACCAATCTGTGTAGGGATATTACGTGGTGACTGGAGACTTGTGGTGAGAAAGATAACGTCTTCGGAGGAAAACTGGAAAAAAGCTATCGAAGAAACTGTTTTGTGATTCATGTATTCAACTCATAGAGTTAAATCAATCTTTGGACTGAGCAGTTTGAAATCACCATTTCTGTGGAATCTGAGAAAGGACATTTGGGAACGCTCCTAAGAATATACTGAAAAAGAAATACTCTCCAATAAAAACCAGAAGGAATCTTTCTGTGAAACTGCTCTAGGTCACGTGAAGTCCACTCGCACAGTTAAGCTTCTGCTTTCATTGAGCATTATTGTAACACTGTTTTTGTTTAGTCAGTGAAGTGATATTCGGTAACGCTTTGAGGCTTATGGTGAAAAAGGAAATACCTTCATATAACAACTGGAGAGGAGATTTCTCAGAAGCTGCTTTGTTACGTGTGCATTCCACTCACAGAGTTATAGTTTTCTTCTCATAGAGGATTGGGGAATCCCATTTGGAGTACCAGGGAACATCCCGGAGTATATGGATGGCTATGGTGAAAAAGGAAATATCGTCAGACAAAAACTGGAAAGAGGCTTTCTATGAAACTGCGTTGGGATAGGTATGTCTAGTCATCTCACATAGATAAAGCTTTCTGTCTATTACGCAGCTTTGAAATTGCGTCATGATCGGATTCGTGAATTGACATTCAGGATCACCGTCAGGCCTCTGGAGAAAAAGGAGGTATCTTCAGATAAAAACTGGAGAGAAGCTTTCTGAGAGACTGATTTTTGATGTTAGCATTCCACTCAGGGGATTATGCCCCTTTTTTCATAAGGCAGTGTTTGAACACTGTTCCTGTAAAACTGAATAAGTGATATTTTGCAGCGCTTTGAAGACTATGGTGAATATTATATTCTGAAATAAAACCCAGAAAGAAGTGTTCCAAGAAATTGCTGTCTGACGTGTGCATTCATTTCAGAGAGTTAAAGCTTACAATACCTCACCCAGTTTGGAAACTCTGTGTTTGAGGAATCTGTGAAGGGATATTAAGTGTCGACTGGAGGTTTGTGGTGAGAAAGGAAACATCTTCCAATGAAATTGGACCGACGCTTTCGGAGCAAGTGCTTTGTGATGTGTGTATTCATCTCATAGAGTTAAATCAGTTTTGGATTGAGCACTTTGAAATCACTGTTTCTGTGGAACCTGAGAAAGGACATTTGGGAACGCTCGTAAGAGTATCCTGAAAAAGGAATACCTTCTGGCAAATCCCAGAAGGAAATTTTCTGTGAAACTACTATAGGTCACGAGAATTCCACACACTAGTTAACCTTCTGTTTTCATTGAGCTGTATTCTAACACTGTTGTTGGTTACTCAGCTAAGGGATACACAGGAGCTCTTTGAGTCTTATGGTGAAAGCGGAAATATCTTCATATAGATACTGGAGAAAGGAATTCCAATTAGCTGCTTTGTGACCTGTGCTTTACACTCACAGAGTTACACTTTTATTCTCATAGAGGATTGGGGAATCCCGTTTGGAGTAAATGCTACCAGGGGATATAGAGGAGTATATGGACGGCTATGGTGAAATAGGAAATATCCTCAGACAAAAACTGGAAAGGTGCTTTCTGTGAAACAGCTTTGGGATAGATATGTCTAGCCATCTCACATAGATAAAATTTTCTTTATATTATGCAGCTTTGAAACTGCATCTAGGACGGATTCGTGAATGGACATTCGGGAGCACATTCAGGCTTGTGGGAAGAAAGGAGATATCTTCAGATAAAAACTGGAGAGAAGCTTTCTGAGAGACTCCTTTTTGATGTTTGCAATTCACACAGGGAGTGACACCTTTTTTTTCAAAAGGCAGTGTTTGAACACTGTTCCTGTAAAACTGAATAAGTGATATTTTACAGGGTATTGAAGACTATGGCGAAAAGTGAAATATCCTGAAATAAAACCCAGAAAGAAGCGTTCTAAGAAATTGCTCTCTGACGTGTGTATTCATTTCACAAAGTTAAAGCTTACACTACGTCACCCAGTTTGGAAACTCTGTGTTTGAGGTATTTGTGAAGGGATATTAAGTGTCGGCCGTAGGCTTGTGGTGAGAAAGGAAACGTTTTCCGACGAAAACTGGACAGAAGCTTTCAGAGCAACTGCTTTGTGATGTGTGTATTCATCTCGTAGAGTTAAATGGTTGTTTGGATTGAGCAGTTTGAAATCACTGTTTCTGTGGAACCTGAGAAGGGACATTTGGGAATGCTCTTAAGAATATACTGAAAAACGAATACTCTCCAGTGAAAACCAGAAGAAAACTTTCTGTGAAACTGCTATAGGTCACCTGAATTCCACTCGCAAAGTTAAACTTCTGTTTTCATTGAGCAGTTTTCTAACAGTGTTTTAGGTAAGTTAGCTACGGGATTCTTGAGAGCACATTGAGGCTTACGGTGAAAACGGAAATATCTTCAGATAGATACTGGACAGAAAATTTCCGGGGAGCTGCTTTGTGACCTGTGCATTCCACTCACAGAGCTAAACTTTTCTTCTCATAGAGGATTGGGCAATCCCATTTGGAGAAAAAGATACCAGGGGACTTTCGGGATTCTATGGATGGCTATGGTGAAAAAGGAAATATCCTCAGACAAAAACTGCAAAGAAGATTTCTGTGAAACTGCTTTTGGTTAGATATGTCTATTCATTTCATATAGATAAAACATTTTTTCTATTATGCAGTCTTGAATCTGTGTCACAGATGGATTCGCGAAGGGACATTCGGGAGCACTTTCTGGCCTCTGAAGAAATAGGAGATATCTTCAGATCAAAACTGGAGAGAATCTTTCTGAGAAACTCCTTTGTGATGTGCGCATTCCACTCAGGGACTTCTATCTCTTTTCTCATAAGGCAGTGTGTGAACACTGTTCCTGTAAAAATGAATAAGTGATATTTTGCAGCGCATTGAAGACTATGGCAAAAAGTGAAATATCCTGAAATAGAACCCAGAAAAAAGCGTTCCAAGAAATTGCTCTCTGACGTGTGCAATCATTTCAGAGAGTTAAAGCTTACACTACGTTGCCAGTTTGGAAACTCTGTGTGTGAGGAATCTGTGAAGGAATACTAAGTGTCACTCAGTGGCTTGTGGTGAGAAAGGAAACGTCTTCTGACGAAAACTGGACAGAAGCTTTCAGCGCAACTGTTTTGTGATGTGTATATTCATCTTGTAGAGTTAAATCGTTCTTTGAAGTGAGCAGTTTTAAATCACTGTTTCTATGGAACCTGAGAAAGGACATTTGGGAGCGCACTTAAGAATATGCTGAAAAAGGAATACCCTCCAGTAAAACCCAGAAGGAAATTTTCTGTTAAACTGCTATATGTCACATGAATTCCACTCGCATAGTTAACCTTTGGTTTTCATTGAGCAGTATTCTAACACTGTTTTTGGTGAGTGAACTAAGGGATACTCGGGAGCGCTTTGAGGCTTACAGTGAAAACGGAAATATCTTCAGATAGATACTGGAGAGAAGATTTCCGAGGAGCTACTATGTGACTTGTGCATTCCACTCACAGAGTTATACTTTTCTTTTTATAGAGTATTTTGGGACCTCTCTTGTTGCAAACACTACTGAGGGGACATTCGAGAGTATACGGATGGCTATGGTGAAAAAGGTAATATTCTCAGGCAAAAACTGGAAAGAAGCTTTCTGAGAAATTGCCTTAGGACTGATATGTCTATTCATCTCGGATAGATAAAACTTTCTTTGTATTACGCAGTTTTGAATCTGCGTCACGGATGGATTCGCAAACGGACGTTTGGGAGCACATTGAGGCCTCTGGAGAGATAGGAGATATCTTCAGAAAAAAAGTGGAGAGAATCTTTGTGAGAAAATGCCTTGTGATGTGTGCATTTCACTCAGGGAGTAATGCCTCTTGTCTCATAAGGCAGTGTTTGAACACTGTTCCTGTATAACTGAAAAACTGATACTTTGCAGTGCATTGAAGACTATGGCGAACAGTGAAATATCCTGAAATAAAACCCAGAAAGAAGTGCTCCAAGAAGCTGTTCTCTTACGTGTGCAATTATTTCAGAGAGTTAAAGCTTACAATAGGTTGTCCAGTTTGAAACTCTGCCCTCCAGGAATCTGTGAAGGAATATCACGTGGCACCCAGAGTCTTTGATGAGAAAGAAACGTCTTCTGATGAAAACTGGATGGAAGCTATCGGAGCAACTGCTTTGTGATGTGTGTATTCAACTCATAGAGTTAAATCATTCTTTGGACTGAACAGTGTGAAATCACTGTTTCTGTGGAATCTGAGAAAGGACATTTGGGAATGCTCTTAAGAATATGCTGAAAAAGAAATACTCTCTAATAAAAACCAGAAGGAAACTTTCTGTGAAGCTGCTGTAGGTCATGTGAAGTCCACTCGCACAGGTAAGCTTCTGTTTTCATAGAGCAGTATTGTAACACTGTTTTTGTTTAGTCTGCAAAGTGATATTCCGTAATGCTTGGAGGCTTACTGTGAAAAAGGAAATATCTTCAAATAACCAATGGAGATAAGATTTCCCAGAAGATGCTTTGTGACGTGTGCATTCCACTCACAGAGTTATACTTTTCTTCTCATAGAGGATTGGGGAATCACTTGTGGAATAAACGCTACCAGGGGACACTCGGGAGTATATGGACGACTATGGTGAAAAAGGAAACATCCTCAGACAAAAACTGGAAAGAAGCTTTGTGTGAAACTTCTTTGGGATAGGTATGTCTAGTTATCTTACATAGATATTCGTTCTCTTATGCAGTTTTGAAACTGCGTCATGGATGATTTTGCAAAGGGAGATTCGGGAGCACATTCAGGCCTGAGGGGAAACAGGAGATATCTTCAGATAACAACTGGAAAGAAGCTTTCTGAGAGACTGCCTTTTGATGTTTGCATTCCACTCAGGGAGTTTTACCTCTTTCTTCATAAGGCAATGCTTCAACACTGTTCCTGTAAAACTGAATAAGTGATATTTTGCAGCGCATTGAAGACTATGGCGAAAAGTGAAATATCCTGATATAAAACCCAGAAAGAAGCATTCCAAGAAATTGCTTTCTGACATGTGCATTCATTTCAGAGAGTTAAAGCTTACACTACGTTGTCCAGTTTGGAATCTCTGTGTTTGAGGAATCTGTGAAGGGATATTAAGTTTCGCCCAGAGGCTTGTGGTGAGAAAGGAAATGTCATCCAATGAAAACTGGACAGAAGTATTCGGAGCAACTGCTTTGCAATGTGTGTATTCATCTCCTAGAGTTAAATGGTTGTTTGGATTGAGCAGCTTAAAATCACTGTTTCTGTGGAACCTGAGAAAGGACATTTGTGAATGCTCTTAAGAATATACTGAAAAAGGAATACCCTCCAGTAAAACACAGAAGGAAACCTGTGAAACTGCTATAGGTCACGTGAATTCCACTCACATAGTTAACCTTCTGTTTCCATTGAGCAGTATTCTAACAGTGTTTTAGGTGAATCAGCTAAGGGATACTCGGGAGCACTTTGAGGCTTACGGTGAAAACAGAAATATCTTCAGACAGACACTGGAGAGAAGATTTCAGAGGAGCTGCCCTGTGACCTGTACATTCCACTCACAGATTTACACTTTTCTTTTCATAGAAGATTGGGGAATTGCTTTTGGAGAAAAAGCTACAGGGGACTCTCTGGATTCTATGGACAGCTATGGTGAAAAAGGAAATTTTCTCAGACAAACCTGGAGAGAAAATTTCTGTGAAACTTCTTTGGGATAGATATGTCTGTTCATCTCACATAGATAAAACTTTCTATTACGCAGTTTTGAATCTGTGTCATGGATGGATTTGCGAAGGGACATTCGGGAGCACATGCAGGACTGTTGGGAAAAAGGAGATATCTTCGGATAAAAACTGGAGAGAAGCTATCTGAGAGACTGCTTTCTGATGTTTGCATTCCACTCAGGGAGTTATACCTCTTTTTGCATAAGGCAGTGTTTGAACACTGTTCCTGTCAACCTGAATAAGTGATATTTTGCAGTGCATTGAAGACTATGGTGAAAAGGGAAATATCCCGAAATAAAACCCATAAAGAAGCGATCCAAGAAATAGTTCTCTAACGTCTGCATTCATTTCAGAGTGTTAAATCTTACACTACGTTGCCCTGTTTGGAAACTGTGTTTGAAGAATCTGTGAAGGGATATTAAGTGTCACCCCGAGGCTTGTGGTGAGAAAGGAAACGTCTTCTGGTGAAAACTGGACAGAAACTTTCGGAGCAACTGCTTTGGGATGTGTGTATTCATTTCATAGAGTTAAATCTTTCTTTGGATTGCACAGTTGGAAATCACTGTTTGTGTGGAAGCTAAGAAATGACATTTGGGAACGCTCTTAGGAATACGCTGAAAAAGGAATACCCACCGGTAAAACCCAAAAGGAAACTTTCTGTGAAACTGCTATAGGTCACTTGAATTCCACTCTCATAGTTAACCTTCTGTTTTCATTGAGCCATATTCTAACACCGTTTCAGGTTAGTCAGCTAAGGGATACTCGGGAGCGCTTTGAGGCTTTCAGTGAAAACGGAAATATCTTCAGATAGATACTGGAGAGAAAATTTCCGAGGAGCTGCTGCTATGTGACGTGTGCATTCCACTCACAAAGTTATACTTTTCATCTCATAGAGGATTTTGGTACCCCATTTGTTGAAAATGCTACAGGGGACATTAAGGAGTATATAAACGTCTATGGTGAAAAAGGAAATATCCTCAGACAAAAACTGGAAAGAAAATTTCTGTGAAACTGCTTTGGGATAGATATGTCTATTCAACTCATATAGGTAAAACTATTTTTTTTAGGCAGTTTTGAATCTGCATCATAGACAGATTCTTGAAGGGACACTCAAAAGCACATTCAGGCCTTTGGGGAAGTAGCAGATATCTTCAGAAAAAAATTGGAGAGAAGCTTTCTGAGAAACTGTTGTGACCTGTGCATTCCACTCAGGGAGTTATATCTCTTTTCTCATAATGCAGTGTTTGAACACTGTTCCTGTAAAACCGAAAAGCTGATATTTTGCAAGGCATTGAAGACTATGGCAAAAAGTGAAAAACCCGGAAATAAAACCCAGAAAGAAGTGTTCCAAGAAACTGCTCTCTTACGGGTGCATTCATCACAGAGAGGTAAAGGTTACACTATGCTTCTCAGTTTGGACACTCTGTGTTTGAGGAATCTTTGAAGGGATATGAAGTGGCACCCACAGGCTTGTGGTGAGAAAGGAAATGTCTTCTGATGAAAACTGGAGAGAAGATTTTGGGACAACTCCTTTCTGTTGTGTGTATTCTTCTCGTAGATTTAAATCATTCTTTGGATAGAGCAGTTTGAAATCAGTGTTTTAGTGGAAGCTCAGAAAGGACATTTGGGAACGCTCTTAAGAATATGTTGAAAAAGAAATACCTTGCAAAAAAACCAAAGGGAAACATTCTGTGAAACTGCTATAGGTCAAGTGAATTCCACTCGCAAATGTAAGCTTCTGTATTCATTAAGCAGTATTCTAATACTGTTTTAGGTTGGTCACCTCAGGGACACTCGGCAGCGCTTTGAGGCTTACGGTGGAAGTGGAAATGTCTTCAGATAGATACTGGACAGAAGATTTCCATGGAGCTGCTTTGTGACCTGTGCATTCCACTCAAAGAATTACACTTTTATTCTCATAGAGGATTGGGAAATGCCGTTTGGAGAAAAAGCTAGCAGGGGACTTTTGGGATTGTATGGACGGCTATGGTGAAAAAGCAAATATCCTCAGAGAGAAACTGGAAACAGGTTTCTGTAAAAGTGCTTTGGGATAGAATAGTCTATTCATCTCACATAGATAAAACTTTCTTTCTATTACGCAGTTTTGAATCTGCGTCACGGACAGATTCACGAAGGGACATTCAGGAGCACATTGAGGCCTCTGAAAAATTGGAGATATTTTCAGATAAAAACTGTAGAGAATCTTTCTGAGAAACTGTTTAGTGTTGTGCGCATTCCACTCAGGGAGTTATACCTCTTTTCTCATAAGGCAGTATTTGAACACTGTTCCTGTAAAACTGGAAAACTGATACTTTGCAGTGCATTGAAGACTATGGCGAACAGTGAAATATCCTAAATAAAACCCAGAAAGAAACATTCCAAGATACTGCTCTCTTACGTGTGCAATCATTTCAGAGAGACAAAGCTTACAATACGTAGTTCAGTTTGGAAACTCTGAATGATCTGTGAAGGGATATTACATGGCGTCCGGTGGCTTGTGGTGAGAAAGGAAAAGTCTTCCGATCCAAACTGGGGAGGAGCTATCGGAGCAACTACTTTGTGATGCATGTATTCAACTCATAGAGTTAAATCATTCTTTGAATTGAGCAGTTTGAAATCACTGTTTCTGTGGAATCTGAGAAAGGACATTTGGGAGTGCTCTAAGGAATATGCGGAAAAAGAAATACTCTCCAATAAAAACCAGAAGGAAACTTTCTGTGAAATTGCTCTAGGTCACGTGAAGCCACTCGCACAGTTAAGCTTCTGTTTTCATTGAGCAGTATTGTTACACTGTTTTTGTTAATCTGCGAAGTGATATACTGTAGCGCTTTGAGGCTTGTGGTGAAAAAGGAAATACCTTCAGATAACAACTGGAGAGAAGATTTCCAAGAAGCTGCTTTGTGACGTGTGCATTCCACTCACAGAATTATACTTTTCTCCTCATACAGGATTGGGGAATCCCATTTGGAGTAAACGTTACCAGGGGACATTCGGGAGTATTTGGATGGCTATGGTGAAGAAGGAAATATCCTCAGACATAAACTGGAAAGAAGCTTTCTGTGAAACTGTTTTGGGAGAGGTATGTCTAGTCATCTCACATAGATAAAGCTTTCTTTCTATTACACAGCTTTAAAACTGCATCATGGACGGATTCGCGAATGGACATTCGGGACCACATTCGGGTCTTTGTGGAAAAAGGAGATATCTTTAGATAAAAACTGGAGAGAAGCTTTCTAAGAGACTGCTTTTTGATGTTTGCATTCCACTCAGGGAGTTATACCTCTTGTTTCATAAGGCAGTGTTTGAACACTGTTCCTGAAAAACTGAAAAAGTGATATTTTCCAGAGCATTGTAGACTATGGTGAAAAGTGAAATACCCTGAAATAAAATGCAGAAAGCAGCGTTCCAAGAAATTGTTCTCTGACGTGTGCATTCATTTCAGAGAGTTCAAGTTTGCACTACATTGCCAAGTTTGGAAACTCTGTGTTGCAGGAATCTGTGAAGGGATATTAAGTGTTGCCCGGAGGCTTGTGGTCGGAAAGGACGCGTCTTCCGATGAAAACTCGATGGAAGTTTTAGGAGCAACTGCTTTGTGATGTGTGTATTCATCTCATAGAGTTAAATCATGCTTTGGATTGAGCAGTTTGAAATCACTGTTTCTGTGGAACCTGAGAAGGGACATTTGTGAATGCTCTTAAGAATATGTGAAAAAAGGAACACCCTCCAGTGAAAACCAGAAGGAAACTTTCTGTGAAACTGCTATAGGTCACGTGAATTCCACTCGCATAGTTAACCTTCCGTTTTCATTGAGCAGTATTCTAACACTGTTTTTGGTGAGTTAGCTAAGGGATACTCGGGAGCACTTTGAGGCTCATGGCGTAATTGGAAATATCTTCAGATAGATACTGGAGAGAAGATTTCCGAGGAGCTGCTATTTGACATGTTCATTCCACTCACAGATTTATACTTTTCTTCTCAGAGAGGATTTTGGTATCCCATTTGGTGAAAACGCTTCCAGCGGACATTCGGGAGTATATGGACGGCTATGGTGAAAAAGAAAATATCCTCAGACAATTACTGGAAAGGAACTTTCTGTGAAATTTATTTAGAATAGATATGTCTATTCATCTCAGATAGATAAAACTTTTATCTATTACGCAGCTTTGAATCTGCTTCGTGGACAGATTCTTGAAGCTACACTCAGAAGCACATTCAGGCTTGTGGTGAATTAGGAGATATCTTCAGAAAAAAATTGGAGAGAAGCTTTCTGAGAAACTCTGTTGTGATGTGTGCATTCCACTCAGGGAGTTATACCTCTTTTCTCATAACGTAGTGTTTGAACACTGTTCCTGTAAAACCGAAAAGCTGATATTTTGCAAGGCATTGAAGACTATGGGGAAAAGTAAAAAACCCGAAATAAAACCCAGAAAGAACCATTCCAAGAAACTGCTCTCTGACGTGTGCATTCATTACAGAGAGTTAAAGTTTACAGTACGTTGTCCAGTTTGGAAACTCTGTGTTTGAGGAATCTGTGAAAGGATATGAAGTTGCGCCCGCAGGCTTGTGGTGAGAAAGGAAATGTCTTCTGATGAAAACTGGAGAGAAGATTTTGGGACATCTCCTTTCTGTTGTGTGTATTCATCTCGTAGATTTAAATCATTCTTGGGATTCAGCAGTTTGAAATTACTGTTTTAGGGAAAGCTCAGAAAGGACATTTGGGAACGCTCTTAAGAATATGTTGAAAAAGAAATACCTTCCGAAAAAAAAAAACAGAGGGAAACATTCTGTGAAACTGGTATAGGTCACGTGAATTCCTCTCGTACAGGTAAGCTTCTGTTTTCATTAAGCAGTATTGTAATACTGTTTTAGGTTAGTGAGCTAAGGGATACTCGGAACACTTTGAGGCTTACGGTGAAAGCGGAAATGTCTTCAGATAGATACTGGACAGAAGATTTCCGAGGAGCTGCATTGTGACCTGTGCATTCCACTCAAAGAGTTACACTTTCATTCTCATAGAGAACTGAGGAATTCCGTTTGGAGGAAAAGCTTCCAGGGGACTTTCGGGATTGTATGCATGGCTATGGTGAAAAAGCAAATATCCTCAGACAAAAACTGGAAAGAAGATTTCTGTAAAATTGCTTTGGGATAGATATGTCTTTTCATCTCACATAGATAAAACTTTCTTTCTATGACACAGTTTTGAATCTTCATCACGGATGGATTCGTGAAGGGACATTCGGGAGCACATTGAGGCCTCTGAAAAAAATAGGAGATATCTTCAGATAAAAACTGGAGAGAATCTTTCTGAGAAACTGCTTTGTGATGTGCACATTCCTCTCAGGGAGTTATACCTCTTTTCTCATAAGGCAGTGTTTGAACACTTTTCCTGTAAAACTGAAAAACTGATACTTTGCAGTGCATTGAAGACTATGGTGAACAGTGAAATATCCTGAAATAAAACCTAGAAAGAAGCATTCCAAGATACTGCTCTCTGACGAGTGCAATCATTTCAGAGAGACAAAGCTTACAATACGTAGTTCAGTTTGGAAACTCTGTCTCTGAGGAATCTGTGAAGGGATATTACATGGCGTCCAGTGGCTTGTGGTGAGAAAGGAAAGGTCTTCCAATCGAAACTGGAGATGAGCTATCAGAGCAACTACTTTGTGATGCATATATTCAACTCATAGAGTTAAATCATTCTTTGGACTGAGCAGTTTGAAATCACTGTTTCTGTGGAATCTGAGAAAGGACATTTGGGAAGGCTCTTAAGAATATGCAGAAAAAGAAATACTCTCCAATAAAAACCAGAAGGAAACTTTCTGTGAAATTGCTCTAGGTCACATGAAGTCTGCTCGCACAGCTAAGATTCCGTTTTCATTGAGCTGTATTGTAACACTGTTTTTGTTATTCTGCAAAGTGATATTCCATAGCACTTTGAGGCTTACAAGAAAAAGGAAATAACTTCAGATAACAACTGGAGAGAAGATTTCCCAGAGGTGAATTTGTGACGTGTGCATTCCACTGAGAGAGTTATACTTTTCTTCTCATAGAGGATTGGGGAATCACGTGTGGAGGAAACAGCACCAGGGGACATTCGGGAGTATATGGATGTCTATGGTGAAAAAGGAAATATCGTCAGACAAAAACTGGAAAGAAGCTTTCTGTGAAACTGCTTTGGGATAGATATATCTAATCATCTCACATAGATAAAGGTTTCTTTCTATTACGCAATTTTGAATCTACGCCATGGACGGATTCGTGAAGGGATGTTTGGGAGCACATTCAGGCCTGTGGGGAAAAAGGAGATATCTTCAGATAAAAACTGGAAAGAATCTTTCTGAGAAACTGCTTTGTGATGTGCTCATACCACTCAGGGAGTTATACCTTTTTTCTCATAAGGTAGTGTTTGAACACTGTTCCTGTAAAACTGAAAAACTGATACTTTGCAGTGCATTGAAGACTACAGGGAACAGTGAAATATCCTGAAATAAAACACAGAAAGAAGCGTTCCAAGAACCTGCTCTCTGACGTGTGCAATTATTTTAGAGAGTTATAGCTTTCAATACGTTGTCCAGTTTGGAAACTCTGCCTTTGCAGAATCTGTGAAGGGATATTAATTGTCACCCGGAGGCTTGTGATGAGAAAGGAAATGTCTTCCGACAAAAACTGGACAGAAACTTTCAGAGCAACTGCTTTGTGATGTGTGTATTCATCTCGTAGAGTTAAATCATTCTTGGATTGAGCAGTTTGAAATCACTGTTTCTGTGGAACTTGAGAAAGGACATTTGGGAATGTTCTTCAGAATATGCTGAAAAAGGAATACCCTCTGGTAAAATGCAGAAGGAAACTTTCTGTGAAATTGCTATAGGTCTCTTGAATTCCACTGGCATAGTTAACCTTCTGTTTTCATTGAGCTATATTCTAAGACTGTTTTTGGTGAGTCAGCTAAGGGATATTTGGGAGCGCTTTGAGGCTTACGGTGAAAACGGAATTATCTTCAGATAGATACTGGAGAGAAGATTTCCGAGGAACTACTATGAGACTTGTGCATTCTACTCTCAAAGTTATACTTTTCTTCTCATAGAGGATTGGGGAATCACGTGTGGAGTAAACAGCACCAGGGGACATTCGGGAGTATATGGACGGCTAGGGTGAAAAAGGAAATATCCTCAGAAAAAACTGGAAAGATGCTTTCTGTGATGTTGATTTGGGATGGATATATCTATTCATCTCAAATAGATAAAACTTTTTTCTATTAAGTGGTTTTGAAACTGCGTCATGGACAGATTCGTGAATGTACACTCGGAAGCACATTTAGGCCTGTGGGAAAATAGGAGATATCATCAGAAGAAAATTGGATAGAGGCTTTCTGAGAAACTGTTTTGTGATATGTGCATTCCTCTCAGGCAGTTATACCTCTTTTCTCATAAGGCAGTGTTTGAACACTGTACCTGTAAAACTGAAAATGTGATATTTTGCAGGGTAATGAATACTACGATGAAAGGTGAAAAACCCGGAAATAAAACACAGAAGGAAGCATTATAAGAGACTGCTCTCTGGCGTGTGCATTCATTACAGAGAATTAAAGGTTACACTACATGGCCCAGTTTGGAAACTCTGTGTTTGAGAAATCTGTGAAGGGATATTTAGTGGCTCCTGGAGGCTTGTGGTAAGAAAGGAAACGTCTTCTGATGAAAACCGGAGAGAAGATTTTGGGGCAACTCTTTTCTGTTGTGTGTATTCATCTCATAGAGTTAAATCATTCTTTGGATTGAGCAGTTTGAAATCCCTGTTTTAGTGGAACCTTAGAAATGATATTTGGGAACGCTCTTAAGAAAATGCTGATAAAGGAATAACTTCCATTAAAAACCCGAAGGAAACTTTCTGTGAAACTGCTATAGGTCACGTGAATCCCACATGCACAGGTAAGCTTCTGTTTTCATTAAGCAGTATTTTAAAACTGTTTAAGGTCAGTCAGATAAGGAATACTCGGGAGGGCTTTCAGGCTTATGGTGAAAGCGGAAATATCTTCAAATAGATATTGGAGAGAAGATTTTCGATATGCTGCTTTGTGACCTGTGCATTCCACTCACAGAGTTATACTTTTCTTCTCATAGAGGATTGAGAAACCGCGTTTGGAAAAAATCCTACCAGGGGACTTTTGGGATTGTATGGATGGCTACGGTGAAAAAGGAAATATCCTCAGACAAAAACTGGAAGAAGATTTCTGTGAAACTGCTTTGGGATGAATATGTCTATTCATCTCACATAGATAAAACTTTCTTTCTATCACACAGTTTTGAATCTGCGTCATGCACGGAGTCACAAAGGGACATTCGGGAGCACATTCAGGCCTGTGGAGAAATAGGAGATATCTTCAGATAAAAACTGGAGTGAATCTTTCTGAGAAACTGCTTTGTAATGTGCACATTCCACTCAGGGAGTTATACCTTTTTTCTCATAAGGCAGTGTTTTAACACTGTTTCTGTAAAACTGAAAATATGATATTTTGTAGGATATTGAAGATGATGGCGAAAAGTGAAAAACCCGGAAATAAAACCCAGAAAGAAGTGTTCCAAGAAACTGCTCTCTGACGTGTGCATTCATTACAGAGAGTTAAAGGTTACACTAAGTTGCCCAATTTGGAAATTCTGTGTTTGAGGAATTTGTGAAGGGATATTAAATGGTGTGCAGAGACTTGTGGTGAGAAAGGAAACGTCTTCTGATGAAAACAGGAGAGAAGAATTCAGGACATCTCCTTTCTGCTGTGTGTATTCATCTCTTAGACTTAAATCATTCTTTGGGTTGAGAAATTTGAAATCACTGTTTTAATGCAAACTTAGAAAGGACATTTTGGAATGCTCTTAAGAATATTTTGAAAAAGAAATAGCTGCCGATAAAAACCAGAAGGAAACATTCTGTGAAACTGCTCTAGGTCATGTGAAATCCACTCGCTTAGTTCAGCTTCTGTTTTCATTAAGCAGTATTCTAAAACTGTTTTAGGTTAGTCAGCCAAGGAATACTTGGTAGCGATTTGAGGCTTATGGTGAAAGCAGAAATATCTTCAGATAGATACTGAAGAGAAGATTTCCGAGGAGCTGCTTTGTGACCTGTGCATTCCACTCACAGAGTTACATTTTTCTTCTAATAGAGGATTGGGGAATCCCGTTTTGAGTAAATGCTACCAGAGGACATTCGGGAGTATATGGGCAGCTATGGTGAAAAAGGAAATACCCTCAGACAAAAACTGGAAGAAGCTCTCTGTCAAACAGCTTTGAGAGAAGTATGTCTAGTCATCTCATATAGATAAAGCTTTCTTTCTATTACACAGTTTTGAATCTGCATCACAGATGGATTCACGAAGGGACATTCGGTAGCACATTCAAGCCTCTGGAGATATAGGAGATATCTTCAGATAAAAACTGGAGAGAATCTTTCTGAGAAACTGCTTTGTAATATATGCATTCCACTCAGGGAGTTACACCTCTTTTTTCATAAGGCAGTGTTTGAACACTGTTCCTGTAAAACTGAAAAACTGATACTTTGCAGTGCATTGAAGACTATGGTGAACAGTGAAATATCCTGAAACAAAACACAGAGAGAAGCGTTCCATAAAAGTGCTCTCTGAAGTGTGCAATCATTTCAGAGAGTTAAAGCTTAAACTACATTGCCCAGTTTGGAATCTCTGTGTTTGGGCAATCTGTGAAGGGATATTACATGATGCACAGAGGCTTGTGGTGAGAAAGGAAACGTCTTCCATCAAAAACTGGAAAGAAGCTTACGGAAAAAATGCTTTGTGATGCGTGTATTCATCTCATAGAGTTAAATCATTCTTTGTACTGAGCAGTTTGAAATCACTGTTTCTGTGGAATCTGAGAAAGGACATTTGAGAATGCTCTTAAGAATATGCTGAAAAAGGAATACCCTCCGGTAAAACCCAGAAGGAAACTTTCTGTAATACTGTTATAGGTCACGTGAATTCCACTGGCATAGTTACCATTCTGTTTTCAATGAGCAGTATTCTAACACTGCTTTAGATTAGTCAGCTAAGTGATACTCTGGAGCACTTTGAGGCTTATGGTGAAAACGGAAATATCTTCAGATATGTACTGGAGAGAAGATTTCTGAGGAGCTGCTATGTTATCTGTGCATTCCACTCACAGTAAAACTTTTATTCTCATAGAGGATTGGGGACTCCCGTTTGGAGAAAAAGCTACCAGGGGACTTTTGGGATTCTATGGATGGCTATGGTGAAAAAGGATAATATCCTCAGACTAAAACTAGAAAGTAGATTTCAGTGAAACTGCTTTGGGATAGATATGTCTATTCATCTCACGTAGATAAAACTTTCTTTCTATTACACAGTTTTGAATCTGAGTCACTGATGGATTCACGAAGGGACATTCGGGAGCACATTCAGTCCTCTGGAGAAACAGGAGGTATCTTCAGATAAAAACTGGAGAGAATCTTTCTGAGAAACTGCTTTGTGATGTGTGCATTCCACTCAGGGAATTATACCTCTTTTCTCATAAGGTAGTGCTTGAACACTGTTCCTGTAAAACTGAAAAACTGAAACTTTGCAGCATATTGAAGACTACAGCGAAAAGTGAAAAACCCGGAAATAAAACCCAGAAAGAAGCATCCCAAGGAATTGGGTTATGAAGTGTGCAATCATTTCAGAGAGTTAACATTTGCAATATGTTGTCCAGATTGGAAACTCTGTGTTTGAGGAAACTGTGAAAGGATATTAAGTGGCGCCTGGAGGCTTGTGTTGAGAAAGGAAACAACTTCTGATGAAAACTGGAGAGAAGGTTTTGCAGCAACTCCTTTCTGTTGTGTGCATTCATCTCCTAGAGTTAAATCATTGTTTGGATTGAGCAGTTTGAAATCACTGTTTCTGTGGAACCTGAAAAAGGACATTTGGGAACGCTCTTAAGAATATGCTGAAAAAGGAATACCCTCCGGTTAAACCCAGAAGGAAACTTTCTGTGAAACTGCTATAGGTCACGTGAATTCCACATGCATAGTTAACCTTCTGTTTTCATTGAGCAGTATTCTAACACTGTTTTTGGTGAGTCAGCTAAGGGATACTCAGGAGCACTTTGATGCTTATGATGAAAGCGGAAATATCTTCAGATAGATACTGGAGAGAAGATTTCCGAGCAGCTGCTATGTTACTTGTGTATTCCACTCACAGAGTTATACTTTTTTTCTCATACAGGATTTTGGTGCCCCATTTGGTGAAAACGCAACCAGCGGAAATTGGGAGTATACGGACCGATGTGGTGATAAAGAAATAGGCTCAGACAAAAACTGGAAATAAACCCTCTGTGAAATTTCTTTGGGATAGATTTGTCTATTCATCTCAGATAGACAAAATATTTTTCTATTATGCAGTTTTGAACCTGCATCACGGACGGATTCGTGAAGGGCCACTCAGGAGCACATTCAGATCTGTGGGGTAATAGAAGATATCTTCTGAAAAAAATTGGAGAGAAGCTTTCTGAGAGACTGCTTTGTGATCTTTGCATTCCACTCAGGGAGTTATACCTCTTTTCTCATAAGGCAGTGTTTGAACACTGTTCCTGTAAAACTGAAAACGTGATATTTTGCAGGACATTGAAGACTATGGCAAAAAGTGAAAATCCTGGAAATAATACCCAGAAGGAAGCATTCCAAAAAACTGGTCTCTGCCGTGTGCATTCATTACAGAGGGTTAAAGGTTGCACGATGATGCACAGTTTGGAAACGCTGTGTTTGAGGAATCTGTGAAGGGATATGAAGTGGTGCCCAGAGGTTTGTGGTGAGAAAGGAAACGTCTTCCAACGAAAACAGGAGAAGGTTTCGGGGCATCTCCTTTCTGTTGTGTGTATTCATCTCATAGACATAAATCATTCTTTGGATTCAGCAGTTTGAAATCACTGTTTTAGTGGAACCATAGAAAGGACATTTGGGAATGCTCTTAAGAATATGTTGAAAAAGAAATACCTTCCGATAAAATCCAGAAGGAAACCTTCTGTGAAACTGCTATAGGTCACGTGAATTCCACTCGCACAGTTATGCTTGTTTTCATTAAGCAGTTTTCTAAAACTATTTTAGGTTAGTCAGCTAAGGGATACTCGGGAGTGCTTTGAGGCTTACGGTGAAAGTGGAAATGTCTTCAGATAGATACTGGAGAGATTTCCGATTAGCTGCTTTGTGACCTGTGCATTCCACTCACAGAGTTACATTTTCTTTTCATAGAGGATTGGGGAATCTCGCTTGGAGAAAAAGATACCAGGGGACTTTCCGGATTGTATGGATGACTATGGTGAAAAAGGAAATACCCTCAGACAAAAACTGGAAAGAAGATTTCTGTGAAACTGCTTTGGGATTGATATGTCTATTCATCTCACATAGATAAAACTTTCTTTCTCTTACACAGTTTTGAATCTACGTCATGGACAGATTCACAAAGGGACATTCAGGAGCACATTCAGGCCTCAGGAGAAATAGGAGATATCTTCAGAAAAAACTGGAGAGAATCTTTTTGAAAAACTGCCCTCTGATGTGCGCATTCCTCTCAGGGAGTTATACCTCTTTTTTCGTAAGGCTGTGTTTGAACACTGGTCCTGTAAAACTGAATAACTGATACTTTGCAGTGCATTGAGGACTTCAGCAAACAGTGAAATATCCTGAAATATAATCCAGGAAGAAGTGTTCCAAGAAACTACTCTCTAACATGTGCTATCGTTTCAGAGAGTTAAAGCTTACACTACATTGTCCAGTTTGGAAACTCTGTCTTTGAGGAATCTGTGAAGGGATATTACGTGGTGCCCGGAGACTTGTGGTGAGAAAAGAAACGTCTTCCAATGAAAACTGGAGAAAAGCTATCAGAGCAACAGCTTTGTGATGTGTGTATTCAATTCATAGGGTTAAATCATTCTTTGGACTGAGCAGTTTGAAATCACTGTGTCTGTGGAATCTGAGAAAGGACATTTGGGAACGCTCTTAAGAATATGCTGAAAAAGAAATACTCTCCAATAAAAACAAGAAGAAAACTTTCTGTTAATCTGCTCTATGTCACGTGAATTCCAGTTGCACAGTTAAGCTTCTGTTTTCACTGAGCAGTATTGTAAAACTTTTTATGTTTAGTCTCCAAAGTGATATTCTGTAGCATTTTGAGGCTTATGTTGAAAAAGAAAATACCTTCAGAAAAAACGGGAGAGAAGGTTTCCCGAAGCGGCTTTGTGACCTGTGCATTCCACTCACAAACTTACACTTTTCTTCTTATAGAGGATTGGGGAATCAAGTGTAAAGTAAACGCTACAAGGGTCATTTAGCAGTAAATGGATGGCTATGGTGAGAAAAGAAATATCCTCATATGAAAACTGGAAAGAAGCTCTCTGTGAAACTGCTTTGGGATAGGTATGTCTAGTCATCTCACATAGAAAAAGCTACCTTTCTATTACGCAGTTTTGAAACTGTGTCTTGGACGGATTTGCAAAGGGACATTTGGGAACACATTCAGGCCTGTGGGGAAAAACGAGATATCTTCAGATGAAAACTGGAAAGAAACTTTCTGAGAGACTCCTTTTTGATGTTTCCATTCCACACAGGGAGTTATATCTCTTTTCTCATAAGACAGTGTTTGAACAGTGTTCCTGTAAAACAGATGAAGTGATATTTTGCAGCACACTGAAGACTATGGCGAAAAGTGAAATATCCTGAAATAAAACCCAGAAAGAAGCTTTCCAAGAAATTGCTCTCTGACTTGTGCATGCATTTCAGAGAGTTAAACCTTACACTACGTTGCCCAGTTTGGAAACTCTGTGTTTGAGAAACCTGTGAAGGGATATTAAGTGTCTCCAGGATGCTTGTGGTTAGAAAGGAAACGTCTTCTGATGAAAACTGGACAGAAGCTTTCGGAGCAACTGCTATATGATTTGTGTATTCATCTCATAGACTTAAATCATTCCTTGGTTTGAGCAGTTTAAAATAACTGTTTCTTTGGAAACTGAGAAAGGACACTAGTGAAAGCTCCTAAGAATATACTGAAAAAGGAATACCCTCCAGTAAAACACAGAAGGAAACTTTCTGTGAAACTGCTATAGGTCACGTGAATTCCACTGGCATAGTTAATCTCCTGTTTCCATTGAGCAGTATTCTAACAGTGTTTTTGGTGAGTCAACTAAGGGATACTCGGGAGCGCATTGAGGCTTTCTGTGAAAGCAGAAATATCTTCAGATAGATACTGGAGAGAAGATTCCCGAGGAGCTGCTTTGTGACCTGTGCATTCCACTCACAGAGTTACACTTTTCTTCTCATAGAGGATTGGGGAATCCCGTTTGGAGAAAAAGCTACCAGGGGACATTTGGGATTCTACGGACAGCTGTGGTGAAAAAGGAAATATCCTCAGACAAAAATTGGACCAAAGATTTCTGTGAAACTGCTTTGGGATAAATATGTCTATTCATCTCACATAGATAAACGTTTCCTTCTATTACGTAGTTCTGAATCTGCGTCACAGACGGATTCATGAAGGGACATTCGGGAGCACATTTAGGCCTCTGGAGAAATAGGAGATATCTTCAGATAAAAAGTGGACAGAATCTTTCTGAGAAACTGCTTTCTGATGTGCGCATTTCACTCAGGGAGTTACACCTCTTTTCTCATAAGGCAGTGTTTGAACACTGGTCCTGTAATATGGAAAAACTGATACTTTGCAGTGCATTGAGGACTATGGCGAACAGTGAAATATCCTGAAATAAAACCCAGAAAGAAGTGTTCCAAGAAACTGCTCCCGGACGTGTGCAAACATTTCAGAGAGTTAAAGCTTACAATACGTTGTCCAGTTTGGAAACCCTGCCTTTGAGGTATCTGCGAAGGGATATTAAGTGTCGCCTGGAGGCATGTGGTGAGAAAGGAAACGTCTTCCGATGAAAACTGGAGGGAAGCTATCGGGGCAACTGCTTTGTGAGGCGTGTATTCAACTCATAGAGTTAAATCATTCTTTGGAGTGAGCAGTTTGAAGTAACTGTTTCTGTGGAATCTGAGAAAGGACATTTGGGAATGCTCTTAAGAATATGCTGAAAAAGAAATACTCTCCAATAAAAACCAAAAGGAAACTTTCTGTGAAACTGCTCTAGGTCAGCTGAAGTCCACCCACACAGTTAATCTTCTGTTTTCATTGAGCAGTATTGTATCACGGTTTTTGTTTATTCTGCGAAGTGATATTTGGTAGTGCTTTGAGGCTTATGGTGAAAAAGGAAATACCTTCAGATAACAACTGGACAGAAGGTTTCCCAGAAGCTGCTTTGTCACGTGTGCATTCCACTCAGAGAGTTATACTTTTCTTCTCATAGAGGATTGGGGAATCACTTTTGGAGTAAACGCTACCAGGGGACATTCTTGAGTATATTGATGTCTATGGTAAAAAAGGAAATATCCTCAGACAAAATGTGGAAAGAAGCTTTCTGTGAAACTCCTTTGGGATAGGTATGTCTAGTCATCTCACATAGATAAATCTTTCTATTATGCAGTTTTGAAACTGTGTCATGGACACATTCACGAAGGGACAGTCTGGAGCACATTCAGACCTGTGAGCAAAAAGGAGATATCTTCAGATATAAACTGGAGAGAAGCTTTCTAAGAGACTGCTTTTTGATGTTTGAATTCCGCTCAGGGTGTTATACCTCTTTTTTCAAAAGGCAGTGTTTGAACACTATTCCTTTAAGACTGAATAAGTGATATTTTGCAGTGCATTGAAGACTATGTCGAAAAGTGTAATATGCTAAAATAAAACCCAGAAAGACATGTTCCAAGAAATTGCTCTCTGACGTGTGCATTCATTTCACAAAGTTAAGGCTTACACTACGTTGCCCAGTTTGGAAACTCTGTTTTTGAGGAATCTGTGAAGGGATATTAAGTGTCGCCCGGAGGCTTGAGGTGTGAAAGGAAACGTCTTCTGTTGAAAACTGGAGAGAAGATTTCAGGGCAACTCCTTTCTGTTGTGTGAATTCATCTCATAGATTTAAATCATTCTTTGAATTGAGCAGTTTGAAATCATTGTTTTATTGGAACCTTAAAAAGGGTATTTCGGTACTCTCTTAAAAATACATTGAAAAAGAAATAGCTGCCAATAAAAACCAAAAGGAAACATTCTGAGAAACTGGTCTAGGTCACATGAATTCCACTTACACAGTAAAGTTTCTGTTTTCATTAAGCTGTATTCTAAAACTGTTTTAGGTTAGTCAGCTAAGAGATACTCGGGAGCGCTTTGAGGCTTACGGTGGAAACGTAAATATCTTCAGATAGATACTGGAGAGAAGATTTCTGAGGAGCTGCTTTGTGACCTGTACATTCCCCTCACAGAGTTACACTTTTCTTCCCATAGAGGAATGGGGAATCCCGTTTGGAGAAAAAGCTACCAGGGGACTTTCAGGATTCTATGAACAGCTACGGTGAAAAAGATAATATCCTGAGACAAAAACTGGACAGAAGATTTCTGTGAAACTGCTTTAGAATAGATATATCTATTCATCTCACATAGATAAAACTTTCTTTCTATTACGCTGTTTTGAAACTTCATCACAGATGGATTCGTGAAGGGACGTTCGGGAGCACATTCAAGCCTCTAGGGAAATAGGAGATATCTTCAGATAAAAACTGGAAAGAATCTTTCTGAGAAACTGGTTTGTGATGTGCGCATTCCACTCAGGGAGTTATACCTCTTTTCTCATAAGGCAGTGTTTGAACACTGTTCCTCTAAAACTGAAAAACTGATACTTTGCCGTCCATTGAAGACTATGGCAAACAGTGAAATATCCTGAAATAAAACCCAGAAAGAAGTGTTCCATTCATCTCAACCTGCTCTCTGACGTGGGCAATCATTTCAAGAGTTAAAGCTTACAATACGTTGCCCAGTTTGGAAACTCTGTGTTTGAGTAATCTGTGAAGGGATAATAAGTGTCACGTGGAGGCTTGTGGTGAGAAATTAAACGTGTTCTGATGAAAACTGGAGAGAAGATTTCGGGGCAGCTCTTTTCTGTGGTGTGTACTCATCTCATAGTGTTAAATCCTTCTTTGTATTGAGCAGCTTGAAATCACAGTTTTAGTGGAACCTTAGAAAGGACATTTGGTAATGCTCTTAAGAATATGTTCAAAATGATATACCTCCTGATAAAAACCCGAAGGAAACATTCTGTGAAACTGCTCTAGGTCATGTGAATTCCACTCGCACAAGTAAGCTTCTGTTTTCATTAAGCAGTATCTTAAAACTGTTTTAGATTAGTCAGCTAAGGGATACTCGGGAGCGCTTTGAGGCTTACGGTGAAAGAGGAAATGTCTTCAGAGAGATACTGGAGAGAAGATTTCTGAGGAGTTGCTTTGTGGTCTGTGCATTCCATTCACAAAGTTACACGTTTCTTCTCATAGAGGATTGGGGAATCTTTTTTGGAGAAAAAGCTACCAGGGGACTTTTGGGATTCTATGGGCGGCTATGGCGAAAAAGGAAATATCCTCAGACAAACACTGGAAAGAAGATTTCTGTGAAACTGCTTTGGGATAGATATGTCTATTCATCTCACATACATAAAACTTTCTTTCTATTATGCAGTTTTGAATCTACATTGCAGACGGATTCGCGAAGGGACATTCGGGAGCACATTCAGGCCTCTGGAGAAATAGGAGATATCTTCAGATAAAAACTGGAGAGAATCTGAGAAACTGCTTTGTGATGTGTGCATTCCACTCAGGGACCTATACCTCTTTTCTCATAAGGCAGTGTTTGAGCACTCTTCCTGTGAAACTGAAAAACTGATACTTTGGAGTGCATTGAAGACTATGGCAAACAGTGAAATAACCTGAAATAAAACCCAGAAAGAAGCATTCCAAGAAACTGTTCTCTGTCGTTTGCTACCACTTCAGAGAGTTAAAGCTTAGAATACATTGCCCAGTTTGGAAAATCTGAGTTTGAAGAATCTGTGAAGGGATATTATGTGTTGTCTGGAGGCTTGTGCTGAGAAAGGAATGGTCCTCCAACGAAAACTGGACAGAAGCTTTTGTAGCCACTGCATTGTGATGTGTGTATTCATCTCATAGAGTTAAATCATTCTTTGAATTGAGCAGTTTGAAATCACTGTTTCTGTGAAACCTGAGAAAAGACATTTGGGAACGCTCTGAAGAATATGCTGAAAAAGGAATACCCTCTGGTAAAACCCAGAAGGAAACTTTCTGTGAAACTGCTATAGGTCAGGTGAATTCCACTCGCAGGGTTACACTTCTGCTTTTATTGAGCAGTATTCTAACACTGTTTTTGCTTATTCAGCTAAGGAATATTCGGGAGCACTTTGAGGCTTATGGTGAAAGTGAAATAACTACAGATAGATATTGGAGAGAAGATTTTCGAGGACCTGATTTGTGAGCTGTGCATTCCACTCACAGATTTACAATTTTGTTCTTGTAGAGGATTGGCGAATCCCGTTTGGAGAAAAAGCTACCAAGGAACTTTCAGGAATCTAAGGAGGGCTAAGGTGAAAAAGAAAATATCCTCAGACAAAAACTGGAAAGAATACTTCTGTGAAACTGCTTTGGGATAGATATGTCTATTCATGTCACATAAATAAAAGTTTTTTTCTATTATGCAGTTTTGAATTTGGGTCACGGATGGATTCACGAAGGGACGTTCATGAGCACATTCAGGCCTCTGGAGAAATAGGAGATATCTTCAGATAAAAACTGGAGAGAATCTTTCTGAGAAACTGCTTTGTGATGTGCGCATTCCAATAAGGGAATTGTACCTCTTTTCTCATAAGGCAGTGTTTGAACACTGTTCCTGTAAAACTGAAAAACTGATACTTTGGAGTGCATTGAAAACTATGGCAAACAGTGAAATATCCTGAAATAAAACCCAGAAAGAAGCGTTCCAAGAAACTACTCTCTGACGTGTGCAATAATTTCAGAGAGTTAAAGCTTACAATACTTGTCCAGTTTGGAAACTCTGTGTTTGAGTAATCTGTGAAGGGATATTACCTGGCGCCTGGAGGCTTGTGGTGACAAAGGAAACGTTTTCTGATGCAAACTGGAGAGAAGCTATCGGAGCAAATGCTTTGTGATGCGTGTACTCAACTCACAGAGTTAAATCATTTTTTGGACTGAGTAGTTTGAAACCACTGTTTCTGTGGAATCTGAGAAAGGACATTTGGGAGCGCTCTAAGGAATATGCAGAAAAAGAAATACTCTCCAATAAAAACCAGAAGGAAACTTTCTGTGAAAGTGCTCTAGGTCACATGAAGTTCACTTGCAGAGTTACACTTCTGCTTTCATTGAGCAGTATTATAACACTGTTTTTGTTTCGTCTGTGAAGTGATATTTCCTAGTGCTTTGAGGCTTACGGTGAAAAAGGAAATACCTTCAGATAACAACTGGAGAGAAGATTTCCCAGGAGCTGCTCTGTGACGTGTGTATTCCACTCACAGAGTTATACTTTTCTTCTCATAGAGAATTGGGGAATCGTGTCTGGAGTAAATGCTACCTGGGGACACTCAGGAGTATATGGACAGCTATGATGAGAAAGGAAATATCCTCAGACAAAAACTGGAAAGAAGCTTTCTGTGAAACTCTTTTGGGATAGGTATGTCTAGTCTGACATAGATAAAACTTTCTATCTATTATGCAGTTTTGAATCTGTGTCAGGGATGGATTTGCGAAGGAACAATCGGGAGCACATTCAGGCCTGTGGAGAAATAGGAAATATCTTCAGGTAAAAACTGTAGAGAATCTTTCTGAGAAACTGCTTTGTGATGTGCACATTCCACTCATTTTGTTATACCTCTTTTCTCATTAGGCAGTGTTTGAACATTGTTCCTGTAAAACTGAAAAAGTGATACTTTGAAGTGCATTGAAGACTACGACAAATAGTTAAAAACCCAGAAATAAAACCCAGAAAGAAGCGTTACAAGAAACTGCTCTCTAATGTGTGCATTCATTACAGAGAGTTAAAGGTTACACTATGTTGCCCAGTTTTGAAACTCTGTGTTTGAGAAATCTGTGAAGGGATATTAAATGGAACCTGGAGGCTAACGGTGAAAAAGGAAATGTCTCTGATGAAAACTGGAGAGAAGATATCGGGGTAACTCCTTTCTGTTTTGTGTCTTCATCTCATAGAGTTAAATCATTCTTTGGATTGAGCAGTTTGAAATAACTGTTTTAGCGGAAACTTAAAAATGGCATTTGGGAACACTCATTAGAATACGTTGAAAAAGAAATACCTTCCAATAAAAACCAGAAGGAAACATTCTGTGCTCTAGGTCACGTGAATTCTAGTCACACAGTGAAGCTTCTCTTTTCATTAAGCAGTACTCCAAAACTGTTTTAGGTTACTCAGCTAAGGGATAATCGGGAGCGCTTTGAGGCTTACAGTGAAAACAGAAATATTTCCTGCTACATACTGGAGAGAAGATTTCCGAGGAGCTGCTTTGTGACCTGTGCATTCCACTCACAGAGTTACAGTTTTCTTCTCATAGAGGACTGGGAAATCCCGTTTGGAGAAAAAGCTACCAGGCGATATTTGGGATTCTATGGATGGCAATGGTTAAAAAGGAAATATCCTCAGACAAAAACTGGAAAGAGGATTTCTATGAAACTGCGTTGGGATAGATTTCTCTATTCATCTCACACAGATAAAACTTTCTTTCTACTATGCAGTTTTGAATCTGCGTCACGGACGGATTCGCAAACAGACATTTTGGAGCACATTCAGGCCTATGGGGAAATTGGAGATATCTTCAGATAAAAACTGGAGAGAAGCTTTCTGAGAGACAGCTTTTTGGTGTTTGCATTCCACTCAGGGAGTTATACCTCTTTTTCATAAGTTAGTGTTTGAACACTCTTCCTGTAAAACTGAATAAGTGATATTTTACAGAGCATTGAAGACTATGGCGAAAAGTGAAATATCCTGAAATAAAACCCAGAAAGAAGCGTTCCAAGAAATTACTCTCTGACGTGACATTCATTTCAGAGAGTTAAACCTTAAACTACGTTGCCCAGTTTGGAAACTCTGTGTTTGAGGTATGTGTGAAGGGATATTAAGTGTCGCCCGGAGGCTTGTGGTGAGAAAGGAAACATCTTCTGACGAAAACTGGACAGAAGCTTTTGGAACAACTGCTTTGTGACGTGTGTATTCATCTCATAGAGTTAAATCATTCTTTGGATTCAACAGTTTGAAATCACTGTTTCTGTGGGACCTGAGAAAGGATATTTGAGAACGCTCTTAAGAATATTCTGAAAAAGCAATACCCTCCTGTAAAACCCAGAAGGAAACTTTCTGTGAAACTGCTGTAGGTCCCGTGAATTCCACTTTCATAGTTAACCTTCTGTTTTCATTGAGCAGCATTGTAACACTGTTTTAGGTTAGTCAGTTAAGGGATACTTGGGAGTGCTTTGAGGCTTATGGTGAATATGGAAATAACTTCAGATAGATACTTGAGAGAAGATTTCCAAGGAGCTGCTATGTGATGTGTGCATTCCACTCACAGAGTTATACTTTTCCTCTTATAGGGGATTTTGGTAACCCGTTTGGTGAAAAAGCTACCAGGGGACATTCAATAGTATCTGGATAGCTATCATGGAAAAAGAAACATCATCAGATAAAAACTGGAAAGAAACTTTCTGTGAAACTGCTTTGGGATAGGTATGTCTAGTCATCTCACATAGATAAAGCTTTCTTTCTATTACGCAGCTTTGAAACTGCATCATGGATGGATTCGCGAAGGGACATTCAGGAGCACATGCAGGCCTGTGGGGAAAAAGATGGTATCTTCAGATAAAAACTGAAGAGAAGCTTTCTGAGAGACTACTTTTTGATGTTTACATTCCAATCAGGGAGTTATACCTTTTATCATAAGCCAGGGTTTGAACACTGTTCCTGTAAAACTGAATAAGTGATATTTTGCAGCGCATTGAAGACTATGATGAAAAGTGAAATATCCTGAAATAAAACCCACAGAGAAGCGTTCCAAGAAATTGCTCTTTGACTTGTGCATTCTTTTCAGAGAGTTAAAGCTTACACTATGTTGCCCAGTTTGGAAACTCTGTGTTTTGAGGAATCTGTGAAGGTACATTTAGTGTCTATCGGAGGCTTGTGGTGAGAAAAAAAAGTCTTTCGATGAAAACTGGACAGAAGCTTTCGCAGCAAGTGCTTTGTGATGTTTGTATTCATCTCCTAGAGTTAAATCATTTTTGGATTGAGCAGTTTGAAATCACTATTTCTGTGGAACCTGAGAAAAGACATTTGGAAACGCTCCTAAGAACATGCTGAAAAAGGAATACCCTCCAATATAACCCAGAAGGAAATCTTCTGTGAAACTGCTATAGGTCACGTGAATTCCACTCTCATAGTTAACCTTTTGTTTTCGTTGAGGAGTATTCTAACACTGTTTTTGGTTAGTCAGCTGAGGGATACTCAGGAGCGTTTTGAGGCTTCTGGTGAAAGCGGAAATCTCTTTAGATAGATACTGGAGAGAAGATTTCCGAGGTGCTGCTTAGTGACCTGTGCATTCCACTCACAGAGTTACGCTTTTCTTCTCATAGAGGATTGGGGCATCCTGTTTGGAGAAAAAACTACCAAGGGACTTTCAGGATTCTATGGATGGCTATTTTGAAAAAGGAAATATCCTCAGACAAAAACTGGAAATAACATTTCTGTGAAACTGCTTTGGGATAGATATGTCTATTCATCTCACATAGATAAACCTTTCTTTCTATTACGCAGTTTTGAATCTGTGTCATGGACGGATTTGCAAAGGGACATTCAGGAACACATTCAGGCCTCTGGAGAAATAGCAGATATCTTCAATTAAAAACTGGAGAGAATCTTTCTGAGAAACTGTTTGTGATGTGTGCATTCCACTGAGGGAGTTATACCTCTTTTCTCATAAGGCAGTGTTTGAACACTGTTCCTGTAAAAATGAAAAACGGATACTTTGGAGTGCATTGAAGACTATGGCGAACATTGAAATATCCTGAAATAAAACCCAGAAAGAAGTGTTCCAAAAAACTACTCTCTGACGTGTGCAATCATTTCAGAGTTTAAGTTTAAATACTTTGACCAGTTTGGAAAATCTGTCTTTGAGGGATCTGTGAAGGAATATTACGTGGCGCCCGGAGGCTTGGTGAGAATGGAAACACCTGCCGATGAAAACTGGACAGAAGCTATCAGAGAAACTGCTTTTTGATGCATGTATTCAACTCATAGAGTTAAATCATTCCTTGAACTGAGCAGTTTGAAATCACTGTTTCTGTGGAATCTGAGAAAGGACATTTGGGAACGCTCTTAAGAATATAGTGAAAAAGAAATATTCTCCAGTAAAAATCAGAAGGGAACTTTCTGTGAAACTGCTCTAGGTCACGTGAAGTCCACTCACACAGTGAAGCTTCTGTTTTCATTGAGCAGTATTGTAACACTGTTTTTGATTAGTCTGCGAAGTGATATTCGGTAGCGCTTTGAGGCTTACGTTGAAAAAGGAAATACCTTCGGATAACAACTGGAGAGAAGATTTCCCTGAAGCTGCTTTGTAACATGTGCATTCCACTCACAGAGTTATTCTTCTCTTCTCATAGAGGATGGGGAATCCCATTTGGGGTAAACGCTACCCTGGGACAGTCGGGAGTATATGGATGTCCTTGGTGAAAAGGAAATATCTTCTGACAAAAACTGGAAAGAAGCTTTCTGTGAAACTGCTTTGAGATTTGTATGTCTTTTCATCTCACATAGATAAAGCTTATTTCTATTATGCAGTTTTGAAACTGCATCATGGACGGATTTGCGAAGGGAAATTCGAGAGCACATACATGCCTGTGGCGAAAGAGGAGATATCTTCAGATAAAAACTTGGAAGAATCTTTCTAAGAGACTGCCTTTTGATGTTTGCATTCCACTCAGGGAGTTACACATCTTTTTTCATAAGGCAGTGTTTGAACACTGTTCCTGTAAAACTGAATAAGTGGTACTTTGCAGTGCACTGAAGACTATGGCGAAAAGTGAAATATCCTGAAATAAAACCCAGAATGAAGAGTTCCAAGAAATTGTTCTCTGACGTGTGCATTCATTTCAGAGAGTTAAAGCATACACTATGTTGCCCAGTTTGGAAACTCTGTGTTTGAGGAATCTGTGAAGGGATATTAAGTGTCACCCAGAGGCTTGTGGTGAGAAAGGCAACGTCTTTCAATGAAAACTGGACAGAAGCTTTCGGAGCAACTTCTTTGTGATATTTGTATTTATCCCATAGAGTTAAATCATTCTTTGTATTGAGTAGTTTGAAATCACTGTTTCTGTGGAACCTGAGAAAGGACATTTGGGAATGCTCTTAAGAATATGCTGAAAAGGGAATACCCTCCTGTAAAACCCAGAGGGAAACTTTCTGTAAAACAGCTATAGCTCAGATGAATTCCACTCACATAATTAACCTTCTGTTCTCATTGAGCAGTATTCTAACACTGTTTTTGGTTAGTCAGCTAAGGGATACTCCGGAACGCTTTGAGGCTTACGGTGAAAACAGAAATATCTTCAGATTGATACTGGAAAGAAGATTTCCGAGGAGTTGCTATGTGACATGTGCATTCCACTCACAGAGTCATGCTTTTCTTCTCATAGAGGATTTTTGCACCCCGTTTGGTTAAAACGCTACCTGGGGACATTCCGGAGTATATGGACGGCTATGGTGAAAAAGGAAACATCTTCAGTCAAAAATTGGAAAGAGGCTTTCTGTGAAACTGCTTTGGGATAGATATATCTATTTATCTAAGAAAGATAAAACTTTTTTCTATTACGCAGTTTTGAATCTGCATCATGGGCGGATTTGTGAAGGGACACTAGGAACCACATTCAGGCATGTGGGGAAATAGGAGGTATTTTCAGCAAAAAAAGGAGAGAATCTTTCTGAGAAACTGTTTTGTGATGTGTGCATTCCACTCAGGGAGTTATACCGCTTTTCTGATAAGGCAGTGTTTCAACATTGTTCCTGTAAAACTGAAAAGGTAATATTTTGCAGGGCATTGAGGACTGTGGTGAAAGGGAAAAACCCGGAAATAAAACACAGAAAGAAGCATACCAAGAAACTGCTCTCTGACGTGTGCATTCATTACAGAGAGTTAAAGGTTACACTATGTTTCCCTGTTTGGAAACTCTGTGTTTTACGAATCTGTGAAGGGATTTTAAGTGACGCCTGGAGGCTTGTGGTGAGAAAGGAAATGACTTCTGATGAAAACCAGAGAGAAGATTTCAGGGCAACTCCTTTCTGATGTGTGTATTTATCTCATACAGTTAAATCATTCTTTGTTCATTTTTTCTTTTTTTTAAATTTATTTATTATTATTATACTTTAAGTTGTAGGGTACATGTGCATAACGTGCAGGTTTGTTACATATGTATACTTGTGCCATGTTGGTGTGCTGCACCCATCAACTCGTCATTTACATCAGGTATAACTCCCAATGCAATCCCTCCCCCTCTCCCCCCTCCCCATGATAGGCCCTGGTGTGTGATGTTCCCCTTCCTGAGTCCAAGTGATCTCATTGTTCAGTTCCCACCTATGAGTGAGCACCTGCGGTGTTTGGTTTTCTGTTCTTGTGATAGTTTGCTCAGAATGATGGTTTCCAGCTGCATCCATGTCCCTACAAAGGACACAAACTCATCCTTTTTGATGGCTGCATAGTATTCCATGGTGTATATGTGCCACATTTTCTTAATCCAATCTGTCACTGATGGACATTTGGGTTGATTCCAAGTCTTTGCTATTGTGAATAGTGCCGCAATAAACATACGTGTTCATGTGTCTTTATAGCAGCATGATTTATAATCCTTTGGGTATATACCCAGTAATGGGATGGCTGGGTCATATGGTATATCTACTTCTAGATCCTTGAGGAATCGCCATACTGTTTTCCATAATGGTTGAACTAGTTTACAATCCCACCAACAGTGTAAAAGTGTTCCTATTTCTCCACATCCTCTCCAGCACCTGTTGTTTCCTGACTTTTTAATGATCGCCATTCTAACTGGTGTGAGATGGTATCTCATTGTGGTTTTGATTTGCATTTCTCTGATGGCCAGTGATGATGAGCATTTTTTCATGTGTCTGTTGGCTGTATGAAAAAAACAAACAACCCCATCAAAAAGTGGGCAAAGGATATAAATCATTCTTTGGATTGAGCAGTTTGAAATCACTCTTTTAGTGGAACCTTAGAAATGACATTAGGGAACGCTCTTCAGACTATGTTGAAAAAGAAACCTTCCAATAAAAACCAGAAGGAAACATTCTGTGAAACTGCTCTAGGTCACATGAATTCCACAGGCACAGGTAAGCTTCTGTTTTCATTAAACAGTATTCTAAAACTGTTTTAGGTTAGTCAGCTAAGGGATACTTGGGAGCACTGTGAGTCTTATGGTGGAAGCAGGATAATCTTCAGATAGATACTAGAGAGAAGATTTCTGAGGAGCTGGTTTGTGACCTGTGCATTCCACTCACAGAGTTACAATTTTGTTCCCATAGAGGATTGGGGAATCCCGTTTGGAGAAAAGGCTACCAAGGGACTTTCAGGATTCTAAGGATGGCTATGGTGAAAAAGGAAATATCCTCAGACAAAAACTGGAAAGCAGATTTCTGTGAGACTGCTTTGGGGTAGATATGTCTATTCATCTCAAATAGATAAAGCTTTCTTTCTATTACACAGTTTTGAATTTTAGTCATAGATATATTTGCAAAGGGACATTCGTGAGCACATTCAGGCCTCTGGAGAAATAGGAGATAGCTTCAGATAGAAACTGGAGAGAAGTTTTCTGAGAAACTGCTTTGTGATGTGCGCATTCCACTCAGGGAGTTGTACCTCTTTTTTCATAAGGCAGTGTTTGAACACTGTTTCTGTAAAACTAAAAACTGATAATTTGCAGTGCATTGAAGATTACGGTGAACAGTGAAATATCCTGAAATAAAACCCAGAAAGAAGCGTTCCAAAAAACTGCTCTCTGACGTGTGCAATCATTTCAGAGAGTTAAAGCTTACAATACATTGTCCAGTTTGGAAACTCTCTCTTTGAGGAATCTGTGAAGGGATATTTCATGGCTCCCAAAGGCTTGTGGTGAGAATGAAAACGTCTTCTGATGAAAACTGGAGAGAAGCTATCAGAGCAACTGCTTGGTGATGCGTGTCTTCAACTCAGAGAGTTAAATCATTCTTTAGACTGAGACTTTGAAATCACTATTTCTGTGGAATCTGAAAAGGGACATTTGGAAATGTTACTAAGAATATGCTGAAAAAGAAATACTCTCCAATAAAAACCAGAAGGACACTTTCTGTTAAACTGCTATAGGTCACGTGAAGATCACTCACACAGTTAAGCTTCTGTTTTCATTGAGCAGCATTGTAACACTGTTTTTGTTTAGTCTGTGAAGTGATATTCAGTAGTGCTTTGAGGCTTAGGGTGAAAAACGAAATACCTTCAGATAACAACTGGAGAGAAGATTTCCCAAAGACTGCTTTGTGGCGTCTGCATTCTACTCACAGAGTTATACTTTTCTTCTCATAGAGGATTGGAGAATCCCGTTTGGAATAAATGCTACAGGGGACATTTGGGAGTATATGGACAGTTATGGTGGAAAAGGAAATATCCTCACACAAAAACTGGAAAGAAGCTTTCTGTGAAACTCTTTGGGATAGGTATGTCTAGTCATCTCACATAGATAAAGCTTTCTTTCTATTACGCAGCTTTGAAACTGCATCATGGACAGACTCGCAAAAGGACATTTGGGGGCACATTCAGGCCTGTGGGGAAAAGGAGATATCTTCAGATAAAAACTGGAGAGAATCTTTCTGAGAAACTGCTTTGTGATGTGCGCATTCCACTCAGGGATTTATACCTTTTTTCTTATAAGGCAGTGTTTGAACACTGTTCCTCTAAAACTGAAAAACTGATACTTTGCAGTGCATTGAAGACTACGGCAAACAGTGAAATATCCTGAAACAAAACACAGAAAGAAGCATTCCAAGAAACTGCTGTCTGACGTGTGCAATCATTTCAGAGAGTTAAAGCTTAGAATACATTGTCCAGTTTGGAAACTTTATCTTTGAGGAATCTTTGAAGGCATATTACGTGCCACCCGGAGTCTTGTGGTGAGAATGGAAATGTCTTCCGATGACAACTGGAGAGAAGATTTTGGGACAACTGCTTTCTGCTGTGTGTATTCATATCATAGATTTAAATTATTCTTTGGATTGAACAGTTTGAAAACTCTGTTTTAGTGGAACCTTAGAAAGGACATTTGGAAACGATTTTAGGAATATGGTGGAAAAGAAATACCTTCTGATAAAAACCACAAGGAAACATTTTGTGAAACTGCTCTAGGTCACTTGAATTCCAGTCGCACGGTTAAGCTTCTGTTTTCATTAAGCAGTATTCTAAAACTGTTTTAGGTTAGTCAGCTAAAGGATAATTGAGAGTGCTTTGAGGCTGACGGTGAAAGCAGAAATGTCTTCAGATAGATACTGGAGAGAAGATTACCAAGGAACTGCTTTGGGACCTGTGCATTCCATTCACAGAGTTACACTTCTCTTCTCATAGAGGATTGGGGAATCCCGTTTGGAGAAAAGGCTACCAGGGGACTTTCAGGATTCTATGGACAGCTATGGTGAAAAAGGAAATATCCTCAGACAAAAAGTGGAAAGAAGATTTCTATGAAGCTGCTTTGGGATAGTTATGTCTATTCATCTCACATCGATAAAACTTTCTTTCTATTACACAGTTTTGAATCTTCATCACCGAAGGATTCACGAAGGGACATTAGGGAGCACATTCAGGCCTGTGGGGAAAAAGGAGATATCTTCAGATACAAACTGGAGAGAAGCTTTCTGTGAGACTGCTTATTGATATTTGCAATCCCCTCAGGGAGTTCTACCTCTTTTTTTATAAGGCAATGTGTGAATTCTCTTCCTGAAAAACTGAATAAATGATATTTTGCAGCACATTGAAGACTATGGCAAAAAGTGAAATGTCCTGAAATAAAACCCAGAAAGAAGCATTCCAAGAAATTGCTCTCTAACGTGTGCATTCATTTCAGAGACATAAAGCTTACAATACGTTGCTCAGTTTGGTAACTCTGTGTTTGAGTAATCTGTTAAGGGATATTAAGTGGCGCCTGGAGGCTTGTGGTGAGAAAGGAAACGTCTTCTGATGAAAACAGGACAGAAGATTTCGGAGCAACTGCTTTGTGACGTGTGTATTCATCTCGAAGAGTTAAATCATTCTTTGGATTGAGCAGTTTGAAATCACTGTTTCTGTGGAACCTGAGAAGTGATTTTGGGAATGCTCTTAAGAATATACTGAAAAAGGGCTGGGCGCGGTGGCTCAAGCCTGTAATCCCAGCACTTTGGGAGGCCGAGACGGGTGGATCACGAGGTCAGGAGATTGAGACCATCCTGGCTAATACGGTGAAACACCGTCTCTACTAAGAAATACAAAAAACTAGCCGGGCGAGGTGGCGGGCGCCTGTAGTCCCAGCTACTCGGGAGGCTGAGGCAGGAGAATGGCGGGAACCCAGGAGGCGGAGCTTGCAGTGAGCTGAGATCCGGCCACTGCACTCCAGCCGGGGTGACAGAGCGAGACTCCATCTCAAAAAAAAAAAGAAAAAGAAAAAGAATATACTGAAAAAGGAATACCCTATGGTAAAACCCATAAGGAAACCTTCTGTGAAACTGTGATAGGTCACGTGAATTCCACTCGCATAGTTAACCTTCTGTTTTCATTGAGCAGTATTCTAACACTGTTTTTGGTAAGTCAGCTAAGGGATACTCAGGAGCGCTTTGAGGCTTAAGGGAAAAACAAAAATGTCTTCAGATAGATACTGGCGAGAAGATTTCTGAGGAGCTGCTATGTGACATGTGCATTCCACTCACAGAGTTATACTTTTCTTCTCATAGAGGATTGGGGAATCCCATTTGGAGAAAAAGCTACCAGGGGACCCGGCGGATTGTATGGACAGCTATGGTGAAAAAGGAAATACCCTCAGACAAAACTGGAAAGAAGATTTCTGTGAAACTGCTTTGGGACAGATAAGTCTATTCATCTCACATAGATAAAACTTTCTTTCTATTATGCAGTTTTGAATCTGCGTCACAGACGGATTCACGAAGGGACGTTCGGGACCACATTCAGGCCTCTGGAGAAATAAGGGATATATTCAGATAAAAACTGGAGAGAATCTTTCTGAAAAATTGCCCTGTGATGTGTGTATTCCACTCAGGGAGTTATACCTCTTTTCTTGTAAGGTTGTGTTTGAACACTGTTCCTGTAAAGCTCAAAGCTAATACTTTGCAGTACATTGAAGACTATGGCCAACAGTGAAATATCCTGAAATAAAACCCAAAAAGAAGCATTCCAAGAAACTACTCTCTGACGTGTGCAATCGTTTCAGAGAGTTAAAGCTTACACTACGTTGTCCAGTTTGGAACTCTGTCTTTGAGGAATCTGTAAAGGGATATTACTTGGCGCCCGGAGGCTTGTGGTGAGAAAGGAAACGTCTTCCAATGAAAACTGGAGAAAAGCTATCGGAGCAACTGCTTTGTGATGCATGTATTCAACTCGTAGAGTTAAATCATTCTTTGGACTGAACAGTTTGAAATCACTGTTTCTGTGGAACCTGAGGAAGGACATTTGGGAACGCTCTTAAGAATATGCTGAAAAAGAAATACTCTCCAATAAAAACCAGAAGGAAACTTTCTGTTAAACTACTCTAGGTCACATGAATTCCAGTTGCACCGTTAAGCTTCTGTTTTCACTGTGCAGTATTGTAAAACTGTTTATGTTTAGTCTCCAAAGTGATATTCTGTAGCACTTTGAGTCTTACGGTGAAAATGAAAATACCTTCAGAAAACAACTGGAGAGAAGATTTCCTGGGAGCTGCTTTGTGACATGTGCATTCCACTCACAGACTTATACTTTTCTTCTCGTAGAGGATTGGGGAATCAAGTGTAGAGTAAAGGCTACCAGGGGTCATTCAGCAGTATATGGATGGCTATGGTGAAAAAGGAAATATCCTCATATGAAAACTGGATAGAAGCTCTCTGTGAAACTGCTTTGGGATAGGTATGTCTAGTCATCTCACATAGAGACAGTTATCTTTCTATTACACAGTTTTGAAACTGTGCCTTGGATGGATTCGCGAAGGGACAATCGGGAGCACATTCAGGTCTGTGGGGAAAAAGGAGATATCTTCAGATGAAAACTGGAGAGAAGCTTTCTGAGAGACTGCTTTTTGATGTTTCCATTCCACTCAGGGAGTTATATCTCTTTTTTCATAAAGCAGTGTTTGAACACTGTTCCTGTTAAACAGAATAAGTGATATTTTGCAGCGCATTGAAGACTATGGCGAAAAGTGAAATATCCTGAAATAAAATGCAGAAAGAAGCTTTCCAAGAAATTGCTCTCTGATGGGTGCATGCATTTCACAGAGTTAAATCTTACACTATGTTGTCCAGTATGGAAACTCTGTGTTTGAGGAATCTGTGAAGGGATATTAAGTGTCTTTGGGACACTTCTGGTGAGAAAGGAAACGTCTTCCGATGAAAACTGGACAGAAACTTTTGGACCAACTGCTTTGTGATATGTGTATTCATCTCGTAGAGTTAAATCATTCCTTGGATTGAGCAGTTTAAAATCACTGTTTCTGTGCAACCTAAGAAAGGTCATTTGTGAATGCTTTTAAGAATATACTGAAAAAGGAATACCCTCCAGGAAAACACAGAAGGAAACCTTCTGTGAAAGTGCTATAGGTCACGTGAATTCCACTCACATAGTTAACCTTCTGTTTCCATTGAGCAGTATTCCTACACTGTTTTTGGTGAGTAAACTAAGGGATACTCGGGAGCACTTTGAGGTTTATGGTGAAAACGGAAATATCTTCAGATAGATGCTGGAGAGAAGATTTCCGAGGAACTTCTATGTGACGTATGCATTCCACTCACAGAGTTATACTTTTCTTCTCATAGAGGATTGGGGAATCCCGTTTGGAGAAAAAGCTACCAGGAGACTTTCAGGATTCTATGGATGGCTATGGTGAAAAAGGAAATGTCCTCAGACAAAAACTGGAAAGAAGATTTCTGTGAAACTGCTTTGGGATAGATATATCTATTCATCTCAGACCCCGTTTGATGAAAACGCTACCAGGGGACATTCGGGAGTATACAGACGGCTATGGTGAAAAACGAAATATCCTCAGACAAAATCTGGCAAGAAGCTTTCTGTGAAAGTGCTTTGGGATTGCTATGTCTATTCATCTCAGATAGATAAAACATTTTTCTATTAAGCAGTTTTGAATCTGCGTCATGGATGTATTCGTGAAGGGACACTCGGAAGCATGTTCAGGCCTGTGGGCAAATAGGAGATATCTTCAGAAAAAAATTGGAGAGAATTTTCTGAGAAACTGTTTTGTGATGTGAGCATGCCACTCAGGGAGTTATACCTCTTTTCACATAAGACAGTTTTTGAACACTGTTCCTGTAAAACTGAAAAGGTGATACTTTGCATGGCATTGAAGATGATGGCGAAAAGTGAAAAATCCGGAAGTAAAACCCAGAAGGAAGCCTTCCAAGAAACTGCTCTCTGCCGTGTGCATTCATTACAGAGAGTAAAAGCTTACACTAAGTTACCCAGTTTGGCAACTCTGTGATTGAGGAATCTGTGAAGGGATATTAAGTGTAGTGAGAAAGGAAACGTCTTCCGAAGAAAGCTGGACAGAAGCTTTTGGATAAACTGCTTTGTGATGTGTTTATTCATCCCATAGAGTTAAATCAGTCTTTTGATTGAGCTGTTTGAAATCGCTGTTTCTGTGGAACCTGAGAAGGGACATTTGGGAACGCTCTTAAAAATATGCTGAAAAATAACTACCCTCCGGTAAAACCCACAAGGAAACTTTCTGTGAAACTGCTATAGGTGACGTGAATTCCACTCGCACAGTTAACCTTCTGTTTTCATTGAGCCGTAAACACTGTTTTTGGTGAGGCAGCTAAGGGATACTCGAGAGTGCTTTGAGGCTTACGGTGAAAATAAAAATACCTTCAGGTAGATACTGGAAAGAAGATTTCCAAGGAGCTGCTATGTAACGTATGCATTCCACTCACAAAGTTATACTTTTCTTCTCATAGAGGATTTTTGTACCCAGTTCGGTGAAAATGCTACATGGAGACATTCGGGAGTATATGGACGGCTGTGGTGAAAAAGGAAATATCCTCAGACAAAAGCTGGAAAGAATCTTTCTGTGAAACTGCTTTTGGATAGGTAGGTCTAGTCATCTGACATAGATAAAGCTTTCTTTCTATTATGCAGTTTTGAAACTGCGTCATGGACGGATACGTGAAGGTACATTTGGGAGCACATCTAGGCCTGTGGGGAAAAAGGAGATATCTTCAGATAAAAACTGGAGAGAATCTTTCTGAGAAACTGCTTGTGATGTACACATTCCAATCAGGGAGTTACACTTATTTTCTCATAAGGCAGTGTTTGAACACTGTTCCTGTAAAACTGAAAAACTGATACTTTGCAGTGCATTGAAGACTACATACAATAATGAAATAACCTGAAACAAAACCAAGAAAGAATCGTTCCAAGAAACTGCTCTCTGAAGTGTGCAATGATTTCAGAGAGTTAAAGCTTACAATACGTTGTCCAGTTTGGAAACTCTGCCTTTGAGGAATCTGTGAAGGGATATTACGTGGCGACCGAAGACTTGTGGTGAGAAAGGAAATGTCTTCCAATGAAAACTGGAGAGAAGCTATCGGAGCAACTGTTTTGTGATGCGTGTTTTCAAGTCATAGAGTTAAATCATTCTTTGGACTGAGCAGTTTGAAATCACTGTTTCTGTGGAATCTGAGAAAGGACATTTGGGAACGCTCTTAAGAATATGCTGAAAAAGGAATACTCTCCAATAAAAATCAGAAGGAAACTTTCTGTGAAAGTACTCTAGGTCACGTGAAGTCCACTCGCACAGTTAAGCTTCTGTTTTCATTGAGCAGTATTGTAACTCTGTTTTTGTTTAGTTTACAAAGTGATATTTGATAGCGCTTTGAGGCTTATGGTGAAAAAGGAAACACATTCTGGTAACAACTGGAGAGAAGATTTCCCAGAAGCTGCTTTGTGACGTGTGCATTCCACTCACAGAGTTATCCTTTTCTTCTCATAGAGCATTGGGATCCCTTTTGGAGTAAACACTAATAGGGGACATTCGGGAGTATATGGATGGCTATGATGAAAACGGAAATATCCACAGACAAAAACAGGAAAGAAGCTTTCTTTGAAACTGCTTTGTTTTAGGTATGTCTAGTCATCCCACATAGACAAAGCTTTCTTTCTATTACGCAGTTTTGAAACTGCATCGTGGATGGATTCGCGAAAAGACATTCTGGAGTACATTCAGGCCTGTGGGGAAAAAGGAGATATCTTCAGATAAAACCTGGACAGAAATTTTCTGACAGACTGCTTTTTGATGTTTGCATTCCACTCAGGGATTTATACCTCTTTATTCATAAGGCAGTGTTTGAACTCTGTTCCTGTAAAACAGAAAAACTGATACTTTGCAATGCGTTGAAGACTACGACTAACAGTGAAATATCCTGAAATAAAACCCAGATAGAAGCATTCCAAGAAACTGGGCTCTGACGTGTGCAATCATTGCAGAGAGTAAAGGATTACAATACGTTGTCCAGTTTGGAAACTCTGCCTTTGAATAATATGTGAAGGGATACTAGGTGGTGCCCGGAGGCTTGTGGTGAGAAAGTAAACGTCTTCTGACAAAAACTGGACAGAAGCTTTCACAGCAACTGCTTTGCAATGTGTGCATTCATCTCATAGAATTAATCATTCTTTGGATTGAGTAGTTTGAAATTACTGTTTCAGTGGAACCTGAGAGAGGACTTTTGGAAATGCTCTAAAGAATATGCTGAAAAAGGAATACCCTCTGGTAAAATCCAGAAGGAAACATTCTGTGAAACTGCTATATCTAAGATAGAAAAAACTTTTCTCTATTACGCAGTTTTGAATCTGCATCATGGACGGATTCGTGAAGGGACACTCAGAAGCACATTCAGGCCTGTGGGAAAATAGGAGATATCTTTTGGAAAAAATTGGAGGGAAGCTTTCTGAGAAACTGTTTTGTCATGTGGGCATTCCACTCAGGGAGTTATACGTTTTACATGAGATTACACTCACGTGAATTCCACTTGCATAGCTTACCTTCTGTTTTCATTGAGCAGTATTCTAACACTATTTTTGGTGAGTCAGTTAAGGGATACTCGGGAGCACTTTGAGGCTTATGGTGAAAACGGAAATATCTTCAGGTAGATACTGGAGAGAAGATTTCCGAAGAGCTGTTATGTGATGTGTACATTCCACTCACAGAGTTATACTTTTCTTCTCATAGAGGATTTTGATACCCTATTTTGTGAAAACGCTACCAGAGGGCATTCAGAAGTATATGGACGGCTATGGTGAAAAAGGAAATATCCTCAGACAAAAACTGGAAAGAAGATTTCTGTGAAATTGCTTTGGGATAGATACGTCTATTCATCTCAGATAGATAAAACTTTTTTCTATTACGCAGTTTTGAATCTGTGTCATGGATGGATTTGTGAAGGGACACTCGGAAGCACATTCTGGCCTGTGGGGAAATAGGAGATATCTTCAGAAAAAAATTGGAGAGAAGCTTTCTGAGAAACTGTTTTGTGATGTGTGCATTCCACTCAGGGAGTTATACCTCTTTTCTCATAAGGCATTGTTTGAACACTGTTCCTGTAAAACTGAAAAGGTGATATATTGCAGGGCAGTGAAGACTATGGTGAAAGTTAAAATACCTGTAAGTAAAACCCAGAAAGAAGCGTTCCAAATAACTGATCTCTCACGTGTGCATTCATTACAGAGAGTTAAAGGTTACACGACGTTGCCCAGTTTGGAATCGCTGTGTTTCAGGAATCTCTGAAGGGATATTAAGTGGTGCCCGGAGGCTTATAGTGAGAAAGGAAACATCTTCTGATGAAACCTGGAGAGAAGATTTCGGGGCAACCCCTTTCTGTTGTGAATATTCATCTCATAGAGTTAAATCATTCTTTGGATTGAGCAGTTTGAAATCACTCTTTCAGTGGAAACTGAGAAAGGACATTTGGCAACACTCTAAGGAATATGCTGAAAAAGGAATACCCTTTGGTAAAACCCAGAAGGAAACTTTCTGTGAAACTGCTATATCTAAGATAGAAAAAACTTTTTTCTATTACACAGTTTTGAATCTGCGTCATGGATGGATTCATAAAGGGAGACTCGGAAGCACATTCAGGTCTGTGGGGAAATAGGAGATATCTTCAGAGAACAATTGGAGGGAAGCTTTCTGAGAAACTGTTTTGTTGTGTGTGCATTCCACTCAGGGAGTTATAACTCTTACGTGAGGTTACACTCACGTGAATTCCACTCACATAGTTTACCTTCTGTTTTCACTGAGCAGTATTCTAACAATGTTTTTGGTGAGTCAGCTAAGGGATACTCGGCAGCGGGTTGAGTCTTACGGTGAAAACGGAAATATCTTCAGCTAGATACTGGAGAGAGAATTTCCAAGGAGCTGCTATTTGACGTGTGCATTCCACTCACAGAGTTTTACGTTTTTTCTCATACAGGATTTTGGTACCCTGTTTTGAGAAAATGCTACCAAGGGACATTCGGGACTATGTGGATGGCTATGGTGAAAATGAAATATCCTCAAACAAAAACTGGAAGGAAGCTTTATGTGAAATTGATTTGGGAGAGATATATCTATTCATCTCAGATAGATAAAACTTTTTTCTATTACGCAGTTTGAATCTGTGTCATGAACAGATTCATGAAGGGACACTCGGAAGCACATTCAGGCCTCAGGGGAAATAGTAGATATCTTCAGAAAAAAATTGGAGAGAAGCTTTCTGATAAATGGTTCCATGATGTGTGCATTCCACTCAGTGAGTTATACCTCTTTTCTTCTAAGGCAGTGTTTGAACACTGTTCCTGTAAAACTGAAAAAGTGATATTTTGCTGGGCATTGAGGACTATGGTGAAAGGTGAAAATCCCGGAAATAAAACACAGAAAGAAGCGTACCAAGAAACTGCTCTCTGACGTGTGCATTCATTACAGAGAGTTAAAGGTTACACTAACTTGCCCAGTTTGGAAACTCTGTGTTTGAGGAATCTGTGAAGGGATATTAAGTGGCACCTGGAGGCTTGTGGTGAGAAAGGAAATGACTTCTGATGAAAACCGGAGAGAAGATTTCAGGGCAAATCCTTTCTGTTGTGTGTATTCATCTCATGGAGTTAAATCATTCTTTGGATTGAGCAGTTTGAAATCACTCTTTTAGTGGAACCTTAGAAAGGACATTAGGGAACGCTCTTCAGAATATGTTGAAAAAGAAACCTTCCGATAAAAACCAGAAAGATACATTCTGTGAAAGTGCTCTAGGTCATGTGAATTACACTCGCACAGTTAAGCTTCGGTTTCCATTAAGCAGTATCTTAACTATTTTAGGTCAGTCAGCTAAGGGATACTCGGGAGCGCTGTGCGGCTTATGGTGAAAGCGGAAATATCTTCAGATAGACACTGGAGAGAAGATTTCCAAGGAGTTGCTTTGTGACCTGTGCATTCCCCTCACAGAGTTACACTTTTCTTCTCCTAGAGGATTGGGGAATCCCATTTGGAGAAAAAGCTACCAGGGGACTTTCTGGATTCTATGATTGGCTACAGTGAAAAAGGAAATATCCTCAGGCAAAAACTGGAAAGAATATTTCTGTGAATCTGCTTTGGGATATATATATTTATTCATCTCAGATAGATAAAACTTTCTTTCTATTACACAGTTTTGAATCTTTGTCACATACGGATTCATGAAGGAACATTCGGGAGCACACTGAAGCCTCTGGAGAAATAGGAGATATCTTCAGGTAAAAATGGGAGAGTATCTCTCTGAGAAACTCCTTTGTGATGTGTGCATTCCACTCAGGGAGTTATACCTCTTTTCTCACACGGTGGGTTTAAACACTGTTCCTGTAAAACTGAAAAACTGATACTTTGCAGTACATTGAAGACTATGGCGAAAAGTGAAATATCCTGAAACAAAACCCCGAAAGAAGCGTTCCAAGAAAGTGCTCTCTGACGTGTGCATTCATTTCTGAAAGTTAAAGCTTACAGTATGTGGTCCAGTTTGGAAACTCTGTGTTTGAGGAATGTGTGAAGGGATATTAAGTGTCGCCCAAAGGCTTGTGGTGAGAAAGGAAACGTCTTCCGACGAAAACTGGACAGAAGTTTTCGGAGCAACTGCTTTGTGATGTGTGTATTCAAGTCATAGAGTTAAATCATTCTTTGGATTGAGCAGTTTGAAATCACTGTTTCTGTGGAACCTGAGAAAGGACATTTGGGAACACTATTAAGAATATGCTGAAAAAGGAATACCCTCCGGTAAAACCCAGAAGGAAACATACTGTGAAACTGCTATAGATCACGTGAATTCCATTTGCATAATTAAACTTCAGTTTACATTGAGCAGTATTCTAACACTGTTTTTGGTGAGTCAGCTAAGGGATACTCGGGAGGACTTTGAGGCTTACGATGGAAATGGAAATATATTCAGATAGATACTGGAGAAAAGATTTCCAAGGACCTGCTATGTGACGTGTGCATTCCACTCACAGATTTATACTTTTCTTCTCATAGAGGATTTTGGTACAACGTTTGGTGAAAACACTACCAGGGGACATTCGGGAGAATATGGACCGCTATGGTGAAAAGGGAATATCCTCAGACAAAAACTGGAAAGAAGATTTCTGTTAAACTGCTTTGGGATAGATATGTCTATTCATCTCAGATAGATAAAACTTTTTTCTATTATGCAGTTTTGAATCTGTGTGATAGACGGATTCGTGAAGAGACACTCAGAAGCATATTCAGGCCTGTGGGGAAATAGGAGGTATCTTCAGAAATAAATTGGAGAGAAGCTTTCTGAGAAACTGTTTTGTGATGTGTGCATTGCACTCAGGGAGTTATTCCTCTTTTCACATAAGGCACTGTTTGAACACTGTTTCTGTAAAACTGAAAAGGTGATATTTTGCAGGGCATTGAAGACTATGGTGAAAAGTGAAATATCCTGAAATGAAACCCAGAAGGAAGCATTCCAAGAAACTGCTCACTGACGTGTGCATTCATTACAGAGAGTTGAAGGTTTCACTACGTTTCCCAGTTTGGAAACTCTGTGTTTGAGGAATCCGTGAAGGGATATTAAGTGGCCACCGGAGGCTTGTGGTGAGAAAGGATATGTGTTCTGATGAAAACTGGAGAGAAGATTTCGGAGCAACTCCTTTCTTTTGGGTGTATTCATCTCAGAGAGTTAAATCACTTTTTGGATTGAGCATTTTGAAATCACTGTTTTAGGGGAAGCTTAGAAAGGACATTTGGGAACGCTCTTAAAAATATGTTGAAAAAGAAATACCTACTGATACAAGCAGAAGGAAATATTCTGTGAAACTGCTCTAGGTCACGTGAATTCCAGTCACGCAGTGAAACTTCTGTTTTCATTAATCAGTATTCTAAAAGTGTTTTAGGTTAGTCAGCTAAGGGTTACTCGGGAGTGCTTTGAGGCTTATGGTGAAAGTAGAAATATCTTCAGATAGATACCAGAGAGAAGATTTCCGAGGAGCTGCTTTATGACCTGTGCATTCCACTCACAGAGTTACACGTTTCTTCTCATAGAGGATTGGGGAATCCCGTTTGGAGTAAACCCTACCGGGGGACATTCAGGAGTATATGGATGGTTATGGCAGAAAAGAATATATCCTAAAACAAAAACTGGAAAGAAGCTTTCTGTGAAACTGCTTTGGGATAGGTATGTCTAGTCATCTCACATAGAGAAAGCTTTCTTTCTATTACGCAGCTTTGAAACTACATCATGGACGGATTCGCAAAGGGACATTCAGGACCACATTCAGGCCTGCAGGGAAAAAGGAGATATCTTCAGATAAAAATTGGAGAGAAGCTTTCTGAGAGAATACTTTTTTTCTTTGCATTCCACTCAGGGAGTTTTACCTCTTTTTTCATAAGGTAGTGTTTTAACAGTGTTCCTGTAAACCTGAATAAGTGATATTTCACAGCACATTGAAGATTATGGTGAAAAGTGAAATATCCTGTAATAAAACCCAGAAAGAGGCGTTCTAAGAAACTGCTTTTGGACGTGTGCATTGATTTCGGAGGGTTAAAGCTTACACTACGTTGCCCAGTTTGGAAGCTCTGTGTTTGAGGAATGTGTGATGGGATATTAAGTGTCACCTGGAGGCTTCTGGTGAGAAAGGAAACATCTTCCGATGAAAACTGGACAGAATCTTTCGGAGCAACTGCTTTGTGATGGGTGTATTCATCTCATAGCATTAAATCATTCTTTGGATTGAGCAGTTTGAAATCACTGTTTCTGTGGAACCTCAGGAAGGACGTTTGGGAACGCTCTTAAAAATACGTTGAAAAATATATACTTTCTGATAAAAATCTGAAGGAAATATTCTGTAAAACTGCCCTAGGTCACATGAATTCCACACGCACAGGTAAGCTTCTGTTTTCATTAAGCAGTATTCTAAAATTGTTTTAGGTTAGTCAGCTAAGGGATACTCGGGAGCACTTTGAGTCTTACGGTGAAAGTAGAAATATCTTCAGATCGATACTGGAGAGAAGATTTCTGAGGAGCTGGTTTGTGACCTGTGCATTCCACTCACAGAGTTAAAATTTTGTTCTCATAGAGGATTGGGGAATCCCATTTGGAGAAAAGGCTACCAGGGAACTTTCAGGATTCTAAGGACGGCTATGGTGAAAAAGGAAATTTCCTCAGAATAAAACTGGAAAGAAGATTTCTGTGAAACTGCTTTGGGATAGATATGTCTATTCATCTCACATAGATAAAACTTTTTTATATTACACAGTTTTGAATTTGAGTCATAGATATATTCATGAAGGGACATTCGTGAGCACATTCAGGCCTCTGGAGAAATAGGAGATATCTTCAGATAAAAACTGGGGAGAAGTTTTCTGAGAAACTGCTTTGTGATGTGCACATTCCACTCATGGAGTTGTACCTCTTTTTTTCATAAGGCAGTGTTTGAACACTGTTCCTGTAAAACTAAAAAACTGATAATTTGCAGTGTATTGAAGACTTCAGCAAACAGTGAAATATCCTGAAATAAAACCCAGAAGGAAGCGTTCCAAAAAACTGCTCTCTGACGTGTGCAATCATTTCAGAGAGTTAAAGCTTACAATACGTTGTCCAGTTTGGAAACTCTGTCTTTGAGGAATCTGTGAAGGGATATTACGTGGTGACCACAGGCTTGTGGTGAGAAAGGAAACGTCTTCCGATGCAAACTGGAGAGAAACTATCAGAGCAACTGCTTGGTGATGCGTCTATTCAACTCATAGAGTTAAATCATTATTTGGACTGAGAAGTTTGAAATCACTGTTTCTGTGGAATCTGAGAAAGGACATTTGGAAATGCTCTTAAGAATATGCTGAAAAAGAGATACTCTCCAATAAAAACCAGAAGGACACTTTCTGTTAAACTGCTACAGGTCACGTGAAGTCCACTCACACAGTTAAGCTTCTGTTTTCATTGAGCAGTATTGTAACACTGTTTTTGTTTAGTCTGCGAAGTGATATTCGGTAGTGCTTTGGGACTTAGGGTGAAAAAGGAAATACCTTCAGATAACAACTGGAGAGAAGATTTTCCAAAGACTGCTTTGTGATGTGTGCATTCCACTCACAGTTATACTTTTCTTCTCATAGAGGATTGGACAATCCCGTTTGGAATAAATGCTACTTGGGGACATTTGAGAGTATATGGACAGTTATGGTGGAAAAGGAAATATCCTCAGACAAAAACTGGAAAGAAACTTTCTGTGAAACTCTTTTGGATAGGTAAGTCTAGCCATCTCACATAGATAAAGCTTTCTTTCTATCACGCAGCTTTGAAACTGTGTCATGGATGGATTCACAAAAGGACATTTGGGAGCACATTGAGGCCTGTGGGGAAAAGGAGATATCTTCAGATAAAAACTGGAGAGAATCTTTCTGAGAAACTGCTTTGTGATGTGCGCATTCCACTCATTTTGTTTTACCTCTTTTCTCATAAGGCAGTGTTTGAACACTGTTCCTGTAAAACTGAAAAACTGATACTTTGCAGTGCATTGAAGACTATGGGGAGCAGTGAAATATCCTGAAACAAAACACAGAAAGAAGCATTCAAAGAAACTGCTCTCTGACGTGTGCAATCATTTCAGAGAGTTCAAGCTTACAATACGTTGTCCAGTTTGGAAACTCTTTCTTTGAGGAATCTTTGAAGGGATATTACGTGCCATCCGGAGTCTTGTGGTGAGAAAGGAAACGTGTTCTGAAGACAACTGGAGAGAGGATTTCGGGAAAACTGCTTTCTTTTGTATGTATTCATCTCATAGAGTTAAATCATTCTTTGGATTAAGCAGTTTTAAATCACTGTTTCAGTGGAACCTTAGAAAGGATATTTGGGAATGCTCTTCAGAATATGTTGAAAAAGTAATACCTTCTGATAAAAACCAGAAGGAAACATTCTGTGAAAGTCCTCTAGGTCACGTGAATTCCACTCGCACAGGTAAGCTTCTCTTTTCATTAAGCAGTATTCTAAAACTGTTTTAGGTTAGTCAGCTATGGGATACTCGGGAGCGCTTTGGGTCTTTTGGTTAAAGCAGAAACATCTTCAGATAAATACTGGATAGAAGATTTCTGAGGAGCTGCTTTGTGACCTGTTCATTCCACTCACAGAGTTATACTTTTCTTCTCATAGAGGATTGGGGAATCCCATTTGGAGAAAAAGCTACCAGGGGACATTCCGGAGTATATGGATGGCTATGGTAAAAAAAGAAATATCCTCAGACAAAAACTGGAAAGAAGATTTCTGTGAAACTGCTTTGGGATAGATATGTCTATTCATCTCACGTAGATAAAACTTTCTTTCTATTACGCAGTTTTGAATCTGCATCATGGATGGATTCACGAAGGGACATTCATAAGCACATTCAGACCCCTGGAGAAATAGGAGATACCTTCAAATAAAACTGGGGAGAATCTTTCTGAGAAACTGCTTTGTGATGTGCACATTCCACTCAGGGAGTTTTATCTCTTTTCTCATAAGGCATTGTTTCAACACTGTTCCTGTAAAACTGAAAAACTGATACTTTCCAGTGCATTGAATACTATTGTGAACATTGAAATATCCTGAAATGAAATCCAGAAAGAAGCGTCCCAGGAAACTGCCTCTGACGTGTGCAATCATGTCAGAGAGTTAAAGCTTACAATACCTTATCCAGTTTGGAAACTCTGTCTTTGAGGAATCTGTGAAGAGATATGTGGCGCTCAGAGGCTTGTGGTGAGAAAGGAATCATCTTCCGATGAAAAGTGGAGAGAAGCTATCGGAGCAACTGCTTTGTGATGCGTGTATTCAACTCATAGATTTAAATCATTCCTTGGACTGAGCAGTTTGAAATCACTGTTTCTGTGGAATCTGAGAAAGGACATTTGGGAATGCTCTTAGGAATATGCTGAAAAAGGAATACTCTCCAATAAAAACCAGAAGGAAACTTTCTGTGAAACTGCCCTAGGTCATGTGAAGTTCACTCGCACATTCTACTTTCTGTTTTCATTGAGCAGTATTGTATCACTGTTTTTGTTTAGTCTGCGAAGTGCTAGTCGGTAGCACTTTGAGGCTTATGGTGAAAAAGGAAATACCTTCAGATAACAAATGGAGAGAAGATTTCCCAGAAGCTGATTTATGACATGTGCATTCCACTCACAGAGTTGTACTTTTCTTCTCATAGAGGATTGAGGAATCCAGTTTGGAGTATACGCTACCCTTGGACATTTGGGGGTGAATGGACGGCTATGGTGAAAAAGGAAATATTCTCAGAGAAAAACTGGAAAAAAGCTTTCGTGAAACTGCTTTGGGATAGGTATGTCTAGTCATCTCACATAGATAAGGCTTTTTTTCTATTACGCAGGTTTGAAACTGCGTCATGGATGGATTCGCGAACGGACATTCGGGAGCACATTCAGGCCTGTGGAGAAAAAGGAGATATCTTCAGATTAAAACTAAAGAGTAGCATTTTGAGAGACTGTTTTTTGATGTTTGCATTCCACTCAGGGAGTTATACCTCTTTTTTCATAAGGCAGTGTTTGAACACTATTCCTGTAAAGCTGAATAAGTGATATTTAGCACTGCATTGAAGACTACAGCACAAAGTAAAATATCCTGAAATAAAACCCAGAAAGCAGTGTTCCAAGAAATTGCTCTCTGACATGTGCATTCATTTCAGAGAGTTAAAGCTTACACTACGTTGTCCAGTTTGGAAACTCTATGTTTGAGGAATCTGTGAAGGGATATAAAGTGTTGCCCGGAGGCTTGCAGTGAGAAAGGAAACGTCTTCTGACAAAAACTGGACAGAAGCTTTCCGAGCAACTGCTTTGTGAGGTGTGTATTCATCTCCTAGATTTAAATCATTCTTTGAATAGAGCAGTCTGAAATCACTGTTTCTGTGTAACCTGAGAAAGGGCATTTGGGAACGCTCTTAAGAATATGCTGAAAAGGGAATACCCTCCTGTGAAACCCAGAAGGAAACTTTCTGTGAAACTGCTGTAGGTCACGAGAAATTCACTTGCATAGTTAAACTTCTGTTTTCATTGAGCAGTATTCTAACACTGTTTTTGGTGAGTCAGCTAAGGGATACTTGGGAGAGCTTTGAGGCGTATGTTGAAAACGGAAATATCTTCAGATAGATAGTGGAGAGGAGACTTCCGAGGAGCTGCTATGTGATGTGTGCATTCCACTCACAGAGTTATAGTTTTCTTCTCATAGAGGATTTTGGTTCCCCATTTGGTGAAAACACTACGAGAGGACATTCAGGAGTATATAGATGGTATGATGAAAAAGGAAATATCCTCAGACAAAACTGGGAAGAAGTTCTCTGTGAAATTGCTTTGGGATAGATATGTCTATTCATCTCAGATAGATAACACTTTTTTCTATTACGGAATTTTGAATCTGCGTCATGGATGGATTCATGAATGGACACTCAGAAGCACATTCAGGCCTCTGGGGAAATAGGAGAGATCTTCAGAAAAAAAACTTACAGAAGCTTCTGTTTTCATTGAGCAGTATTGTAACACTGCTTTTGTTTAGTTTGTGAAGTGATATTCAGTAGCGCTTCGAGGGTTACGGTGAAAAGGAAATACCTTCAGATAACAACTGGAGAAAAGATTTTGCAGAAGCTGCCTTGTGATGCGTGCATTCCACTCTCAGAATTATACTTTTCTTCACATAGGGAATTGTGGAATCATGTTTGGAGTAAACACTACCCAGGGACATTCGGGAGTATGTCCCGAATGCTGAAAAAGGAAATATCCTCAGACAAAAACTGGAAGAATGCTTTCTGTGAAACTGCTTTGAGATAGGTATGTTTGGTCATCTCACATAGATAAAGCTTTATTTCTATTACACAGTTTTGAAACTGCGTGATGGACGGATTCATGAAAGTACATTCGGGAGCACATTCAGGCCTGTGGAGAAAAAGGAGCTATCTTCAGATAAAAACTGGAAAGAAGCTTTCTGAGAGACTGCTTTTTGATGTTTGCATTCCAATCAGGGAGTTATACCCCTTTTCATAAGGCAGCGTTTGAACAATTTTCCTGTAAAACTGAATAAGTGATATTTGCAATGCATTGAAAACTATGGTGAAAAGTGAAAATCCCGGAAGTAAAACTCAGAAGGAAGCCTTCCAAGAAATTGCTCTCTGACGTGTGCATTCATTACAGAGAGTTAAAGGTTACACTACGTTGCCCAGTTTGGAAACTCTGTGTTTGAGGAATTTGTGAAGGGATATTAAGTGTTGCCCGGAGGCTTGTGGTGAGAAAGGAAAAGTCTTCTAATGAAAACTGGAGAGAAGATTTTGGGGCCACTCCTTTCTGTTGTGTGTCTTCATTTCATAGACTTAAATCATTCTTTGGATTGAGTGGTTTGAATTCAGTGTTTCTGTGGAACGTGAGAAAGAACATTTGGGAATGCTCTTAAGAATACATTGAAAAAGAAATACCTTCTGATAAAAACTAGAAGGAAACATTCTGTGAAACTGCTCTAGGTCACGTGAATTCCACTCGCACAGTTAAGCTTCTGTTTTCATTAAGCAGATTTCTGAAATTATTTTAGGTTAGTCAGCTAAGGGATACACGGGGGCGCTTTGGGACTTACGGTGAAAGTGGAAATATCTTCTGATAGATACTGGAGGGAAGATTTCCGAGAAGCTGCTTTTTGACCTGTGCATTCCACTGACAGAGTTACACTTTTCTTCTCCTAGAGGATTGGGGAATCCCGTTTGGAGAAATAGCTACCAGGGGACTTTCAGGATTCTATTGACGGCTATTTTGAAAAATTAAATATCCTCAGACACAAACTGGAAAGAAGATTTCTGTGAAATTGTTTTGCAATAGATATGTCCATTCATCTCACTTGGATATGACTTTCCTTCTATTACGCAGTTTTGAATCTACATCACTGACAGATTCACGAAGGGACATTCGGGAGCACATTGAGGCCTCTGGAGAAATAGGAGATATCTTCAGATAAAAACCGGAAAGAAACTTTTTGAGAAACTGCTTTGTGTTGTGCACATTCCACTGAGGAGTTATACCTCTTTTCTCATAAGGCAGTGTTTAAACACTGTTCTTGTAAAACTGAAAAACTGATAGTTTGCAGTGCATTGAAGACTACGGCAAACAGTGAAATATTCTGAAATAAAACCCAGAAAGAAGCGTTCCAAGAAACTGCTCTCTGATGTGTGCAATCATTTCAGAGAGTTAAAACTTACAATACGTTGTCCAGTTTGGAAACTCTGCCTTTGAGGAATGTGAAAGGATATTACGTGTTGCCCGGAGACTTGTGGTGAGAAAGGAAACGTATTCCGATGAAAACTTGAGAGAAGCTATCGGAGCACCTGTTTTGTGATGCGTACATTCAACCCATAGATTTAAATCATTCTTTGGACTTAGCAATTTGAAATCACTGTTTCTTTGGAATCTGAGAAACGACATTTGGAAATGCTCTAAAGAATATGCTGAAAAAGAAATACTCTCCAATAAAAACCAGAAGGAAACATTGTGTGAAACTGCTCTAGTCACGTGAAGTGTACTCACACACTTAAGCTTCTGTTTTCATTCATCAGTATTGTAACACTGTTTTTGTTTAGTCTGCAAAGTGATATTCGGTAGTGCTTTGAAGCTTACAGTGAAAAAGGAAACAACTTCAGATAACAACTGGAAAGAAGATTTCTCAGAAGCTGCTTTGTGACGTGTGCATTCCACTCACAGAGTTATACTTTTCTTCTCATAGAGGATTGGGGAATCGTGTTTGGAGTAAACGCTACCAGGGGACTTTCGGAAGTATATGGATGGCTATCATGGAAAAGGAAATATCCTCAGACAAAAACTGGAAAGATGCTTTCTGTGAAACTGCTTGGGGATAGGTATGTCTAGTCATCTCACATAGATAAAGCTTTCTTTCTATTAGACAGTTATGAAACTGCGTCATGGATGGATTCGCGAAGGGACATTCAGGAGCACATTCAGACCTGTGGGGAATAACGAGATATCTTCAGACAAAAACTGGAGAGAAGCTTTCTGAGAGACTGCTTTTTGATGTTTGCATTCCACTCAGGGAGTTATACTTCTTTTTTCATAAGGCAGTGTTTGAACACTTTTCCTGTAAAACTGAATAAATGATATTTTGCAGCACATTGAAGACTATGGTGACAAGTGAAATATCCTGAAATAAAACCAAGAAAGAAGCATTCCTAGAAATTACTTTCTGAAGTGTCCATTCATTTCAGAGAGTTAAAGCTTACACTACGTTGCCCAGTTTGGAAACTCTGTGTTTGAGGAATCTCTGAGGGATATTAAGTGTCGCCCGGAGGCTTGTGGTGAGAAAGGAATCGTCTTCTGATGAATACTGGACAGACGCTTTCAGAGCAACTGCTTTGTGATGTGTGTATTCATCGCATAGAGTTAAATCATCCTTTGGATCAGGCAGTTTGAAATCACTGTTTCTGTGAAACCTGAGAAAGGACACTTGGGAACGCTCTTAATAATATGCTGTAAAATATATACCTTCTGGTAAAACTCAGAAGGAAACTTTCTGTGAAACTCCTATAGGTCACATGAATTCCACTCGCATAGTTAATCTTCTGTTGTCATTGAGCAGTATTCTAACATGGTTTTTGGTTAGTCAGCTAAGTGATACTCGGGAGCACTTTGAATCTTACGGTGAAAACGGAAATATCTTCCGATAGAAACTGGAGAGAAGATTTCCGAGGAGCTGTTATGTGACGTGGGCATTCCACTCACAGAGTTTTACTTTTCTTCCCATAGAGGATTTTGTTACCCTGTTTGGTGGAAACGCTACCAGGGGACATTTGGGATTATATGAACGGCTATGATGAAAAACCAAATATCCTCAGACAAAACTGGAAAGAAGATTTGTGTGAAATTTCTTAGGGATAGATATGTCTATTCATCTCAGATAGATAAGACTTTTTTTTATTACGCAGTTTTGAACCTGCGTCATGGGGGGATTTGTGAAGGGACACTCAGAAGCACATTCAGGCCTGTGGGGAAATAGGAGGTAATCAGAAAAAAAATTGGAGAGAATCTTTCTGAGAAACTATTTTGTGATGTGTGTGTTCCACTCAGGGAGTTATACCTCTTTTCTCATAAGGCTGTGTTTGAACACTCTTCCTGTTATACTGAAAAGGTGATATTTTGCAGGGCATTGAATACGATTGCGAAAAATGAAAAACCCGGAAATAAAACCCAGATAAAAGCGTTCCAAGAAGGTGTTCTCTGACGTGTGCATTCATTACAGAGAGGTAAAGGTTACACTACGTTGTCCAGTTTGGAATCTCTGTGTTGGAGGAATCTGTGAAGGGATATTAAGTGACGCCTGGAGGCTTGTTGTGAGAAAGGAAATGTTTTCTTATGACAACTGGAGACAAGATTTTGGGGCAAATCCTTTCTGTTGTGTGTATTCATCTCATGGAGTTAAATCATTCTTTGGATTGAGCAGTTTGAAATCATTGTTTCTGTGGAATCTGAGAAAGGACATTTGGGAACGCTCTTATGAATGTGTTACAAAAGAAATACTCTGCAATAAAAACCAGAAGGAAACTTTCTGTGAAACTGCTCTAGGTCACGTGAAGTCCACTCACACAGTTAAGCTTCTGTTTTCATTGAGCAGTATTGTAAAACTCTTTTTCCTTTGTCTGCGAAGTGATATTGGATGGCGCATTGAGGCTTACAGTGAAAAAGAAAATACCTTCAGATAACAACTGGAGAGAAGATTTCCCAGAAGCTGCTTTGTGACGTGTGCATCCCACTCACAGAGTTATACTTTTCTTCTCATAGAGGATTGGAGAATCCCGTTTGGAGTAAACGTTGCTAGGGGAGATTCAGGAGTATATGGACGGCTATGGTGGAAAAGGAAATATCCTCAGACAAAAACTGGAAACAAGCTTTCTGTGAAACTCTTTGGGATAGGTATATCTAGTCATCTCACATAGATAAAGTTTTCTTTCTGTAAAGCAGTTTTGATTCACGAAAGGACATTCAGGAGCACATTCAGTCCTGTGGGGAAAAGGAGATATCTTCGGATAAATACTGGAGAGAATCTTTCTGAGAAACTGCTTTGTGATGTGCGCATTCCACTCAGGGTGTTATACTTCTTTTCTCATAAGGCAGTGTTTGAACACTGTTGCTCTGAAACTGAAAAACTGATACTTTGCAGTGCATTGAAGACTACGGCCAATAGTGAAATATCCTGAAACAAAACACAGAAAGAAGCATTCCAAGAAACTGCTCTCTGACGTCTGCAATCATTTCAGAGAGTTAAAGCTTACAATACGTTGCCCAGTTTGGAAACTCTGTGTTTGAGGAATCTTTTAAGGGATATTAAGTGGCACCTGAAGGCTTGTGGTAAGAAAAGAAACATCTTCTGATGAAAACTGGAGAGAAGATTTCGAGACAATCCCTTTATGTTGTGTGTATTCATTTCAAAGTTAAATCATTCTTTGGATTGAGGAGTTTGAAATCACTGTTTTAGTGGAACCTTAGAAAGGACATTTGGGAACAGTCTAGAGAATATGTTGAAAAAGAAATACCTTCTGATAAAAACCAGAAGGAAACATTCTGTGAAACTGCTCTAAGTCACTTGAAGTCCACTCACACAGTTAAGCTTCTGTTTTCATTGAGAAGTATTGTAACACTGTTTTTGGTTAGACAGCTAAGGGATACTTGTGAGCACTTTAAGGATTACAGTGAAAACGAAAATATCTTCAGATAGATACTGGAGAGATGTTGTCCGAGGATCTGATATATGACGTGTGCATTCCACTCACAGAGTTATTCTTTACTTCTCATAGAGGATTTTGGTACTACATTTGGTGAAAACGCTCCCAGTTTACATTCGGGAGTATATGGATGGCTATGGTGAAAAAGAAAATATCCTCAGACAAAAACTGGAAAGAGTTTTCTGTGAAATTGCTTTGGGATAGATATGTCTATTTATCTCAGATATTAAAACTTTTTTTCTATTACGCAGTTTTGAATCTGCATCATAGACGGATTTGTGAAGGGACACTTCAAGCACATTCAGGCCTCTGGGGAAATAGGAGATATCTTCAGAAAAATATTGGAGAGAAGCTTTCTGAGAAACTGTTTTGTGACATGTGCATTTCTTTCAGGGAGTTATACCTCTTTTCACATAAGGCAGTATTTCAACACTGTTCCTGTAAAACTGAAAAGGTGGTATGTTGCAGGGCATTGAAGACTATGGCGAAAAGTGAAAAACCCAGGAATAAAACGCAGAAAAAAGCATTCCAAGAAACGGCTCTCTGAAGTGTGCATTCATAACAGAGAGTTAAAGGTTACACTACGTTGCCCAGTTTGGAAACTTTGTGTTTGAGAAATCTGTGAAGGGATATTAAGTGCTGCCCGGAGGTTTGTGGTGAGAAAGGAAATGTCTTCTGATGAAAACTGGAGAGAAGTTTTCAGTGCAACTCCTTTCTATTGTGTGTATTCATCTCATAGAGTTAAATCATTCTTTGGATTGAGCAGTTTGAAATCACTGTTTTAGGGAATCCTTAGAAAGGACATTTGGGAACGCTCTTAAGAATATGCTGAAAAAGAAATATCTACCTATAAAAACCAGAAGGAAATATTCTGTGAAACTGCTCTAGGTCCCATGAATTCCACTCGCAGAGTTAAGCGTCTGTTTTCATTAAGCAGCATTCTGAAACTGTTTTAGGTTACTCAGCTAAGGGATACTCGGGAGCGCTTTTAGGCTTACTGTGAAAGTGGAAATATCTTCAGATAGATACTGGACAGAAGATTTCCGAGGAGCTGCTTTGTGACCTGTGCATTCCACTCACAGACTTACACGTTTCTTCTCATAGAGGATTGGGGAATCCCGTTTGGAGAAAAAGCTACCAGAGGACTTTCTGGATTCTATGGATGGCTATGGTGAAAAAGGAAGTATCCTCAGACTAAAACTGGAAACAACATTTATGTGAAACTGCTTTGGGTTGGATATGTCTATTCATCTCACATTGATAAAACTTCCTTTCTATTATGCAGTTTTGAATCTGCATCACAAATGGTTTTGCAAATGGATATTAGGGAGCATATTCAGGCCTGTGGGGAAAAAGGAGATATCTTCAGATAAAAACTGAAGAGAAGCTTTCTGAGAGACTGCTTTTTGATGTTTGCATTCCACTCAGGGAGTTATACCTCTTTTCTCATAAGGTAGTGTTTGAACACTGTTCCTGTAAAACCCAATATGTGATATTTTGCAGCGCATTGAAGACTATGATGAAAAGTGAAATATCCTGAAATAAAACGCAAAAGAAGCATTCCAAGAAATTGCTCTCTGACGTGTCCATTCGTTTCAGAGAGTTAAAGCTTACACTACGTTGCTCAGTTTGGAAACTCTGTGTTTTAGGAATGTGTGAAGGGATATTAAGTGTCGCCCAGAGGCTTGTGGTGAGAAAGGAAACGTCTTCTGACAAAAACTGGACAGAAGTTTCTGGAGCAACTGCTCTGTGATGTGTCCATGCGTCTCGTAGAGTTAAATCATTCTTTGGATTGAGCAGTTTGAAATCACTCTTTCTGTGGAAACTGAGAAAGGACATTTGGGAACAGTCTTAAGAATATGCTGAAAAAGGAATACCTTCCGGTAAAACCCAGAAGGAAACTTTCTGTGAAACTGCTATAGATCACGTGAATTCCACTCGCATAGTTAACCTTCTGTTTTCATTGAACAGTATTCTAACACTGTTTCTGGTCATTCAGCTAAGGGATACTTGGGAGTGCTTTGAGGCATATGGTTAAGATGTAAATATCTTCAGATAGATTCTGGAGAGAAGATTTTCGAGGAGCTGCTATATGACGTGTGCATTCCACTCACAGAGTTATACTTTTTTCCTCATAGAGGATTTTGGTACATCATTTGGTGAAAACGCTACCAGGGGACATTCCGGAGTATATGGACAGCTATTGTGAAGAAGAAATATCATCAGACAAAAAATGGAAAGAAGCTTTCTGTGAAATTGCTTTGAGATAGATATGTCTATTCATCTCAGCTAGATAAAACTTTTTCTATTTGCAGTTTTGAATCTGCATCATTGACGGATTCATGAAAGGAAACTCGGAAGCACATTCAGGACTGTGGAGAAATAGGAGATATCTTCACAATAAATTCTAGAGAAGCTTTCTAAGGAACTGTTTTCTGATGTGTGTATTCCACTCTGGGAGTTATACCTCTTTTCTCATAAGGCAGTGTTTGAACACTGTTCCTGTAAAACTGAAAAACTGATACTTTGGAGTGCATTCAAGACTATGGCGAACAGTGAAATGTCCTGAAATAAAACCCAGAAGGAAGCATTCCAAGAACTGCCGTCTGATGTGTGCAATCATTTCAGACAGTTAAAGCTTACAATATGTTGTCCAGTTTGGAAACTCTGTCTTTGAGGAAACTGTGAAGGGATATTGCATGGTGCCAGAGGCTTGTGCTAAGAAAGTAAACGTCTTCCAATGAAAACTGGAGAGAAGCTATCGGAGAAACTGCTTTGTGATGCGTGTATTCAACTCATAGAGTTAAATCACTCTTAGGACAGAGCAGGTTGAAATCACTGTTTCTCTGGAATGAGAAAGGAAATTTGGGAACGCTCTTAAGAATATGCTGAAAAAAAATACTCTCCAATAAAAAGCAGAAGGAAACTTTCTTTGAAACTGCTCTAGGTCACAGGAAGTCCACTCGCACAGTTAAGCTTCAGTTTTCATTGAGCGGTATTGTAACACTGTTTTTGTTTAGTCTGTGAAGTGATATTTAGTAGCACTTTGAAGTTTACAGTGAAAAAGGAAATACCTTCAGATAACAACTGGAAAGAAGATTTCTGAGGAGCTGCTTTGTGACGTGTGCATTAAACTCACAAAATTATACTTTTCTTCTCATAGAGGATTGGGGAATCTTGTTTGCAGTAAACACTACCAGGGGACATTTGGGAGTATATGGACGGCTATGGTGAAAAAGGAAATATCCTCAGACTGTTAAACTGAATAAGTGATATTTTGCAGCGCATTGAAGACTACGGCAAAAAGTGAAATATCCTGAAATAAAACCCAGAAAGAAGCATTCCAAGAAATTGCTCTCTGACGTGTGCATTCATTTCAGAGAGTTAAAGCTTACACTGCATTGTCCAGTTTGGAAACTCTGTGTTTGAGGAATCTGTGAAGGGATATTAAGTGTCACCCACAGGCTTGTGGTGAGAAAGAAAACGTCATCCGACGAAAACTGGACAGAAGCTTTTGGAGCAACTGATTTGTGATGTGTGTATTCAAGTCATAGAGTTAAATCATTCTTTGGATTGAGCAGTTTGAAATCACTGTTTCTGTGGAACCTGAGGAAGGACATTTGGGAACGCTCTTAAGTATATGCTGAAAAAGGAATACCCTTCGGTAAAACCCAGAAGGAAACTTTCTGTGAAACTGCAATAGGTCACGTGAATTCCACTGGCATAGTTAACCTTCTGTTTCCATTGAGCAGTATTCTAACACTGCTTTTGGTGAGTCAGCTAAGGGATATTCGGGACGTTTTGAGGCTTACGGTGAAAGCAGAAATATCTTCAGATAGATACTGGAGAGAAGATTTCTGAGGAGTTGCTATGTGATGTGCGCATTCCACTCACAAAGTTATACTTTTCTTCTCATAGAGGATTTTGATACCCCATTTCATGAAAACACTACCAGGGGACTTTTGGGAGTATATGGATGGCTATGGTGAAAAAGGAAATATCCTCAGACAAAAACTGGAAAGAAGATTTCTGTGAAGTTGCTTTGGGATAGATATGTCTATTCATCTCAAATGGATAAACCTTTTTTCTATTACGCAGTTTTCAATCTGCGTCATGGACGGATTCGTGAAGGGACACTCGGAAGCACATTCAGGCCTGTGGGGAAATAGGAGATATTTTCAGATAAAAAATGTACAGAAGTTTTCTGAGAAAATATTTTGTGATGTGTGCATTCCACTCAGGGAGTTATACTTCTTATTTCATTAGGCAGGGTTTGAACACTGTTCCTGTAAAACTGAAAAGGTGATACTTTGCAGGGCATTGAAGACCATGAGGAAAAGTAAAAAATCCGGAAATAAAACCCAGAAGAAGCGTTCTAAGAAACTGCTCTCTGATGCATGCATTCATTACAGAGAGATAACGGTTACACTACATCGCCCAGTTTGGAAACTCTGTGTTTGAGGAATTTGTGAAGGGATATTAAGTGGCGCCCAGAGGCTTGTGATTAGAAAGGAAATGTCTTCTGATGAAAACTGGAGAGAAGGTTTCTGGGCAATTCCTTTCTGTTGTGTGTATTCATCTCATAAAGATAAATCATTATGTAGATTGAGCTGTTTGAAATCACAGTTTTAGGGGAACCATAGAAAGGACATTTGGGAACACTCTTAAGAATATGTTGGAAAAGAAATCCCTTCCAATAAAACCCAGAAGGGAACATTCTGTGAAACTGCTGTAGGTCACATGAATTCAAGTCGCACAGTGAAGCTTCTGTTTTCATTAAACAGTATTCTAAAACTGTTTTAGATTAGTCAGCTAAGGGATACTCGGGAGTGCTTTGAGGCTTTCAGTGAAAGCGGAAATATCTTTAGATAGATACTGGAGAGAACATTTCCAAGGAGCTCCTTTGTGACCTGTGCATTCCACTCACAGAGTTACACTTTTCTTCTCAAAGAGGATTGGAGAATGCCGTTTGGAGAAAAAGCTACCAGGGGACTTTCAGGATTCTATGGATGGCAATGGTGAAAAAGGAAATATCCTCAGACAAAAACTGTAAAGAAGATTGCTGTGAAACTGTTTGGGATAGATATGTCTATTCATCTCACATAGATAAAACTTTCTCTTACGCAGTTTTGTATCTGTGTCACGGACAGATTTGAGAAGGGACATGCGGAAGCACATTCAGGCCTCTGGAAAAATAGGAGATATCTTCAGATAAAAACTGGAAAGAATCTTTCTGAGAAACTGCTTTGTGATGTGCGTGTTCCACTCAGGGAGTTATACCTCTTTTTTCATAAGGCAGTGCTTGAACACTGTTCCTGTAAAACTGAAAAATTGATACTTTGCAGTGCATTGAAGACTACAGCAAACAGTGAAATATCCTGAAATAAAACCCAGAAAGAAGCAATATAAGAAATTGCTCTCGGACGTGTGCATTCACTTCAGAGGGCTAAAGCTTACAATATATTGCCCCGTTTGGAAACTCTGTGTTTGCGGAATCTTTGAAGGGATATTAAGTGTCGCCCAGAGGCTTGTGGTGAGAAAGGAGATGTCTTCCAACAAAAACTGGACAGAAACTTTAGGAGAAATTGCTTTGTGATGTGTGTATTCATCTCCTAGAGTTAAATCACTCTTTGGATTGATCAGTTTGAAATCACAGTTTCTGTGGAACCTGAGAAGGGACATTTGGGAACGCTCTTAAGAATATGCTGTAAAAGGCATACAAACTGTAAACCCAGAAGGAAACTTTCTGTGAAACTGCTATTGGTCACATGAATTCCACTGGCATAGTTAACCTTCTGTTTTCATTGAGAAGTATTCTAATACTGTTTCTGGCTAGTCAGCTAAGGGATACTCAGGAGTGCTTTGAGGCTTATGGTGAAAACGGAAACATCTTCAGATAGATACTGGAGAGAAGATTTCCGAGGAGCTGCTATGTGATGTCGGCATTCCACTCACAGAGTTATAGCTTTCTTCTCATAGAGGATTTTGGTACCCCTTTTGGTGAAAACGCTACCAGGTGACATTTGAGAGTGTATGGACAACTATGGTGAAAAAGGAAATATCCTCAGACAAAAACTGGAAAGAATCTTTCTGTGAAATTGCTTTGGGATAGATATGTCTTTTCATCTCAGATAGATAAAACTTTTTTCTATTACACAGTTTTGAATCTGCGTCATGGATGGATTCATGAAGGGACACTTGGAAGCACATTCAGGCCTGTGGGGAAATAGGAGATATCTTCAGAAAGAAATTAGAGAGAAGCTTTCTTAGAAACTGTTTTGTGATATGTGTATTCCACTCAAGGAGTTATACCTCTTTTCTCATAAGGCAGTGTTTGAACACTGTTCCTGCAAAACTGAAAATGTGATATTTTGCAGGGCATTGAACGCTATGGCAAAAAGTGAAAATCTTGGAAGTAAAACCTAGAAGGAAGCATTCCAAGAAACTGCCCTCTGACGTGTGCATTCATAACAGAGAGTTAAAAGTTACACTACGTTGCCCAGTTTGGAAACTCTGTGTTTGAGGAATCTGTGAAGGGATATTAAGTGTCACCCAGAGGCTTGTGGTGAGAAAGGAAATGTCTTCTCATGAAAACTGGAGAGAAGATTTTGGGGCAACTCCTTTCTCTTGTGTCTGTACTTCTCATAGTGTTAAATCAATCTTTGGATTGAGCACTTGGAAATCACTGTTTTAGTGGAAGCTTAGAAAGGACATTTGGAAATGGTCTTATGAATATGTTGGTAAAGAAATACCTTCCTTAAAAAACAGAAGGAAACATTGTGTGAAAATGCTCTAGGTCATGTAAATTCCACTCGCACAGGTAAGTTTCTGTTTTCATTAAGCAGTATTCTAAAACTGTTTTAGGTTAGTCAGCTAAGGGATACTCGGGAGCGCTTTGAGGCTTATGGTGAAAGTGGAAATATCTTCAGATAGATACCGGAGAGAAGATTTCTGAGGAGCTGCTTTGTGTCCTGTGCATTCCACTCACAGAGTTACACTTTTCTTCTCATACAGGATTGGGGAACCCCGTTTGGAGGAAAAGCTACCAGGGAACATTTCGGATTCTATGGATGGCTATGGTGAAAAAAGAAATATCCTCAGACAAAAACTGGAAAGAAGATTTCTGTGTAACTGCTTTGGGATAGATATGTCTATTCATCTCTCAGAGATAAAACATTCTTTCTATTATGGAGTTTTGAATCTGCATCATGGACACATTCGTGAGGGGACATTCAGGAACACATTCAGGCCTCTGGAGAAATAGGACATTTCTTCAGATAAAAACTGGAGAGAATCGTTCTGAGAAACTGCTTTGTGATGTGCGCATTCCATTCAGGAAGTTAAATCTCTTTTCCCATAAGGCAGTGTTTGAACACTGTTCCTGTAAAACTGAAAAACTGATACTTTGCAGTGTATTGAATACTATGGTGAACAGTGAAATATCCTGAAATAAAAGCCAGAAAGAAGCGTTCCAAGAATCAACTATCTGACGTGTGCAATCATTTCAGAGAGTTAAAGCTTACAATACTTTGTCCAGTTTGGAAACTCTGCCTTTGAGGAATCTGTGAAGGGATATTATGTGGCGCCCAGAGGCTCGTGGTGAGAAAGGAAACGTCTTCCGATGAAAACTGGAGGGAAGCTATCGGAGTAACTGATTTGTGATGCATGTATTCAACTCATAGAGTTAAAACATTCTTTGGACTGAGTCATTTGAAGTAACTGTTTCTGTGGAATCTGAGAAAGGACATATGGGAACGCTCTTAAGAATATGCTGAAAAAGAAATACTCTCTAATAAAAACCAGAAGGAAACTTTCTGTGAAACTGCTATAGGTCACGTGAAGTCCACTCGCACAGTTAAGCTTCTGTTTTCATTTAGCAGTATTGCAACACTGTTTTTGTTTAGTCTGTGAAGTGATATTCCGTAGCGCTTTGAAGCTTATTGTGAAAAAGAAAATACCTTCAGATAACTAGAGAGAAGATTTCCAAGAAGCTGTTTTTGACTTGTACATTCCACTCACAGGGTTATACTTTTCTTATCACAGAGGATTTTGGTATCCCGTGTGGTGAAAACACTACCAGGGAACATTCGGGAGTATATGGACCTCTATTTTGAAAAAGGAAATATCCTCAGACAAAAACTGGAAAGAAGCTTTCTGTGAAATTGCTTTGGGATAGATATATCTATTCATCTCAGATAGATAAAACTCTTTTCTATTACGCAGTTTTGAAACTGCATCATGGACGGATTCGTGAAGGGACACTCGGAAGCACATGCAGGCCTGTGGGGAAATAGGAGATATCTCCAGAAAACAATTGGAGAGAAGCTTTCTGAGAAATTGTTTTGTGATGTGTGCATACCATTCAGGCAGTTATACCTCTCTTTTCATGAGGCATGTTTAAACACTGTTCCTGTAAAACTGAAAATGTGATATTTTGCAGGGCATTGACGACTATGGCAAAAAGTTAAAAACCCGGAATAAAACCCAGAAGGAAGCATTCCAAGAGACTGGTCTCTGACGTGTGCATTCATTAAGAGAGTTAAAGGTTACACTACGTTTCCCAGTTTGGAAACTCTGGGTTTGAGGAATCTGTGAAGGGATATTAACTGGTGCCCGGAGGCTTATGGTGAGAAAGGAACCATCTGATGAAAACTGGAGAGAAAATTTCGGGGCAACTCCTTTCTATTGTGTGTATTCATCTCATAGAGTTAAATCATTCTTTGGATTCAGCAGTTTGAAATAACTGTTTTAGTGGAATCATAGAAAGGACATTTGAGAACGCTCTTAATAATATGTTGAAAAAGAAATACCTTCCGCTAAAAACCACAAGGAAACATTCTGTGAAACTACTCTAGGTTATGTGAATTCCACTCACACAGTTAAGCTTCCGTTTTCATTAAGCAGTATTCTAAAACTCTTTTAGGTTAGTCAGCTAAGGGATACTCGGGAGTGCTTTGAGGCTTTCCGTGAAAGTGGAAATATCTTCAGATAGATACTGGATAGAAGATTTCCGAGGAGCTGCTTTGTGACCTCTGCATTCCACTCACAGAGTTACACTTTTCTTCTCATAGAGGATTGGGGAACCCCGTTTGAAGAAAAAAGCTACCAGGGGACTTTCAGAATTCTATCAGCACCTATGGTGAAAAAGGAAATATCTTCAGACAAAAACTAGAAAGGAAGTTTCTGGGAAACTTCTTTGGGATAGATATGTATCTTCATCTCATATACATAAAACTTTCTTTCTATTACGCTGTTTTGAATCTGCGTCACAGACAGATGCGCTAAGGAACATTCGCGAGCACATTCAGTCCTCTGGAGAAAGGAGATATCATCAGAATAAAACTGTAGAGAATCTTTCTGATAAACTGTTTTGTTATGTGTGCATTCTACTCAGGGCGTTATACCTCTTTTCTCATAAGACAGTGTATGAACACTGTTCCTGTAAAACAGAAAAACTGATACTTTGCACTGCATTGAAGACTACAGCGAACAGTGAAATATCCTGAAATAAAACCCAGAAAGAAGCATTCCAAGAAACTGCTCTCTGACGTGTGCAATCATTTCAGAGAGTTAAAGCTTACAATACGTTGTCCAGTTTGGAAACTCTGCCTTTGAGGAATCTGTGAAGGGATATTACGTGGCACCTGGAGGGTTGTGGTGAGAAAGGAAACGACTTACGATGAAAACTGGAGAGAAGCTATTGGAGCAACAGCTTTGTGATGTGTGTATTCATCTCCTAGATTTAAATCATTCTTGGAATTGAGAATTTGAAATCACTGTTTCTCTGGAACCTGAGAAGGGACATTTGGGAAAGCTCCTAAGAATATGCTGAAGAAGAAGTACTCTCCAATAAAAACCGGAAGGAAACTTTTTGTGAAACTGCTATAGGTCATGTGAATTCCACTCGCATAGTTAAACTTCTGTTTTCATTAAGCAGTATTCTAACACTGTTTTTGGTGAGCCAGGTAAAGGATACTCAGGAGCGCTTTGAGGCTTACGGTGAAAGCAGAAATATCTTCAAATAGATACTGGAGAGAAGATTTCCGAGGTGCTGCTTTGTGACCCGTGCATTCCACTCACAGAGTTACACGTTTCTTCTCATAAAGGATTGGGGAATCACGTTTGGAAAAAAAGCTACCAGGGGACTTTCGGGATTCTATGGATAGCTATGGTGAAAAAGGAAATATCCTCAGACAAAAACTGGAAAGAAGATTTCTCTGAAACTGCTTTGGGATAGGTATGTCTATACATGTCACATAGATAAAACTGTCTTTCTATTACACAGTTTTGAATCTGCTACAGAGATGGATTCACGAAGGGACATTCGGTAGCACATTCAGGCCTCTGGAGAAATAGGAGATATCTTCAGACAAAAACTGGAGAGAATCTTTCTGAGAAACTGCTTTGTGATGTGTGCATTCCACTCACGGAGTTATACCTCTTTTCTCATAAGTCAGTGTTTGAACATTGTTCCTGTAAAACTGAAAAACTGCTAATTTGCCATGCATTGAAGACTAGGTCGAGCAGTGACATATCCTGAAATAAAACACAGAAAGAAGCATTCCAAGAAATTGCTCTCTGACGTGTGCATTTATTTCAGAGAGTTAAAGCTTACACTACCTTGCCCAGTTTGGAAACTCCGTGTTTGAGCAATCTGTGAAGGGATATTAAGTGCCGCCCAGAGGCTTGTAGTGAGAAAGGAAACGACTTCCGACGGCACAGGATACAAGCTTTCACAGCAACTGCTTTGTGATGTATGTATTCATCTCCTAGAGTTAAATCATTCTTTGGATTGAGCTGTTTGAAATCACTGTTTCTCTGGAACCTGAGAAGGGACATTGGGGAACGCTCTTAAGAATATGCTGAAAAAGGAATACCCTCTGGTAAAACCCAGAAGGAAACTTTCTGTGAAACTGCTATAGGTCAGTTGAATACACTCGCATAGATAACCTTCTGTTTCCATTGAGCAGTATTCTAAAACTGTTTTAGGTTAGTCAGCTGAGGGATACTTGGGAGTGCTTTGAGGCTTAGCGTGAAAATGGAAATATCCTCACATAGATACTGGAGAGAAGATTTCCGGGGAGCTGCTTCGTGACCTGTGCATTCCACTCACAGAGTTACACTTTTCTTCTCATAGAGGATTGGGGAATCCCGTTTGGAGAAAAAGCTACCAGGGGACTTTCGGGAGTCTATGGACGGCTATGGTGAAAAAGGAAATATCCTCAGATAAAAACTGGAGAGAAGATTTCTGTGAAGCTGTTTTGGGATAGATATGTCTATTCATCTCACATAGATAAAAGTCTCTTTCTATCATGCAGTCCTGAATCTGCGTCATGGACGGATTCATGAAGGGACATTCGGGAGCACTTTCTGGCCTCTGGAGATATAGGAGATATCTTCAGATAAAAAATGGAGAGAATCTTACTGAGAAACTGCTTTGGGATGTGCGCATTCCACTCAGGGAGTTGTACCTCTTTTCCCATAAGGCAGTGTTTGAACACTGTTCATGTAAAACTGCAAAACTGATACTTTGCAGTGCATTGAAGACTATGGTGAAAAGTGAAAAACCCGGAAATAAAACTCAAAAAGAAGTGTTCCAAGAAACTGCTCTCTGACGTGTGCATTCATTACAGAGGGTTAAACTTGCACTACGTTGCCCATTTTGGAAACTCTGTGTTTGAGAAATCTGTGAAGGGATATTAAGTGGCATCCAGAGGCTTGTGCTGAGAAAGGAAACGTCTTCTGATAAATACTGGTAAGAATATGTCGGGGCAACTCCTTTCTGTTGTGTGTAGTCGTCTCAGAGTGTTAAATGATTCTTTGGATTGAGCAGTTTGAAATCACTGTTTTAGTGGAATCTTAGAAAGGACATTTGGGAACGCTCTGAAGAATATGTTGAAAATAAATACATTCCGATAATAACCAGAAGGAAATATTCTGTGAAACTGCTCTAGGTCACGTGAATTCAAATTGCACAGTTAAGCTTCTGTTTTCATTAAGCAGTATTCTAAAACTGTTTAAGGTTAATCAGCTAAGGGACACTCGGGAACGCTTTGAGGCTGATGGTGAAAGTGGAAATGTCTTCAGATAGATACTGGAGAGAAGATTTCCAAGGTGCTGCTTTGTGACCTGTGCATTCCACTCACAGAGTTACACTTCTCTTCTCATAGTGGATTGGGGAATCCTGTTTGCAGAAATAGCTACCAGGGGACTTTCGGGATTCTATGGACAGCTATGGTGAAAAAGGAAATATCCTCAGATAAACACTGGAAAGAAGACTTCTGTGAAACTGCTTTGTGATAGATATGTCTTTTTATCTCCCATAGATAAAACTTTTTTTCTATTACGCAGTTTTGAATCTGCATCACTGACGGATTCGCGAAGGGACATTCGGGAGCACATTCAGGCCTCTGGAGATATAGTGGATATTTTCAGATAAAAACTGGAGAGAATTTTCTGATAAACTGCTTTATGATGTGCACATTCCAATCAGGGTGTTATGCTTCTTTTCTCATAAGGCAGTGTTTGAACACGGTTCCTCTAAAACTGAAAAACTGATACCTTTCAGTGCATTGAAGACTATGGCAAATAGTGAAATGTCCTGAAAGAAAGCCCACAAAGAAGCATTCTACGTAACTGCTCTCTGACGTGTGCAATCATTTCAGAGAGTTGAAGCTTAGAATACGTTCTGCAGTTTGGAAACTCTGTCTTTGAGGAATCTGTGTAGGGATATTACATGGCACCTGGAGGCTTGTGGTGAGAAAGGAAACGTCCTCCAATGAAAACTGGACAAAAGCGCTCGCAACAACTGCTTTGTGATGTGTGTATTCATCTCATAGAGTTAAATCATTCTTTGGATTGAGCAGTTTGAAATCACTGTTTCTGTGGAACTTGAGAAAGGACATTTGGGAACGCTCTTAAAAATATGTTGAAAAATGAATACCCTCCGGTAAAACCCTGAAGGAAACCTTCTGTTAAACTGCTATAGGTCACGTTAGTTCCAGTCACATAGTTAACCTTCTGTTTTCATTGAACAGTATTCTAACACTGTTTTTGTTGAGTCAGCTAAGGGATACTCGGGAGCACTTTGAGGCTTATGGTGAAAATGGGAATATCTTCAGATAGATACTGGAGAGAAGATTTCCGAGGGGCTGCTGTAAGACGTGGGCATTCCACTCACAGAGTTACACTTTTATTCTCATAGAGGATTTTGGTACCCCATTTGTTGAAAATGCTACCAGGGTACATTCGGGAGCATATGAATGGGTATAGTGAAAAAGGAAATATCCTCAGAGAAAAACTGGAAAGAAGGTTTATGTGAAAGTGCTTTGAGATAGATATGTCTATGCATCTCAGATGCATAAAACTTTTTTGTATTACACAGTTTTCAATCTGAGTCATGGACGGATTTGTGAAAGGACACTCGGAATCATATTCAGACCTATGGGGAAATAGGAGAAATCCTCAGAAAAAAATTGGAGAGAAGCTTTCTGAGAAATTTTTTGTGATGTGTGCATTCCACTCAGGGAGTTATACCTCCTTTCTCATAAGGCAGTGTTTGAACACTGTTCCTGTAAAACTGAAAAGGTGATATTTTGCAGGGGATCGAAGACTATGGCGAAAATTAAAAAACCCGGAAATAAAACCCAGAAAGAAGCGTTCCAAGAAACTGCTCTCTGACGTGTGCATTATTAAAGACAGTTAAAGGTTACACTACGTTGACCAGTTGGAAACTCTGTGTTTGAGGAATCTATGAAGTGATATTAAGTGGCACTCAGAGGCTTGTGGTGAGAAAGAAAACGTCTTCTGATGAAAACTGGAGAGAAGTTTTCGGGGCAACTCCTTTCTGTTGTGTGTATTCATCTCATAGAGTTAAATCATTCTTTGGATTGAGCAGTTTGAAATCATTGTTTTAGTCGAACCTTAAAAATGAGAGTTGGGAAAGCTCTTAAGAATATGTTGAAAAACAAATACCTTCTGATAAAAAACAGAAGGACACATTCTGTGACACTTCTCTAGGTCATGTGAATTCCATTCACACTAGTAAGCTTCTGTTTTCATTAAGCAGTATTCTGAAACTGTTTTATGTTAGTCAGCTAAGGGATATTTGGGAGCAGTTTGAGGCCTATGGTGAAAGTGGAAATATCTTCAGATAGATACTGGAGTGAAGATTTCCGAGGAGCTCCTTTTTGACCTGTGCATTCCACTCACTGAGTTACGCTTTTCTTCTCATACAGGATAGGGGAACCACATTTGGAGAAAAAGATACCAGTGGACATTTGGGATTCTATGGACGGCTATGGTGAAAAAGGAAATATCCTCAGACTGATACTGGAAAGAAGATTTCTGTGAAACTGCTTTGGGATAGATATGTCCATTCATCTCACATAAATAAAACTTTCCATTACGCAGTTTTGTATCTGCGTCACAAATGGATTTGCGAAGGGACATTCGAGAGCACATTCAGGCCTCTGGTGAAATAGGATATATCTCCAGATAAAAACTGGAGAGAATCTTTGGAGAAACTGCTTTGTGATATGCGCATTCCACTCAGGGACTTATACCTCTTTTCTCATAAGGCAGAATTTGACCATTGTTCCTGTAAAACTGAAAAACTGATACTTTGCAATGCATTGAAGACTACAGTGAACAGGGAAATATCCTGAAATAAAACCCAGAAGGAAGTGTTCCAAGAAACTGCTCTCTGACGTGTGCATCATTTCAGAGAATTAAAGCTTACAATACGTGGCCCAGTTTGGAAACTCTGTCTTTGAGGAATCTGTGAAGGGATATTACATGTCGCTTGGAGGCTTGTGGTGAGAAATGTCTTGCGATGTCTTGCAATGTCTTACAATAATAACTGGACATTTCTTGCAATGAAATGTCTTATGATAAATGTCTGGGATAAATGTCTTGTGATAAATGTCTTGCGATTAATGTCTGGCAATAAATGTCTTGCAATAAATGTCTTGTGATGAAAACTGGACAGAAGCGATCAGAGCAACGGCTTTGTGAGGCATGTATTCAAGTCTTAGAGGTAAATCATTCTTTGGACTGATCAGTTCGAAATCACTGTTTCTGTGGAATCTGAGAAGGACTTTAGGGAACGCTCTTAAGAATATGCTGAAAAACAAATGCTCTCCAAAAAAAAACCAGAAGGAAACTCTGTGAAACTGCTCTAGGTCATGTGAAGTCCACTCGCATAGTTAAGCTTCTGTTTTCATTGAGCAGTATCGTAACACTGTTCTTGTTTAGTCTGTGGAGTGATATTCGGTAGAGCTTTGAGGCTATGGTGAAAAAGTAAATATCTTCAGACTACAACTGGAGAGAAGATTTTCCAGAAGCTCTTTGTGACCTGTGCTTTCCACTCACAGAGTTACACTTTTCTTCTCATAGATGATTGGGGAATCCCGTTTGGAGAAAAAGCTACCAGTGGACTTTCGGATTGTATGGATGGCTATGGTGAAAAAGGAAATATCTCCAGAGAAAAACCGGAAAGAAGCTTTCCGTGAAATTGCTTTGGGATAGATATGTCTATGCATCTCAGATAGATAAAACGTTTTTCTATTACGCAGTTATGAATCTGCATCATGGACGAATTCATGAAGGGACACTCAGAAACACATTCAGACCTGTGGGGAAATAAGAGATATCCTCAGAAAAAAATTGGAGAGAAGCTTTCTGAGAAACTGTTTTGTCATATGCGCATTCCACTCATGGAGTTATACCTCTTTTCTCATAAGGCAGTGTTTGAACACTGTTCCTGTAAAACTGAAAAGGTGATATTTTGCAGGGCATTGATGACCATGGCGAAAAGTGAATAACCCGGAAATAAAACGCAGAAGAAGCATTCCAAGAGACTGGTCTCTGACGTGTGCATTCATTACAGAGAGTTAAAGGTTACATTACGTTGCCCAGTTTGGAAACTCTGTGTTTGAGGAATCTGTGAAGGGCTAATAAGTGACGCCTGGAGGCTTGTGATGAAAAAGGAAACGTCTTCCGAAGAAAACTGGAGAGAATATTTTGGGGTAACAGCTTTGTGATGTGTGTGTGCATCTCTTAGAGTTAAATCATTCTTTGGACTGAGCAGTTGGAAATCACTGTTTTTGTGGAACTTGAGAAAGGACTTTTGGGAACGCTCTTAAGAATATGTTGAAAAAGAAATACCTCCTGATAAAACCAGAAGGAAACATTCTGTGAAATTACTCTAGGTCACGTGAATTCCACTCGCACAGGTAAGTTTCTGTTTTCATTAAGCGGTATTCTAAAACTGCTTTAGGTTAGTCAGCTAAGGGATACTCTGGAGCACTATGAGGCTTACAGTGAAAACGGAAATATCTTCAGATAGATACTGGAGAGAAGATTTCTGAGGAGCTGTTTTGTGACCTGTGCATTCCACTAACAGAGTTACACTTTTCTTCTCATAGAGGATTGGGGAATCCCCTTTAGAGAAAAAGCTACCAGGGGACTTTCGGGATTCTATGGGTGGCTATGGTGATAAAGGAAATACCCTCAGACAAAAACTGGAAAGAAGATTTCTGAGAAACTGATTTGGAATTGATATGTCTATTCAACTCACATACATAAAACATCCTTTATACTACGCGCTTTTGAATCTGTATAGTGGACGAATTTGCGAAGGGACATTCGGTAGTACATTCAGGCCTCTGGAGAAATAGGAGATATCTTCAGATAAAAACTGGAGAGAATCTGAGAAACTGCTTTGTGATGTGCTCATTCCACTCAGGGAGTTATATCTCTTCTCTCATAAGGCAGTGTTTAAACACTGTTCCTGTAAAACTGAAAAACTGATACTTTGCAGTGCATTGAAGACTACAGCAAATAGTGAAATATCCTGAAATAATACCCAGAAAGAATCGTTTCAAGAAACTGCTCCCTGACGTGTGCAATCATTTCAAGAGTAAAAGCTTACACTACGTTACCCAGTTTGGAAACTCTGTCTTTGAGGAATCTGTGAACGGATAATACGTGGCACTCAGAGGCTGGTGGTGAGAAAGGAAACGTCTTCCGATGAAAACGGGAGAGTAGCTATTGGAGCAACTGCTTTGTAATACGTGTATTCAACTCATAGAGTTAAATCATTCTTTGGACTGAGCAGTTTGAAATCACTGTTTCTGTAGAATCTGAGAAAGGACATTTGGGAACGCTATGAAGAATATGCTGAAAAAGAAATACTCGCCAATAAAGACCAGAAGGAAACTTTCTGAAACTGCTCTAGGTCATGTGAAGTCCACTCACACAGTTAAGCTACTGTTGTCATTGAGAAATATTCTAACACTGTTTTTGTTTCGTCAGAGAAGTGAAATTCAGTAGTGCTTTGAGGCTTACGTTGATAAAGGAAATACCTTCAGATAACAACTGGAGAGATTTCCCAGAAACTGCTTTGTGACGTGTGCATTCCAGTCACAGAGTTATACTTTTCTTCTCATAGACGTTGGAGAATCACGTTTGGAGTAAACGCTACCCGGGGTCATTCGGGAGTATATGGACGGCTATGGTGAAAAAGGAAATATCCTCAGATAAAAACTGGGAAGAAGCTTTCTGTGAAACTGCTTGGGGACAGGTATGTCTATTAATCTCACATAGATAAAGCTTTCTTTCTATTACGCAGTTTTGAAATTGCATCATGGATGGATTCGAAAAGGGACATTTGGGAGCATATTCCTGCCTGAGGGAAAAAGGAGATATCTTCAGATAAAAACTGGAGAGAAGCTTTCTGAGAGACTGCTTTTTGATGTTTGCATTCCATTGAGGTAGTTATACCACTTTTTCCATAAGGCAGTGTTTGAACACTGTTCCTGTAAAACTGAATAAGTGATATTTTGCAACTCATTGAAGACTATGGTGAAAAGTGAAATATTCTGAAATAAAACCCAGAAAGAAGCATTCCAGGAAATTGCTCTCTGACCCGTGCATTCTTTTCAGAGAGTCAAGTCTTAAACTACGTTGCCCAGTTTGGAAATTCTGTGTTTGAGGAATCTGTGAAGGGATATTGAGTGTCGCCAGGAGGCTTGGGATTAGAAAGGAAACATCTTTCGATGAAAACTGGACAGAAGCTTTTGGAGGAACTGCTTTGTGATGTGTGTATTCATCTCCTAGAGTTAAATAATTCTTTGGATTGAGCAGTTTGAAATCACTGTTTCTGTGGAACCAGAGAAAAGACATTTGCGAATGCTCTTAAGAATATGCTGAAAAAGGAATATCCTCCGGTAAAACCCAGAAGGAAACATACTGTGAAACTGCTATAGGTCACGTGAATTCTACTCGCATAATTACCCTTCTGTTTTCACTCAGTAGTTTTCTTACACTGTTTTAGGTTTGTAAGGTAAGGGATACTCGAGAGCACTTTGAGGCTTATGGTGAAAACGGAAATATCTTCACATAGATACTGGAGATGAGATTTCCGAGGAGCCGCTATATGATATTTGCATTCCACTCACAGAGTTATTTTTTTCTCATCATGGAGGATTTTGGTACCTCGTTTGGTGAAAACGCTACCAGGAGACATTCGGGAGTATATGGACGGCTTTGGTGAAAACGGAAATATCCTCAGACAAAAACTCAAAAGAACCTTTTGTGAAATTGCTCTGGGATTGATATGTCTATTCATTTCAGATAGATAAAACTTTCTTTCTATTATGCAGTTATGAATCTGCATCATGGACGGATTCGCGAAGGGACATTCGGGAGCACATTCAGCCCTCTGGAGAAATAGGAGATATCTTCAGATAAAAAGTGGAGAGAATCTTCCTGAGAAACTGCCCTGTGATGTGCGCATTCCATTCAGGGATTTATACATCTTTTCTCGTAAGGCTGTGTTTGAACACTGTACCTGTAAAGCTGAAATACTGATTCTTTGCAGTGCATTGAAGACTAGGGCCAACAGTGAAATATAATGAAATAAAACCCAGAAAGAAGTGTTCCAAGAAACTGATCTCTGACGTGTGCAAACATTTCAGAGAGTTAAAGCTTACAATACGTTGTCCAGTTTGGAAACTCTGTCTTTGAGGAATCTGTGAAGGGATATTACCTGTTGCCTGGAGGCTTGTGGTGAGAAAGGAAACATCCTCCGATCAAAACTGGAGAAAATCTATCAGAGCAACTGCTTTGAGATGCGTGTATTCAACTCACAGAGTTAAATCATTCTTTGGACTGAGCAGTTGGAAATCACTGTTTCTGTGGAATCTGAGAAAGGACATTTGGGAATGCTCTTAAGAATATGCTGAAAAAGGAATACCCTCCGGTAAAACCCAGAAGGAAACTTTCTGTGAAACTGCTCTAGGTCACGTGAAGTCCACTTGCACAGTTAAACTTCTGTTTTCACTGAGTAGTTTTGTAACTGTTTTTGTGTAGTCTGCAAAGTGATATTCGTTAGCACTTTGATGCTAACGGTGAAAGTGGAAATATCTTCAGATAGATACTGGAGAGAAGATTTCCGAGGAGCTGCTATGTGACGTGTGCTTTGCACTCAAAGTTATACTTTTCTTCTCATAGAGGATTTTGGTACCCTGTTTGGTGAAAATGCGACCAGGGGACATTCAGGAGTATATGGACTGCTCTGTTGAAAAAAGAAATGTTCTCAAACAAAAACTGGAAAGAAGATTTTTGTGAAATTGCTTTGGGATAGATATGTCTATTCATCTCAAATAGATAAAACTTTTTTCTATTACACAGTTTAGAATCTCTGTCATGGACGGATTAGTGAAGGGACACTCGGAACCACATTCAGGCCTGTGGGGAAATAGGAGATATCTTCAGAAAAAAATTGGACAGAAGTTTTCTGAGAAACTGTTTTGTGACGTGTGCATACCACTCAGGGAGTTATACCTCTTTTCTCATTATGCAGTGTTTGAACACTGTTCCTGTAAAACTGAAATGGTGATATTTTGCAGGGCATTGAAGACTATGGCAAGAAGTGAAAAACCCAGAAATAAAACCCGGAAGGAAGCATTCCAAGAGACTGGTCTCTGACATGTGCATTCATTACAGAGAGTTAAAGGTTACACTATGTTGCCCAGTTTGGAAACTCTGTATTTGAGGAATCTGTGAAGGGTTATGAAGTGGCACCAGGAGGCTTGTGGTGAGAGAGGAAATGTCTTCTGATGAAAACTGGAGAGAAGATTTCGGAAAAACTGCTTTCTGTTGTGTCTGTTCATCTCATAGACATAAATCATTCTTTGGAATGAGCAGTTTGAAATCACTGTTTTAGTGGAACCTTAGAAAGGACATTTGGGAATGCTCTTAAGAATATGTTGAAAAAAAATACCTTCTGATAAAAACTGGAAGGAAACCTTCTGTGAAACTACTCTTGGTCACATGAATTCCACTGGCACAGTTAAGTTTCTGTTTTCATTAAACAGTATTCTAAAACTGTTTTATGTTAGTCAGCTAAGGGATATTCGGGAGTGCTTTGAGGCTGACGGTGAAAGTGGAAATGTCTTCAGATAGATACAAGAGAGAAGATTTCCGAGGAGCTGCTTTGTGACTTGTGCATTCCACTCACAGAGTTACACTTTTCTTCTCAAAGAGAATTGGTGAATCCTGTTTGGAGAAAAAGCTACCAGGGGACTTTCGGGATTCTATGGACAGCTATGGTGAAAAAGGAATGTCCTCAGAAAAAACTGGAAAAAAGATTTCTGTGAAACTACTTTGGGATAGATATATCTATTCACCTCACACAGATAAAACTTTCTTTCTATTAGGCAGTTTTGAATCTGCGTCTCAGACGGATTAGCGAAGGCACATTCCGGAGAACATTCAGGCCTCTGGAGAAATAGGAGATATCTTCAGATAAAAACTGGAGAGAATCTTTCTGAAAAACTGCTCTGTGACGTGTGCATTCCACTCAGGGAGTTATACCTCTTTTCTCATAAGGTAGTGTTTGAACAATGTTCCTGTAAAACTGAAAAACTGATACATTGCACTGCATTGAAGACTACAGCGAACAGTGAAATATCCTGAAATAAAACCCAGAAAGAAGCGTTCCAGGAAACTATTCTCTGACGTGTGCAATCATCAGAGAGTTAAAGCTTACAATACGCTGTCCAGTTTGGAAACTCTGTCTTTCAGGAATCTGTGAAAGGATATTACGTGTCGCCCAGAGGCTTCTGATGAGAAAGTGAACGTCTTGCGATGAAAACTGGACAGAAGCTATTGGAGCAACTGATTTGTGATGCGTGTATTCAACTCTTAGAGGTAAATCATTCTTTGGACTGAGCAGTTTGAAATCACTGTTTCTGTGGAATCTGAGAAAGGACATTTGGGAACACTCTTAAGAATATGCTGCAAAAGAAATGCTTTCCAATAAAAACCAGAAGGAAACTTTCTGTGAAACTGCTCTAGGTCATGTGAAGTCCACTCGTACAGTTAAGCTTCTGTTTTCATTAAGCAGTATTGTACCTCTGTTCTCATTTATTCTGTGGAGTGATATTTGGTAGGGCTTTGAGGCTTATGGTGAAAAAATAAATACCTTCAGATAACAACTGGAGAGAAGATTTCCCAGAAGCTGCTTTGTGACGTGTGCATTCCACTCACGTAGTTATACTTTTCTTCTCATGGAGGATTGCTGAATCCCATTTGGACTAAACGCTACCAGGGGCATTCGGGAGTATATGGATGGCTATGGTGAAAAAGGAAATATCCTCAGACAAAAACTGGAAAGAAGCTTTCTGTGAAACTCCTTTTGGATAGATACGTCTTGTCATCTCACATAGATAAAACTTTCTTTCATTACGCAGTTTTGAAACTGCGTCATGGACAAATTCACCAAGGGACATTCGGGAGCACATTCAGACCTGTGGGGAAGAATTAGATATCTTCAGATAAAAACTGGAGGGAAGCATTCTGAGAGACTGTTTTTGATGTTTGCATTCCACTCAGAAAGTTATACCTCTTTATTTATAAGGCAGTGTTTGAACACTGTTCCTGTAAAACTGAAAGGGTGATATTTTGCAGGGCATTGAAGACTAAGGCGAAGAGTGAAAAACCCGGAAATAAAACCGATAAAGAAGCATTCAAAGAAACTACTCTCTGACGTGTGCATTCATTACAGAGAGTTAAAGGTTGCACTACGTTTCCCAGTTTGGAAACTCCGTGTTTGAGGAATCTGTGAAGGGATATTAAGTGGCGCCTGGAGGCTTGTGGTGAGAAAGGAAATGTCTTTTGATGACAACTGGAGAGAAGATTTTGGGGCAACTCCTTTCTGTTGGGTGTCTTCATCTCATAGAGTTAAATCATTCTTTGGATTGAGCAGTTTGGAATCACTGTTTTAGTGGAACCTTAGAAAGGACATTTGGGAACACTCTTAAGAATATGTTGAAAAAGAAATAACTTCCGATAAAATCCAGAAGGAAACATTCTGTAAAACTGCTCTAAGTCACATGAATTCCACTTCCACATTTAAGCTTCTGTTTTCATTAAGCAGTATTCTAAAACTGTTTTAGGTTAGTCAGCTAAGGGATACTCGGGGGCGCTTTGAGGCCTATGGTGAAAACAGAAATATCTTCAGATAGATACTGGACAGAAGATTTCTGAGGAGCTGCTCTGTGACGTGGGCATTCCACTTACAGAGTTACACTTTTCCTCTCATAGAGGATTGGGGAATCCTGTGTGGAGAAAAAGCTACGAGGAGACTTCAGGATTCTATGAACGGTTACAGTGAATTAGGAAATATCCTCAGAAAAAAACTGGAAAGAAGATTTCTGTGAAAATTCTTTAGGAGAGATACTTCTATTCATCTCACATAGATAAAACTTTCTTTCTATTATGCAGTTTTGAATCTTCATCATGGACGGATTCGTGAAGGGACTTTCGGGAGCACATTAAAGCCTCTGGAGAAATAGGAGATATCTTCAGATAAAAAATGGAGAGAATCTTTCTGAGAAACTGCTTTATGACGTGTGCATTCCACTCAGGGAGTTATACCTCTTTTCTCATAAGGCAGTGTTTGAACACTGTTCCTCTAAAACTGAAAAACTGATACTTTGCAGTGCATTGAAGACTATGGCAAACAGTAAAATATCCTGAAACAAAACCCAGAAAGAAGCATTCCAGGAAACTGTTCTCTGAAGTGTGCAATCATTTCAGAGAGTTAAAGCTTATAATACATTGTCCAGTTTGGAAACTCTGTGTTTGACGAATCTGTGAAGGGATACTACGTGCCACACAGAGTCTTCTGGTGAGAAAGGAAACGTCTTCTGATGAAAACTGGAGAGAAGATTTTGGGGCAACTCCTTTCTGTTCGATGTATTCATCTCATAGAGTTAAATCATTCTTTGGATTGAGCAGTTTGAAATCACTGTTTTAGTGGAAACTTAGAAACGATATTTGGGAATGCTCTTAAGAATATGTTGAAAAACAAATACCTTCCATTAAAAACCAGAAGGAAACATTCTGTGAAACTGCTCTAGGTTACGTGAATTCCAGTCACACAGTGAAGCTTCTGTTTTCATTAAGCAGTATTCTGAAAGTTTTTTAGGTTAGTCAGCTAAGGGATACTTGGGAGCGCTTTGAGGCTTATGGTGAAAGTGGAAATATCTTCTGATAGACACTGGATAGAAGATTTCCGTGGAGCTGCTTCGTGACCTGTGCATTCCACTCACAGAGTTCACATTTCTTCTCATAGAGGATTGACGAATCCTGTTTGAAGAAAAAGCTACCAGGGGACTTTCGGGATTCTATGGACGGCTATGGTGAAAAAGGAAATATCCTCAGACTGAAACTGGATAGAAGAGTTCTGTGAAACTGCTTTGGGATAGATATGTCTATTCATCTCACATAGATAAAACGTTATTTCTATTAGGCAGTTTTGAATCTGCGTCACCGCCGGAGTCGCAAAGGAACATTCGGGAGCACATTCAGGCCTCTGGAGAAATAGGAGATATCTTCAGATAAAAACAGGAGAGAATCTTTCTGAGAAACTGCTTTGTGATGTGCGCATTCCACTCAGGGAGTTATACCTCTTTTCTCATAAGGCAGTGTTTGAACACTCTTCCTCTAAAACTAATAAACTGATACTTTGCAGTGCTTTGAAGAATATGGCGAACAGTGAAATATCCTCAAGTGAAACCCAGAAAGAAGCATTCCAGGAAACTGCCTCTGATGTATGCAACCATTTCGGAGATTTAAAGCTTACAATACCTTGTCCAGTTTGGAAATTCTGTCTTTGAGGAATCTGTGAAGAGATATTACGTGGGGTCCAGAGGCTTGTGGTGAGAAAGGAATCGTATTCCGATGAAAAGTGGAGAGAAGCTATCAGAGCAACTGCTTTTTGATGCGTGTATTCAACTCATAGACTTAAATCATTCTTTGGACTGAGCAGTTTGAAATCACTGTTTCTGTGGAATCCAAGAAAGGATGTTTGGGAATGCTCTTAAGAATATGCTGAAAAAGAAATACTCTCCAATGAAAACCACAAGGAAACTTTCTGTGAAACTGCTCTAGGTCACATGAAGTCCACTCACATACTTAAGCTTCCGTTTTCATTGAGCAGTATTGTGTCATTGTTATTGTTTAGTCTGCGAAGTGATACTTGTTAGCGCTTTGAGGCTTACAATGAAAAAGGAAATACCTTCAGATAACAATGGGAAAGAAGATTTCTCAGAAGCTGCTTTGTGACGTGTGCATTCCACTCACAGAGTTATAATTTTCTTCTCATAGAGGATTGGGGAATCATGTTTCAAGTAAACGCTACCAGGGGACATTTGGGAGTATATGGATGGCTATGGTGAAAAAGGAAATATCCTCAGACAAAAACTGGAAAGAAACTTTCAGTGAAACTGCTTTGGGATAGGTATGTCTAGTCATCTCCCATAGATAAAACTTTCTTTCTATTATGCAGTTTTGAAACTGCGTCATGGATGGATTCATGAAGGGACATTCGGGAGCACATTCAGGCCTGTGGGGAAAATGGAAATATCTTCAGATAAAAACTGGAGAGAAGCTTTCTGAGAGACTGCTCTTTGATGTTTGCATTCCACTCATGGAGTTAGACCTCTTTTTTCATAAGGCAGAGTTTGAACACTGTCCCTGTAAAATTGAAAAACTGATACTTTGCAGTGCATTGAGGACTATGGTGAACAGAGAAATATCCAGAAATAAAACCCAGAAAGAAGCATTCCAAGAAACTAGGCTCTGACGTGTGCAATCATTTCAGAGAGCTAAGGCTTACAATACATTGTCCAGTTTGGAAACTCTGCCTTTTAGGAATCTGTGAAGGGATATTACATGGCGCCCAGAGGCTTGTGGTGAGAAAGGAAACGTCTTCCAATGAAAACTGGACAGAAACGCTCGCAGCAACTGCTTTGTGATGTGTGTATTCATCTCATAGAGTTAAATCATTCTTGAATTGAGCAGTTTGAAATCACTCTTTCAGTGGAAACTGAGAAAGGACATTTGGGAACACTCTAAAGAATATGCTGAAAAAGGAATACCCTCTGGTAAAACCCGGAAGGAAACTTTCTGTGAAACTGCTATATCTAAGATAGAAAACACTTTTCTGTATTACGCAGTTTTGAATCTGCATCATGGACGGATTCGTAATGGGACACTCGGAAGCACATTCAGGCCTGTGGGAAAATAGGAGATATCTTCAGAAAAAAATTGGAGTGAAGCTTCTTGTGAAACTATTTTGTTGTGTGTGTATTCCACTCAGGGAGTTATACCTCTTACGTGAGGATACCTTCACGTGAATTCCACTTGCATTGTTTACATACCATTTTCATTGAGCAGTATTTTAACACTGATTTTGGTGAGTCAGCTAAGGAATACTCGGGAGCACTTTGAGGCTTAGGGTGAAAACGGAAATATCTTCAGATAGATACTGGAGAGAAGATTTCCTAGGAGCTGCTTTGTGACCTGTGCATTCCACTCACAGAGTTACACTTTTCTCCTCATAGAGGATTTTGGTACCCCATTTGATTAATATATTACCAGGGGATATTCGGGGCTATATGGACAGCTATGGTGAAAAAGGAAATATCCTCAGACAAAAACTGGAAAGAAGATTTCTTTGAAACTGCTTTGGGATAGGAATGTCTAGTCATCACCCATAGATAAAGCATTCTTTTTTACGCAGTTTTGAAAATTCATCATGGACGGATTCACGAATGAACATTCAGGAGCGAATTCAGGCCTTTGGAGAAATAGGAGACATCTTCAGATAAAAACTGGAGAGAATCTTTCTGAGAAACTGCTTTTTGAAGCTTGCATTCCACTCAGGGAGTTATACCTCTTTTCTCATGGGCAGTGTTTGAACATTGTTCCTGTAAAACTGAAAAACAGATGCTTTGCAGTGCATTGAAGACTACGGCCTACAGTAAAATATCCTGAAACAAAACCCAGAAAGAAGCATTCCAAGAAACTGCTCTTTGACGTTTGCAATCATTTCAGATAGTTAAAGCTTACAATATGTTGCCCAGTTAGGAAACTGTGCCTTTGAGGAATGTGAAGGGATATTCCATGGTGCCCAGAGGCTTGTGGTGAGAAAGGAAACGTCTTCCAATGCAAACTGGAGAGAAGCTATGGGAGCAACTGCTTTGTGAGGTGAGTATTCAACTCACAGAGTTAAATCGTTCTTTGAACTGAGCAGTGAGAAATCACTGTTTCTGTGGAATCTGAAAAAAGGACATTTGGGAATACTCTTAAGAATATGCTGAAAAAGAAATACTCTACAATAAAAAGCAGAAGGAAACTTTCTGTGAAACTGCTCTAGGTCACGTGAAGTCCACTCGCACAGTGAAACTTCTGTTTTCATTGAGGAGTATTTTAACACTGTTTTTGTTTAGTCTGCCAAATGATATTCCATAGCGCTTTGAGGCTTATGGTGAAAAGGGAAATACCTTCAGAAAACAACTGGAGAGAAGATTTCCCAAAAGCTGCTTTGTGATGTGTGCTCTTCAGTGACAGAGTTATACTTTTCTTCTCATAGAGTACTGGGGAATCGCGTTTGGAGTAAACGCTACTGGGGACATTCAGGAATATATGGATGGCAATGGTGAAAAAGGAAATATCCTCAGACAAAAATTGGAAGGAAGCTCTCTGTGAAACTGCTTGGGGATAGGTATCTCTAGTCATCTCACTTAGATAAAGCTTTCTTTCTATTACACAGCTTTGCAACTGCCTCATGGATGTATTGGCAAACGGACATTTGGGAGCACATTCAGGCCTCTGGGGAAAAAGAAGATATTTTAAGATAAAAACTGGAGAGAAGCTTTCTGAGAGACTGCTTTTTGAGGTTTGCATTCCACTCAAGGAGTTAGACCTCTTTTTTCATAAGGCTGTGTTTGAACACTGTTCCTGTAAAACTGAATAAGTGATATTTTGCAGCGCTTTGAAGACTATGGCGAAAAGTGAAATATCCTGAAATAAAACCCAGAAAGAAGCATTCCAAGAAATTGCTCTCTGATGTGTGCATTCATTTCAGAGAGTTAAAGCTTACACTACGTTGTCCAGTTTGGAAACTATGTTTTTCAGGAATCTATGAAGGGATACTATGTAGTGCCTGGAGGCTTCTGGTGAGAAAGTAAACGTCTTCTGATGAAAAATGGACACAGGCTATCACAGCAACTGCTTTATGATGTGTGTATTCAACCCTTTGAGTTAAATCATTCTTTGGACTAAGCAGTTTGAAATCACTGTTTCTGTGGAATCTCAGAAAGGACATTTGGGAATGCTCTTAAGAATATAATGGAAAAGAAATACTCTCCAATAAGAACCAGAAGGAAAATTTCTGTGAAACTGCTCTAGGTCACGTGAAGTACACTCGCAGAGTTAAGCTTCTGTTTTCATTGAGCAGTATTCTAACACTGTTTCTGGTGAGTCTGAGAAGTGATATTCGGTAGCGCTTTGAGTCTTACGGTGAAAAAGGAAATAACTTCAGATAACAACTGGAGAGAATATTTCCCAAAAGCTGCCTTTGACGTGTGCATTTCACTCACAGAGTTGTACTTTTCTTCTCATAGAGGATTGGGGAATCATGTTTGGGGTAAACGCTACCAGGGGACATTCGGGAGTATATGGATGGCTAAGGTGAAAAAGGAAATATCCTCAGACGAAAACTGCAAAGAAGTTTTCTGTGAAACTCCTTTGGGATAGGTATGTCTAGTCATCTCACAAAGATAAAGCTTTCTTTCTATTACGTAGTTTTGAAACTGCGTCATGGATGGAATCGCGAAGGACATTCGGGAGCACATTCAGGCCTGTGGGGAAAAGAAGATATCTTCAGATAAAAACTGGAGAGAATCTTTCTGAGAAACTGCTTTGTGATGTGCGCATTCCACGCAGGGTGTTATACTTCTTTTCTCATAAGGCAGTGTTTGAACACTGTTCCTCTAAAACTGAAAAACTGATACTTTGAACTGCATTGAAGACTACGGTGAACAGTGAAATATCCTGAAACAAAATCCAGAAGGAAGCATTCCAAGAAACTGCTCTCTGACGTGTGCAATCACTTCAGAGAGTTCAAGCTTACAATACGTTGTCCAGTTTGGAAACTCTGTCTTTGAGGAATCTTTGAAGAGAAATTACGTGCCACCTGGAGGCTTGTGGTGAGAAAAGAAACGTCTTATGATGACAACTGGAGAGAAGATTTCGGGGCAACTCCTTTCTGTTGTGTATATTCATATCATACAGTTAAATCATTCTTTGAATTAAGCAGTTTGTAATCACTGTTTTAGTGGAACCTTAGAAAGGATATTTGGGAACGCACTACAGAATATGTTGAAAAAGAAATATCTTTCAATAAAAACCAGAAGGAAAAATTCTGTGAAAATGATCTATGTCACATGAATTCCACTCGCACATTTAAGCTTCTGTTTTTATTATAGCTGTATTCTAAAAGTGTTTTATGTTAGTCAGCTAAGGGATACTCGGGAGCACTTTGAGGCTTATGGTGAAAGTGAATATATGTTCAGATAGATACTGGAGAAAATATTTGAGAGGAGCTTCTTTGTGACATGCGAATTCTTCTCACAAAATTGCACTTTTCTTCTCAGAGAGGACTGGTGAATCCTGTTTGGAGAAAAAGCTACCAGGGGACTTTCGGGATTCTATGGATGGCTATTTGAAAAAGGAAATATCCTCAGACAAAAACTGGAAAGAAGATTTCTGTGAAACTGTTTTGGGTTGGATATGTCTATTCACCTCACATAGATAAAACTTTCTTTCTATTATGCAGGTTTGAATCTGCATCAAAGAAGGATTCGCGAAAGGACATTAGGGAACACATTCAGGCCTGTGGGGAAAAAGGAGATATCTTCAGATAAAAACTGGAGAGAAGCTTTCTGAGAGACTGCTTTTTGATGTTTGCATTCCCCTCAGGGAGTTACACCCTTTTTTTCATAAGGCAGTGTTTGAACACTGTTCCTGTGGAACCTGAGAAAGGACATTTGGGAATGCTCTTAAGAATATGCTCAAAAAGGAATACCCTCCAGTAAAGCCCGGAAGTACACTTTCTGTGAAACTGCTATACGTCATGTGAATTCCACTCACATACTTAACCTTCTGTTTTCATTAAGCAGCATTCTAACACTGTTTTAGGTTAGTCAGCTAACGGATACGGATACTTGGGAGCACTTTGAGGCTTACTGTGAAAACGGAAATATCTTCTGACAGATACTGGAGAGAAGATTTCCGGGGAGCTGGTTTGTGACCTGTGCATTCACTCACAGAGTTACACTTTTCTTCTCATAGAGGATTGGGGAATCCCATTTGGTGAAAAAGCTACCAGGGGACTTTCGGGATTGTATGGATGGCTATGGTGAAAAAGGAAAATCCTCAGACAAAAACTGGAAAGATTTCTGTGAAACTGTTTTGAGATAGATATGTCTATTCATCTCACATAGATAAAAATATCTTTCTATTATGCAGTTTTGAATCTTCATCACAGACGGATTCGTGAAGGGACATTCAGGAGCACATTCAGGCCTCTGGAGAAATAGGAGATATCTTCAGATAAAAACTGTAGAGAACTGTTCTGAGAAACTGCTTCACGATGTGCACATTCCACTCAGGAGGTTATACCTCTTTACTTATCAGGCATTGTTTGAACGTTGCTCCTGTAAAACTGGAAAACTGATACTTTGCAGTGCATTGAAGACTATGGTGAAAAGTGAAAAACCCAGAAATAAAACCCAGAAAGAAGCAATCCAAGAAACTGCTCTCTGACGTGTGCATTGATTACAGAGAGATAAAGCTTACAATACGTTGCCCAGTTTGGAAACTCTGTGTTTGAGGAATCTGTGAAGGGATATTAAGTGGTGCCCGGAGGCTTGTGGTGAGAAAGGAAACGTCTTCTGATGAAAACTGGTGAGAAGATTCCGGGGCAACTCCTTTCTGTTGTGTGTAGTCAACTCAGAGAGTTAAATGATCGTTTGGATTCAGCAGTTTGAAATCACTGTTTTAGGGGAATCTTAGAAAGGACATTTGGGAACGCTCTTAAGAATATGTTGAAAAAGAAATGCCTTCTGATAAAAACCAGAAGGAAACATTCTGTGAAACTGTTCTAGGTCACGTGAATTCCAGTCGCACTGTTAGGATTCTGTTTTCAATAAGCACTATTCTAAAACTGTTTTTGGTTAGTCAGTTAATGGATACTCTGGAGCCCTTTGAGGTTTACGGTGAAATCGGAAATATCTTCAGATAGATACAGGAGAGAAGATTTCCGAGGAGCTGCTTTGTGATTTGTGCATTCCACTCACAGAGTTACACTTTTCATCTCCTGGAGGACTGGGGAATCCCATTTGGAGAAAAAGCTACCAGGGGACTTTCGGGATTCTATGGACGGCTATGGTGAAAAGGAAATATCCTCAGGCAAAAACTGGAAAGAAGATTTCTGTGAAACTGCTTTGGGATAGATATGTCTATTCATCTCACATAGGTAAAACTTTATTTCTATTACGTAGTTTTGAATCTGTGTCATGGATGGATTTGTAAAGGGACATTCGGGAGCACATTCAGGCCTCTGGAGAAATAGGAGATATCTTCAGATTAAAAACTGGAGACAATATTTCTGAGAAACTGCTTTGTGATGTGCTCATTCCACTCAGGGAGTTATACCTGTTTTCTCATAACGCAGTGTTTGAACACTGTTCCTCTAAAACTGAAAAACGGATACTTTGCATTGCATTGAAGTCTATGGCGAACAGTGAAATATCCTGAAACATAACCCAGAAAGAAGCATTCCAAGAAACTGCTCTCTTACGTGTGCAATCATTTCAGAGAGTTAAAGCTTACAGTAGGTTGTCCAGTGTGGAAACTTTGTATTTGAGGGATCTGTGAAGGGATATTATGTAGCGCCCGGAGGCTTGTGGGGAGAAAGGAAATGTCATCGGATTAAAACTGGACAGAAGCTATCGGAGCAACTTATTTGTGATGTGTGTATTCAAGTCATACGGTTAAATCATTCTTCAGACTGCGCAGTTTGAAATCACTGTTTCTGTGTAATCTGTGAAAGGACATTTGGGAACGCTCTAAAGAATATGCTGAAAAAGAAATACTCTCCAATAAAAACTAGAATGAATCTTTCTGTGAAACTGCTGTAGGTCACGTGAAGTCCACTCACACAGTTAAGCTTCTGTTTTCATTGAGCAGTATTGTAACACTAATTTGTTTAGTCTGCGCGGTGATATTTGGTAGCACTTTGAGGCTAACGGTGAAAAAGGAAATACCTTCATATAACAACTGCAGAGAAGATTTCCCAGAAGCTGCTTTGTGACATGTGCATTCCACTCACAGAGTTATACTTTTCTTTTCATAGAGGACTGGGTAATCCCGTTTGGAGTAAACACTACCAGGGGACATTCGGGAGTATATGGTCGGCCATGGTGATAAAGGAAATATCCTCAGACAAAAACTGGAAAGATTCTTTCTGTGAAACTGCTTTGGGATAGGTATGTCAAGTCAACTCACATAGATAAAGCTTTCTTTCTATTATGCAGTTTTGAATCTGCGTCATGGATGGATTCGCGAAGGGACATTTGGGAGCACATTCAGGCTTGTGGTGAGAAAGGAAATGTCTTCCGATAAAAACTGGACAGAAGCTTTTGGAACAACTGCCTTGTGATGCATGTATTCATCTTGTAGAGTAAAATCATCTTTGGATTGAGCAGTTTGAAATCACTGTTTCTGTGGAACCTGAGAAAGGACATTTGGGAATGCTCTTAAGAATATGCTTAAAAAGGAGTACCCTCTGGTAAAACCCAGAAGGAAACTTTCTGTGAAACTGCTATTGGTCACGTGAATTCCACTGGCATAGTTAACCTTCTATTTTCATTGAGAAGTATTCTAACACTGTTTTTGGTTAATAAGGTAATGGATACTCGGGAGCGCTTTGAGGCCTACGGTGAAAGCAGAAATATCTTCAGATAGATACTGAGACAAGATTTCCGAGGATCTGCTTTGTGACCTGTGCATTCGACTCATGGAGATACACTGTTATTCTCATACAGGATTGGGTAATCCTGTTTGGAGTAAATGCTACCAGGGGACATTCGGGAATATATGGACAGCTATGGTGAAAAAGGAAATATCCTCAGATGAAAACAGGAAAGAAGCTTTCTGTGAAATTGCTTTTGAATAGATATGTCTGTTCATCTCAGATAGATAAAACTTTTTTCTATTATGCACTTTGAATCTGTGTCATGGATGGATTCATGAAGGGACACTCGGATGCACATTCAGGCCTGTGGGGAATTAGGAGATATCTTCAGAAAAAAATTGGAGAGAAGCTTTCTGAGAAACTGTTTTGTAATGTGTGCATTCCGCTCAGGGAGTCAAACCTCTTTTCTCATGAGGGAGTGTTTGAACACTGTTCCTGTAAAACTGAAAAGGTGATATTTTGCAGGGCATTGAAGACGATGCCGAAAAGTGAAAAACCCGGAAATAAAACCCAGAAGAAAGCATTCCAAGAAACTGCTCTCTGACGTGTGCATTTATTACAGAGAGTTAAAAGTTACACTACGTTGCCCAGTTTGGAAACTCTGTGTTTGAGGAATCTGTAAGGGATATTCTGTGGAGCCCGGGGGCTTGCTGTGAGAAAGGAAACGTCTTCTGATAAAAACTAGAGAGAAGATTTTGGAGCAACTCCTTTCTGTTGTGTGTCTTCATCTCATAGAGTTAAATCATTCTTTGGATTGAGCAGTTTGAAATCACTATTTTAGTGGAACCTTAGAAAGGACATTTGGGAACGCACTTAAGAATATGTTGAAAAAGAAATACCTTCTGATAAAAACCAGAAGCAAACATTCTGTGAAACTGCTCTAGGTCATGTGAATTCCACTCACACAGTTAAATTTCTGCTTTCATTAAGCAGTATTCTAAAACTGCTTTAGGTTAGTCAGCTAAGGGATACTAGGGAGTGCTTTGAGGCTTTTGGTGAAAGTGGAATTATCTTCCGATAGATACTGAAGAGGAGATTTCCGAGGAGCTGCTTTGTGACCTGTGCATTCCACTCACCGAGTTACACTTTTCTTCTCATAGAGGATTGGGGAATCCCACTTGGAGAAAAAGCCTCCAGGGGACTTTTGTGTTTCAATGGATGGCTATGGTGAACAAGGAAATATCCTCAGACAAAAACTGGAAAGAAGATTTCTGTGGAACTGCTTTGAGAAAGATATGTGTATTCATCTCACTTAGAAAAAACTTTCTTTCCATTATGCAGTTTTGAATCTGCGTCACGGACTGATTGGCGAAGTGACATTCAGGAGCACAATCAGGCCTCTGGGGAAAAAGAAGGTATCTTCAGATAAAAAGTGGAGAGAAGCTTTCTGAGAGACTGCTTTATGATGTTTGCATTCCACTCAGTGGATTATACCCCTTTTTTCATAACGCAGTGTTTGAACACTGTTCCTGTAAAACTGAATAAGTGATATTTTTCAACGCATTGAAGACTATGGCAAAAAGTGAAATATCCTGAAATAAAACCTAGAAAGAAGCGTCCCAAGAAATTGCTCTCCGACGTGTGTATTCATTTCAGAGAGTTAAAGCTTACACTACACTGCCCAATTTGAAAACTCTGTGTTTGAGGAATCTGGGAAAGGATACTAAGTGTCACCCGGAGGCATGTGGTGAGAAAGGAAACGTTTTCCAACGAAAACTGAACAGAAGCTTTCGGAGCAACTGCTTTGTGATGTGTGCATTCATCTCCTAGAGTAAAATCATTTTTGGATTGAGCAGTTTGAAATCACTGTTTCTGCAGAACCTGAGAAAGGGCATTTTGGAATGCACTAAGAATATGCTGAAAAAGTAATACCCTCTGGTAAAACCCAGAAGGAAACTTTCTGTGAAGCTGCTCCAGGTCAGGTGAATTCCACTGGCATAGTTAACCTTTTATTTTCATTGAGCAGTATTCTAACACTGTTTTTGGTTAGTCAGCTAAGGCATACTCGGGAGCACTTTGAGGCCTACGGTGAAAGTGGAAATATCTTCAGATAGATACTGGAGCCAAGATTTCCGAGGAGCTGCTTTGTGACCTGTGCATTCCACTCACAGAGATACACTTTTCTTCTCATAGAGGATTGGGGAATCCCATTTGGAGTAAATGCTACCAGGGGACATTCGGGAATATATGGATGCCTATGGTGAAAAAAGAAATATTCTCAGACAAAACTGGAAAGAAGATTTCTGTAATACAGCTTTGGGATAGATATGTCTATTCACCTCAGATAGATAAAACATTTTTCTATTACACAGTTTTGAATCTGTGTCATGGACGGATTTGTGAAGGGATATTCAGAAGCACATTCAGGCCTGTGGGAAAATAGGAGATATTTTCAGAAAAAAATCGGAGAGAAGCTTTCTGAGAAACTGTTTTGTGATGTGTGCATTCCACTCAGGGAGTTATTCCTCTTTTCACATAAGGCGGTGTTTGCACACTGTTCTTGTAATACTGAAAAGGTGATATTTTGCAGGACATTTAAGACTATGATGAAAAGTGAAAAACCCAGAAATGAAACCCAGAAGGAAGCTTTCCAGGAAACTGCTGTCTGATGTGTGCATTCATTACAGAGAGTTAAGGGTTACACTACGTTGCCCAGTTTGGAAACTCTGTGTTGGAGGAATCTGTGAAAGAATATTAAGTGGCACCCGGAGGCTTTTGGTGAGAAACGAAACGTCTTCTGATGAAAACTGGAGAGAAGGTTTTGGAGCAACTCCTTTCTGTTGTGTGTCTTCATCTCATAGAGTTAAATGATTCTTTGGATTGAGCACTTTGAAATCACTGTTTTACTGGAACCTGAGAAAGGACATTTGGAAACGCTCTTAAGAATATGTTGAAAAAGAAATACTTTCCGATAAAAACCAGAACGAATCATGCTGTGAAACTGCACTAGGTCATGTAAATTCCACTCTCACAGTTAAGCTTCTCTTTTCATTAAGCAGTATTCTTAAACTGTTTTAGGTTAGTCAGCATAGGGATACTCGGGAGTGCTTTGAGACTTACGGTGAAAGCAGAAATATCTTCCGATAGATACAGGAGAGAAGATTTCTGAGGAGCTGCGTTGTGACCTGTACATTCCCCTTTCAGAGTTACACTTTTCTTCTCTTAGAGGATTGGGGAATCCCATTTGGAGAAAAAGCTACCAGTGGACTTTTGGGATTCTATTTACGACTATGGTGAAAAAGGAAATATTTCCAGAGAAAAACTGGAAAGAAGCTTTCTGTGAAATTGCTTTGGGATAGATATGTCTATGCATCTCAGATAGATAAAACTTTTTTCTATTACACAGATTTGAAACAGTGTCATTGACAAATTCGTGAAGGGACACTCGGAAGCACATTCAGATCTGTGGGGAAATAGGAGATATCCTCAGAAAAAAATTGAAGAGAAGCTTTCTGAGAAACTGTTTTGGGATGTGTGCATTCCACTCAGGGAGTTATACCTCTTTTCTCATAAGGCAGTGTTTGAACACTTCCTGTAAAACTGAAAAGGTGATATTTTGCAGGGCATTGAAGACTATGGTGAAAAGTGAAAAACCTGGAAATAAAACCCAGAAAGAAGCATTCCAAGAAACTGCTCTCTGACGTGTGCATTGATTATAGAGTGTTACAGGTTACACTACGTTGCCCGGTTTGGAAACTCTGTGTTTGAGGAATCTCTGAAGGGATATTAAGTGACGCCCGGAGGCTTGTGGTGAGAAAGAAAACGTCTTCCGAAGAAAACTGGAGAGAATATTTTGGGGCAACAACTTTGTGATGTGTGTATTCATCTTCTAGAGTTAACTCATTCTTTGGATTGAGCAGTTTGAAATCGCTGTTTCTGTGAAACCTGAGAAAGGACATTTGGGAATGATCTTAGGAATATGCTGAAAAGGGAATGCCCTCCGGTAAAACCCAGAAGGAAACTTTCTGTGAAACTGCTATAGGTCACATGATTTCTACTCACATAGTTAACCTGCTGTTTTCATTGACCAGTATTCCAACACTGTTTTTGGTGAGTCAGCTAAGGGATATTCAGGATTGCTTTGAGGCTTACTGTGAAAACGAACATATCTTCAGATAGATACTGGAGAGAAGATTTCCGAGGAGCAGCTATGTGACGTGAGCATTCCACTCACAGAGTTATACTTTTCTTCTTCTAGAGGATTCTGCTACCCTGTTTGGTGAAAACGCTACCAGGCGACATTTGGGAGAATATGGAAGGCTATGGTGAAAAGGGAAATATCCTCAGACAAAAACTGTAAGGAAGATTTCTGTGAAACTGCTTTGGGATTGATATGTCTATTCATCTCACATAGATAAAACTACCTTTCTATTTTGCAGTTTTGAATCTGCGTCATGGACGGATTCATGAAGGGACATTCGGGAGCACATTCAGGCCTCTTGAGAATTAGGAGATATCTTCAGATAAAAAGTGGAGAGAATCTTTCTGAGAAACTGCTTTATGGTGTGTGCATTCCACTCAGGGAGTTATACTTCTTTTCTCATAAGGCAGTGTTTGAACACTCTTCCTGTAAAACAGAAAGGGTGATATTTTGCAGGGCATTTAAGACGATGGCGAAAAGTTGAAAACCCGTAAATAGAACCCAGAAGGAAGAGTTCCAAGAAACTGCTCTCTGACGTGTGCATTCATTACAGAGAGTTAAAGGTGACACTACATTGCCAAGTTTGTAAACTCTGTGTTTGAAGAATCTGTGAAGGGATATTAAGTGGTGCTCAGAGGCTTGTGGTGAGAAAGGAAACGTCTTCTCATGAAAACTGGAGAGAAGATTTTGGGGCAACTCCTTTCTGTTGTGTGTATTCATCTCATAGAGATAAATCATTCTTTGGATTGAGTAGTTTGAAATCACTGTTTTAGTGGAACCTTAGAAAGGACATTTGGGAATGCTCTTAAAATATGTTGAAAAAGAAATACCTTCTGATAAAAACCAGAAGGAAACATTTGTGAAACTGCTCTAGGTCACGTGAATTCCACTCGCACAGTTAAACTTCTGTTTTCATTAAGCAGTATTCTAAAACTGTTTTAGGTTACTCAGCTAAGGGGTAGTCGGGAGTGCTTTGAGGCTTATGGTGAAAGCAGAAATATCTTCAGATAGATACTGGAGAGAATATTTCCGAGGAGCTGCTTTTTGACCTGTGCATTCCACTCACAGAGTTACACTTTTCTTCTTATAGAGCATTGGGGAATCCCATTTGGAGAAAAAGCTACCAGGAGACTTTCTGGTTTGTATGGACGGCTATGGTGAAACAGGAAATATCCTCAGACAAAAACTGGAAAGAAGATTTCTGTGAAACTGTTTTGGGATAGATATGTCTATTCATCTCACATAGATAAAACTTTCTTTCTATTACGCACTTTTGAATCTGTGTCACAGACCGATTCACAAAGCAACATTCGGGACCACATTCAGACCTCTGGAGAAATAGGAGATATCTTCAGATAAAAAGTGGGGAGAATCTTCCTGAGAAACTGCCCTGTGATGTGCGCATTCCATTCAGGGATTTATACCTCTTTTCTCGTAAGGCTTTGTTTGAACACTGTTCCTGTAAAACTGAAAAACTGATACTTTGCAGTGCATTGAAGACTACGGTGAACAGTGAAATATCCTAAAATATAACACAGAAAGAAGCATTCCAAGAAACTACTCTCTGACTTGTGCAATTATTTCAGAGAGTTAAAGCTTACACTACGTTGTCCAGTTTGGAAACTCTGTCTTTAAGGAATATGTGAAGGGATATTACGTGGCGCCCAGAGGATTGTGGTAGGAAAGGAAACGTCTTCTGAAGAAAACTGGAGAAAAGCTATCAGTGCAACTGCTTTGTGATGCATGTATTCAACTCATAGAGTTAAATCATTCTTTGGACTGAGCAGTTTGAAATCACTGTTTCTGTGGAATCTCAGAAAGGGCATTTAGGAACGCTCTTAGGAATATACTGAAAAAGAAATACTCTCCAATAAAAACCAGAAGGAAACTTTCTGTGAAACTTCTCTGGGTCATGTAAAGTCGACTCGCATAGTTAAGCTTTTGTTTTCATTGAGCAGTATTGTAACACTGTTTTTGTTTAGTCTGTGAAGTGATATTCGGTATCTCTTTGAGGCTAATGGTGAAAAAAGAAATACCATCAGATAACAACTGGAGAGAAGATTTCTTAGAAGCTGCTTTGTGATGTGTGCATTCCAGTCACAGAGTTATACGTTTCTTCTCATAGAGGAATGGGGAATCGCATTTGGAGTAAAGGCAAACCGGGGACATTCGGGAGTATATGGATGGCTATGGTGAAAAAGGAAATATCCTCAGACAAAAACTGGAAAGTAGCTTTCTGTAAAACTGCTTTGGGATAGGTATGTCTATTCACCTCAGATAGGTAGAACATTTTTCTATTACGCAGTTTTGAATCTGTGTCATGGACATATCACAAAGGAACACTCGGAAGGACATTCAGGCCTGTGGGGAAATAGGAGATATCTTCAGAAAAAAATTGAGAGAAGATTTCTGAGAAACTGTTTTGTGATGTGAGCATTCCACTCAGGGAGTTATAACTCTTTTTTCATAAGGCATTGTTTGAACACTGTTCCTGTAAAACTGAATAAGTGATAATTTGCAGTGCATTGAAAATTGTGGCAAAAAGTGAAATATCCTGAAATAAAACTCATAAAGAAGTTTTCTAAGAAATTGCTCTCTGACATCTGCATTCATTTCAGAGAGTTAAAGCTTACAATACATTGCCCAGTTTGGAAACTCTGTGTTTGAGGAATCTGTGAAGGGATATTAAGTGTCACCCAGAGGCTTGTGGGGAGAAGGAAATGTCTTCCGACGAACACTGGACTGAAGCTTTCGGAGCAACTGCTTTGTGATGCGTGTATTCAACTCTTAGATGTAAATCATTCTTTGGACTGAGCAGTTTGAAATCACTGTTTCCGTGGACCTGAGAAGGGACATTTTGGAACGCCCTTAAGAATATGCTGCTAAAGGAATACCCTCTGGTAAAACCCAGAAGGAAACTTTCTGTGAAACTGCTATAGGTCACATGAATTCAACTCGCTGGTTAACCTTCAGTTTTCATTGAGGAGTATTCTAACTCTGTTCTTGGAGATCCAGCTAAGAGATACTCAGGAGCACTTTGAGGCTTACAGTAAATTCAGAAATATCGTCAGATAGATACTGGAGAGAAGATTTCAGAGGAGCTGCTATGTGACGTGTGCATTCCACTCAATGAGTTATACTTTTCTTCTCATAGAGGATTTTCGTACCCCGTTTGGTGAAAACGTTACCAGGCGCCATTTGGGAGTATATGGACGGCTATGGTGAAAAAGGAAATGTCCTCAGACAAAAACTGGAAAGAGCCTTTCTTTGAAATTGCTTTGGGATAGATATCAGTATTCTTCTCAAATAGATAAAGCTTTTTTCTATTATGCAGTTTTGAATATGCGTCATGGATGGATTCGTGAAGGGACCTCGGAAGCACATTCAGGCCTGTGGGGAAATAGGAGTTATCTTCAGAAAAAAATTGGAAAGAAGCTTTCTGAGAAACTGTTTTGTGACGTGTGCATTCCACTCAGGGAGTTATACCTCTTTTCTCATAAGGCAGTGTGGGGATAAAGTTTCTGTAAAACTGAAAATGTAATATTTTGCAGGGCCTTCAAGACTATGGTGAAAGGTGAAAAAACCGGAAATAAAACCCAGAAAGAAGCGTTCCAAGAAACTACTCTCTGACGTGTGCATTCATTACAGAGAGTTAAAGGTTTCACTACATTGCCCAGTTTGGAAACTCTGTGTTTGAGGAATCTGTGAAGGGATATTAAGTGGCACCTGGATTCTTGTGGTGAGAAAGGAAATGTCTTCTGATGAAAACTGGAGAGAAGATGTCGGGGCAACTCTTTTCTGTTGTGTGTATTCATCTCATAGAGTTAAATCATCCTTTGGATTGACAATTTGAAATCACTGTTTTAGAGGAAGCTTAGAAAGGACATTTGGAAACGGTCTTAAGAATATGTTGAAAAATAAATACCTACCAATAAAAACCAGAAGGAAACATTCTGTGAAACTGCTCAAGGCCACGTGAGTTCCACTCGTACAGTTAAGCTTCTGTTTTCATTAGGCAGTATTCTAAAACTGTTTTGGGTTGCTCAGCTCAAGGATACTCGGGAGCACTTTGAGCCTTACGGTGAAAGTGGAAATATCTTCAGATAGATACTGGAAAGGAGATTTCCGAGGACCTGCTTTTTGACCTGTGCATTCCATTCAGAGTTACACGTTTCTTCTCATAGAGTATTGGGGAATCCTGTTTGGAGAAAAAGTTACCAGGGGACTTTTGGGATTCTATGGATGGCTATGGTAAAAAAGGAAATATCCTCAGACAAAAATTGTAAAGAAGATTTCTGTGAAACTGCTTTGGAATAGATACGTCTATTCATGTCACATAGATAAAACTGTCTTTCTATTACACAGTTTTGAATCTGTGTCAAGGATGGATTCACCAAGGGACATTCGGGAGCACATTCAGGCCTCTGGAGAAATAGGAGATATCTTCAGATAAAAACTTCAGAGAATCTTTCTAGAAACTGCTTTGTGATGTGCGCATTCCACTCACGGAGTTATACCTCTTTTCTCATAAGGCAGTGCTTGAACATTTTTCCTGTAAAACTGAAAACCTGATAATTTGCCGTGCATTGAACATTATGGCGAAAAGTGAAATATACTGAAATAAAACCCAGAAAGAAGCGTTCCATGAAATTTCTCTCTAATGGGTGCTTTCATTTCAGAGAGTTAAAGCTTACACTACATTGCCCAGTTTGTAAACTTTGTGTTTTTAGGAATCTGTGAAGGGGTATTAAACGTCACCCGGAGCCTTGTGGTGATAAAGGAAACGTCTTCTGACGAAACTGGACCTAGGCTTTCAGAGCAACTGCTTTGTGATGTGTGTATTCATCTCATAAAGTTAAATCATTCCTGGATTGAGCAGTTTGAAGTCACTTTTTTAGTGGAACCTGAGAAAGTACATTTGGGAACGCTCTTAAGAATATGTTGAAAAAGGAATACCTTCCAACAAAAACCAGAAGGAAACATTCTGTGAAACTGCTCTAGGTCACATGAATTCCACTCACACAGTTACACTTCGGTTTTCATAAATATTATTCTAAAACTGTTTTAGGTTAGTCAGCTAAGGGATACTCGGGAGCTCTTTGAGGCTTACAGTGAAAGCGGATATATCTTCAGATATATACTGGAGAGAAGATTTCTGAGGAGCTGCTCTATGACCTGTGAATTCCTCTCACAGAGTTACATTTTTCTTCTCATAGAGGATTGGGAAATCCTGTTTGGAGAAAAAGCTACCAGGGGTCTTTAGGGATTCTATGGATGGCTATGGTGAAAAAGGAAATATCCTCTCACAAAAAGTGGAAAGAAGATTTCTGTGAAACTGTTTTGGGTTGGATATGTCTATACGCGGTTTTGAATCTGCATCACGGAAGGATTCGCGAAGGGACTTTAGGAAACACATTCAGGCCTGTGGGGAAAAAGGAGATATCTTCAGATAAAAACTGGAGAGCTTTCTGAGAGACTGATTTTTGATGTTTGCATTCCACTCAGGAAGTTATACCTCTTTTTTCAGAAAGCAGTGTTTGAACACGGTTCCGGTGAAACCTGAGAAAGGACATTTGGGAATGCTTTTAAGAATATACTGAAAAGGGAATACCCTCCAGTAAAACCTGAAAGTACACTTTCTGTGAAACTGTTATAGGTCACGTGAATTCCACTCGCATAGTTAACCTTCTGTTTTCATTCAGCAGTATTCTAACACTGTTTTAGGTTAGTCAGCTGAGGGATACTTTGGAGCACTTTGAGGCATACGGTGAAAACGGAAATATCTTCAGATAGATACTGGAGAGAAGATTTCCGGGAAGGTGCTTTGTGACCTGTGTATTCCACTCACAGAGTTACACTTTTCTTCTCATAGAGGATTGGGGAATCCCGTTTGGAGAAAAAGCTACCAGGGGACTTTTGGGATTCTATGGATGGCTATGGTGAAAAAGGAAATATCCTCAGACCAAAACTGGAAAGATTTCTGTGAAACTGTTTTGGGATAGAAATGTCTATTTATCTCACATAGATAAAACTTTCTTTCTATTACGCAGTTTTGAATCTGCATCACAGACGGATTCGCGAAGGGACATTCGAAAGCACATTCAAGCCTCTGGAGAAATAGGAGATATCTTCAGATAAAAACTGGAGAGAATCTTTCTGAGAAACTGCTTTGTGATGTGTGCATTCCACTCAGGAGGTTATACCTCTTTTCTCATAAGGCAGTGTTTGAACACTTTTCCTGGAAAACTGAAAAACTGATACTTTGCAGTGCATTGAAGACTATGGTGAAAAGTGAAAAACCCAGAAATAAAACCCAGAAAGAAGCGTTCCAAGAAACTGCTCTCTAAAGTGTACTTTCATTACAGAGAGTTAAAGCTTACACTATGTTGCCCAGTTTGGAATCTTTGTGTTTGAAGAATCTGTAAAGGGATGTTAAGGTGCACCTGGAGGCTTGTGGTGACAAAGGAAATGTCTTCTGATGAAAACTGGTGAGAAGGTTTCGGAGCAACTCTTTTCTGTTGTGTGCAGTCATCTCAGAGAGTTAAATCATTCTTTGGATTGAGCAGTTTGAAATCACTGTTTAGTGGAACCTTAGAAAGGTCATTTGGGAATGCTCTTAAGTATATGTTGATAAAGAAATACATTCAGATAAAAACCAGAAGGAAACATTCTGTGAAACTGCTATAGGTCACGTGAATTCCACTTGCATAGTTAAACTTCTATTTTCACTGAGCAATATTCTATCACTGTTTTTGGTTAGTCAGCTAAGGGATACTCGGGTGTGCTTTGAGGCTGACGGTGAAAATGGAAATACCTTCAGATAACAACTTGTAAGAAGATTTCCGAGGAGCTGCTATGTGATGTGTGCATTCCACTCACAGAGTTATACTTTTCTTCTCATAGAGGATTTAGTAACCCGTTTGGTGAATAGTCTATCAGGGGACATTCGGGAATATATGGATGGCTATGGTGAAAAAGAAAATATCCTCAGACAAAACTGGAAAGAAGTTTTCTGTGAAATTGCTTTCGGATAGATATGTCTATTCATCTCAGATAGAGAAGACTTTTCTCTATTACACAGTAATGAATCTGAATCATGCACAGATTTGTGAAGGGACACTCGGAAGCACATTCAAGCCTGTGGGGAAATAGGAGATGTCTTCCGAAAAAAATTGGAGAGAAGGTTTCTAAGAAACTATTTTGTGATGTGTGCCTTCCACTCAGAGAGTTATACCTCTTTTTTCATAAGGCAGTGTTTGAATACTGTTCCTGTAAACCTGAAAAACCGATACTTTGCAGTGCATTGAAGACTACGGCGAACAGTGAAATATCCTGAAATAAAACCCAGAAAGAAGTGTTCCAAGAAACTGCTCTCTGATGTGTGCAATCATTTCAGAGAGTTAAAGCATACACTACATTGCTCAGTTTGGAAACTCTGTGTTTGAGGAATCCATGAAGGGATATTATGTGTCACCCAGAGGCTTGTGGTGAGAAAGGAAACGTCTTTCGATGAAAACTGGACAGAAGCTTTTGGAGCAACTGCTTTGTGATGTATGTATTCATCTCCTAGCATTAAATCATTTTTTGATTGAGCAGTTTGAAATCACTGTTTCTGTGGAACCTAAGAAAGGGCATTTGGGAAAGCTCTTAAGAATATGCTGAAAAAGAAATGCCCTCTGGTAAAACCCAGAAGGAAACTTTCTGTGAAATTGCTCTACATCACGTGAATTCCACTGGTATAGTTAAACTTCTGTTTTCATTGAGCAGTATTCTAACACTGTTTTTGATTAGTCAGCTAAGGGATACTCGAGAGTGCTTTGAGGCCTGCAGTGAAAGCAGAAGTATATCAGATAGATACTGGACACAAGGTTTCCGAGGAGCTGCTTTGTGACCTGTGCATTCCACTCACAGAGTTACACGTTTATTCTCATAGAGGATTGGAGAATCCCGTTTGGAGTAAATGCTACCAGGGGACCTTCGGGAGTATATGTACGGCTATGGTGAAAAAGGAAATATCCTCAGACAAAAATTGGAAAGAAGCTTTCTGTGAAACTGCTTTGGGATTGATATGTCTAGCCATCTCACATAGATAAAACTTTCTTTCTGTTACATAACTTTGAAACTGCGTCATGGACAGATTCGCAAATGGACATTCGGGAGCATATTCAGGCCTGTGGGGAGAAAGGAGATATCTTCAGATGAAAACCGTAGAGAAGCTTTCCGAGAGACTGCTTTTTGATGTTTGCTTTCGACTCAGGGAGTTATACCACTTTTTTTCATAAGACAGTGTTTGAACACTGTTCCTGTAAAACTAAATAAGTGGTATTTTGCAGCACATTGAAGACTAAAGCAAAAAGTGAAATATCCTGAAATAAAACCCAGAAAAAAGCGTTCTGAGAAACTGCTCTCTGAAGTGTTAAATCATTTCAGAGATTTAAAGCTTACACTAAGTAACCCAGTTTGGAAAGTCTGTCTTTGAGGAATCTGTCAAGGGATATTACGTGGTGTCCAGAGGCTTGTGGTGAGAAAGGAAATGTCTTCCAAAGAAAACTGAAGAAAAGCTACCAGAGCAAATGCTTTATGATGCATGAATTCAACTCATTGAGGTAAATCATTCTTTGGACTGAGCAGCTTGAAATCACTGTTTCTGTGGAATATGAGAAAGGACATTTGGAAATGCTCTTAAGAATATGCTGAAAGAGATACTCTCCAATAAAAACCAGAAGGAAACTTTCCGTTAATCTGCTCTAGGTCACGTGAAGTCCACTCCCACAGTTAAGATTCTGTTTTCATTGAGCAGTATTGTAACACTCTTTTTCTTTAGTCTGCGAAGTGATATTCAGCAGCACTTTGAGGCTTATGGTGAAAAAGGAAATACCTTCAGATAACAACTGGAGAGAAGATTTCCCAGAAGCTGCTTTGTGAAGTGTGCATTCCACTCACAGACTTATACTTTTCTTCTCATAGAGGATTGGGGAATACCGTTTGTAGTAAACTCTACCAGTGGACATTCGGGAGTATATGGATGGCTATGGTTGAAAAGGAAATATCCTCAGACCAAAACTGGAAAGAAGCTTTCTGTGAAACTGCTTTGGGATAGGTATGTCTAGTCATCTCACATAGATAAAGCTTTCTTTCTATTATGCAGCTTTGAAACTGTGTCATGGATGGATTCGTGAAGGGACACTCAGAAGCACAGTCAGGCCTGTGGGGAAATTGGAGATATCTTCAGAAAAAAATTGGAGAGAAGCATTCTGAGAAACTATTTTGTGATGTGTGCATTCCACTCAGGGAGTTATACCTCTTACGTGAGATTACACTGACGTGAATTCCACTCACATAGTTAACCTTCCATTTCCATTGAGCAGTATTCTATCACTGTTTTAGGTTAGTCAGCTAAGGGATTCTCGGGAGCGCTTTGAGGCTTACCGTGAAAACGGAAATATCTTCAGAGAGATATTGCACAGAAGATTTCCGAGGAGCTGCTTGGTGACGTGTACATTCCACTCACAGAGATTTACTTGTCTTCTCTTAGAGGATAGGGGAATCCTGTTTGTTGAAAAAGCTAGCAGGGGACATACGGGAGCATATAGATGACTATGGTGAAAAAAAAAATATCCTCAGACAAAAAATGGAAAGAAGTTTTCTGTGAAACTGCTTTGGGATAGATATGCCTAATTATCTCACATTGATAAAACTATTTTTCTATTATGCAGTTTTGAAACTGCATCATGGACAGATTTGTGAAGCGACATTCGGTAGCACATTCAGGCCTGTGGGGTTATAGGAGATATCTTCAGATAAAAACTGGAGAGAAGTTTTCTGAGAAACTGCTTTTGATATGTGCATTCCACTCAGGGAGTTATACCTCTTTTATCATAAGGCAGTGTTAGAACACTGTTCCTGTAATACTGAAAAATTGAAATTTTGCAGCGCATTGAGTACTATGGCGAAAAGTGAAATATTCTGAAATAAAACCCAGAAAGAAGCATTCCAAGAAACTGTTCTCTGACGTGTGCATTCATTTCAGAGAGTTAAAGCTTACACTACGTTGACCAATTTGGAAACTCTGTCTTTGAGGAATCTGGGAAAGGATATAAAGTGGTACCCGGAGGCTTCTGGTGAGAAAG